>NC_070601.1:10664039-11009539 GCF_027409825.1 Scomber japonicus
TGCACCTTTTGTAAAAGACCAATCTGCAACTAATTAACATCAGAGTAATTTATGCTACAAAATTGATTTTTGCTCACTATAAATTATGCAAGAGTCCCATCCGCTGTCCCTTCCCACCTTCTTATCTCTCAGGCAAAATCAGTGGATTGACACGTGGCTGAAGTGTCCTTGATGGGGCATTTCTACAAACTGTCAGAGATAGTGGAGGTAGAAAAAGAAGGAGAGAATATCTTCGAGGTTAGGGACGTATGTACTTGTGGCCTTGAGAGGAGCCGTGAATCTAAAGTCGCTCAAAATCAACCTAGCAACAAAAGCAGAGACACTTCTACACAGTGTAAAGCCAAGGAAAACACATTTTTAACATAGACTGATGTGGTTTTCTAAGGAATTTCTGTTTTTTCATACTTGCTCAACACCGCTGTGGTGTGGAACTACATTAACGCTAGTTTAGCACTGATTTTCACGACTCCAAAGCTATGACACTAAGTGAGCGCTAATTAGTTGAGCAGAGGCATTAATTATGTAACACGTCATCTTAATTAGAAATCCCAGATGTACCGTGTGTCAGAGGAGCATTTGTAAGCACAGTTGGCTAATTGATAGATATTTGACAAGATGTATGACAGCAGCCCGTTGTAAAGGTGACGGTCGGTTAGGGGATCCTAAATCAGTTGGAATAACACTAACCTCCTTTGTGGGTGATACATGACAAAGTAGTAGGAACATAGATTAATGTCTCTACTGTTAATTGGCGTAAACATTTTTTATCTAGAATGTAATAAAACAATATATAAATGAGCGTAGGAGTCATGTGTTACAAGATTGGAATACATTTGACACTCATCTTTTCTGTAGCTGAGTTTCAGTTGTCTGACAAAGCAATATTCATCAAAAGCATCATTATACCTGTCAAATCATGAGGAATACGTCAAATAGCTACCCATTGTTAGTAATTAAGGCCTATAAGCTCTTGATCCTACTTTCATGCAGGGGGATTATTGTCAGGGATTCTGTCTTCCGTCTTTAAAAAAAAAAGACCAATCAATGTGCTGCATTAGCAACACAGGCACCAGATCACCTGACCTTTTTGCATTTTTTAACCATCTGCTCACACCAACATCACATCTGTTGCTCGGCTTCACCTGCTCCATGAAGGCCTTTTTGTCTGAGGCAAATTGATTTCTATGATTATTCATACAGAACGATTCTGGGTTCACATTTTTACATTCAGACTGATTTAATCACAAGCCATGTGTCACGAAGAGACAGGCAATGAAGGATAATCGAGTGCACCTGTCATTTTGTGCGTCCATGAGTGTGATGTGCGAGTTAGCAGACATAGGTGGGTGTGATGATGAATCATCTTTTCAGACAGTCAAATTGTTTGTCTCATACTTTTTAAACAGCTGTGCTAATCACATATTATGAAAATAACTCAGTAAGTGGAGAGGAGAGACTAGCGATGAGTGCCCAAGTGGCTTAGTCACTGTGGTAAGGATGGTGACCACCTGTTTCATACCGCAACCCTAATGCAAGACAACAATGTTATAGAAGATTCTGCAAGATTATGTTCAATGAGCATTCACTGCTGTTTTGCCCACAATATCCGGAGATGGCAACTACAGCATCATTAAGCAATGGAAAAATGTGTTTAGAGAGCAATTTAACAGCTATACACTGCCTGTATACTGTTTTTGCCGTCCTTCAGTGGTTTGATTCTCACTTAGCTGCAGTGATGTAGAAGTGTACTCCAGGGTATGCCAGTACACTGTGACATCACCATTGGGTGTTATTACAAATACAACAGAGCTCATAAGATATATGAGCATATTAGAACATTCAGAAAGGTGTTAATTTAGTCTTTGCCATTGGAAGAAAAAATAATGTATAAGAAGCAGCTAATTAAAACAAAGTGAATTGTTGGTCTGTGATGGAATGCAAACACTGGTTTCTGGCATCAAAGTTGGACATGCTACACATTCATCAACCACATGAGCCTCCATATTCTTCCTATCTAGCTTGCACACTGTGGCTTCCTCCATTTCAAGGGAACCTCAGCAGAATCACCCAAGATGTAGGTGATTTCTAGGGATAATGTTTCAAGTGTTTTGTAAGCCAGTGTTCAGTTAATTTGGACTGCCTCCATCTCTCTAAAACAGTAAAATGGGGGAACATGAGCATGTCTATTCTCAGCATGATGTAAATTACTTAAAACAACAATTCATCATGTGTTACTGTTTACCTTTAACTTCCCTCCTGCACAACGTACTTTTGCAATGCATAGGATGTCCAAATGAACATGCCAAGTGTATGTCAATGACAGAAAACTCTAATAATTTGTACTTCAATAAGAATACCTTTGTGTTTTTCCATTCCTGATAATGAAACATACACACAGCTGTCCGGTTACTTAGTACTGAAAATGCATTAAATCCTTCAGTCCTCCCCTGATAGCCCTGTGTCCTAAATCTTGTGACAAAATGCCAAGGGAGATAGTCCTTTGTTTGCTTAAAACAGCATTTGCTGCCCAGAAAGTGCCACCTCATCAAACAAGGGGACACTGATCAAAGTCATCTCACCTTGTGGAAAGCTGGCCAAGTCAAACTAATTCCTGGAGCTCTTCCTCGTCAGTTTGTTCATGGGGCTACAATCTGCCAGGCTGAGCCAAAAAAAAAAAAAAAAAAAAAAAACAGGCATCCAGAAATATGTTGCCAAATACCTGTCACTGTTTCACAGCAGTAAACATTCCCACACAAACACTGTAGATGACCTTAGAATACAGATGTAATGATACAGCTTCCCCAAAGCTCTGCAGCTATGAATTTTGTAACTTACAGGCAAATTATAATGTTGAAACCTACATGTAAAAAAACATGTCTGACAGCTATGCATTCCAGTAAAATTGCAGCCTGTACTGATATACAGTAACCGAGTAACCACTCCAGTTTGAGAAAGCCGCACTCTGCACATGCTTCACACACATTTTCTCTCCTGTTTCGCCCACTTCCTCCCCTGCTGTAAGCTCTGCAATCACATCTCCTGTGTCCTGCTCCTTTGATGGCGCCAGCAGGTGGAAACCCACCGGGATGCTGAGTGTGCACTATGGTATATGCACACTGCTGCTGGATTGATCAGAGCCCAGGGTTGAGTTGACTCGCTGGGGTTGGGTAGTGATGGCAGGGGAACGCATAACAAAAAGCCTGCCAAACCACAGGGGGATAGGGGCATTGCTGAAAACAAGGCAGTTATGGCAAACAGCTGGACACACACTAGAGAACTACCGCACTGACTGGGAGAAGTGTAGCATGTAGAAAATCTACAGAGTGCAGCAGAAGGCAAAGTCATTCCTATTTAAATCAATCTGATTTAATGGGAGTATGGCTTGTACATTTAAATCAGCTGGTCTACATCATTTTAATGCTGAAACAATTAATCAAAAAAACAATTTGCCAGAAAAATAACAGACAACAATTTTGATAATGAATTAGTAATTTATCGAGATTGGTTATCTGATTCTAGCAGATTTGCTGTCTTCCTGCTTTATAAATTGGATTTCGGACTTTTGGTCAGCAGGGCCCTGACTTTTTCACCATTAGCATAAATATCTGTCATGCCGAAACAATCCCATTTGATTTCATGCACATGTATGAATGTATGACTGATTACTCAAAGCTCAGAGAGAGACAACTCAACTACATTAGCGAAGTGTTAAAAATAGGTTTGTGGAAAAGATGGGAGGGGTGGAAGAATTATAGGGACAATAACGCTGAGATAGACCACTGTTCACTTAAAGCTGCAGTTGGTAACTTTGAGGAGAGAGAGGACTTAGCATCAAATTTGAAGAAGTACAACTCTCAGATCCCTCCCCGTCCCTCTCCGCTGCACTCCTGCCCTGCCTCCAAAGTCCCTCCCCCAGAGGAGGCTGACGTGCGCGCGACGGCACGCGACCATGGATGTGCATGCGATCGGTAATACATGAACTACACTCCACACAGCTAGATATAAACGCTTTACAGTGATTTTCATATATGAGCTTGACTGAGCTGAGGAGGAAGGGGGAGGGGGCTATGTGCGTGAGCAGTGATTGACAGCTGTCAGACACTCCATCAGACACAATCCTGGCTCTGATTGGTTCTTTTTGTCCGGTCGCGGTGGATTTTTCAGGTGGGGCTAAATGAGCCTGTTTTTTTTTACTTTTTTTTTTTTTTTTTATATAATACTAGTTTCATGTGATGCTGTCTTTACATAGTGACAGTCTTAGCAAATATGACAAAAAGTTACTTTTATAAGACTTACCAACTGCAGCTTTACAGGGAGGTTGTTCTTTTAGGACGAGTGAGTAGATGACTAGTTACTTTAAATTGACACCACTAAGCAACATTGTTATTATTATAAATAATGTCTGTGTTGTATTTTGACCTGGTCTTGAAGCTACGGTACGTATTTGTGTTTTTGTCGACAGTTTTTCTAGCACCTGCTATTACTAATTAAGTTTCACCTCTGCCCCTCCAGCTGCAATTATCCGCTACTGTTGGTTGAACAAAACAAGCAATTTGAAGGAATCACCTTGGGCGCTGAGCAATTTTCATCTTTTTCTCAAACTTTTTATGTGTTTTTATCCTTTCCTTTTTTTTCTTCTCCAAATTACAGGGACTTTTTTTTCCTAATCTAAATATACACCTGTCTCATCAGCCTAAATCACAAATAAAAGCTGCAACAGCAAAGAGTACTTATACTCCCCCATAAAATGAGACCCAATTATGCCATAAAACCAAATGAAATTACGACATGGTGGGAAATCTTCACTGGAGCACAGCGAGCAAGTGAGCAAAATACAAATGTTCCATGGTAATAGTGGTGAAAGAATGAGACGGTGTGATGCTTCTTTTGCTTTCATAATCACCGGCCTTTACTTCCATTAAAACAATGAACTATTGGTCACGTAACTTTAAGGTAATGAATTTTGAAAACCTTCTTTTATAACTCTTGCTGACATCCCAGCTTTCTAAAGTGCAACATTCATGTCTCAGCAGAGCACTTTACAAGGTTTTCACTGTTTTCTTAAATATTTTTAGTGGTGCCAAAGACTGCTTCAACAAGAAATGAGTCCTCTGCTAACATTCTTCCCTGTGGTACTTTTTCTTGACCTCTATGTCTCCATGTATGAGTGGAGGTTTGTTATATGGAAAAGCTTGAAGAGACCACTTGGAAAAAACATCCACTTTCACAAAACAGAATGTACTTTTTTCAGTCTATATGTGGTCCAGAGCTAAATAATGATTGCGTTTCAGCATGTTAAAGTCTCCATTTTTGCTGCATAGTCTTATTCAACACATATTTTGCATTGATCTCACTTGTACACCCTATACTCACTGATCTTTTGTTCTCTTTGAGACCCTAAGGTAGATCTCAAGTGGCAATATGTAATATTGATTTCTGAATGATGTTATCATCGCCCGTGTTATCTTGCAACAAGGCCTTCAATTTGGTGCCACAGTTGACTGTACAATTTAATGGGTGGGAGTAGAAGAAGAAAGAGAAAAAGAAAGCCGCTGTCAAGTTCTGGCTTGAAACTTTCCACTACTGGCTGTAAAGGAAAGCCTCAAGTTCTGCCTTTCAACTCTGATGGATATTTGGTCTTGACTAGGCTATGAGAGTATGGCAGAGGTGGGATATGACAAATAGCGAGGCAAGGACTAAGGCAGGAAAAAAGGAGGTGATAAAAAAGGTATCATAAATCTTAAAATAGTAAAACTATGAGAACAAAATTAACTTGCCATTTCAGATTTGGTATTTTGTCTTGCATTATCCTGCTGTTTACTAGCACAAAAACACAAGGCAGTATTATATGAGATGACATGGAGTGTCCTCCTCATTTTCTCCAGAGACCCTCATCCAGTAATTCATTTAAGGAAATAAACAGTGGGAGCACATGAAAAAAATCATTTGACTTGATCAAAAAGCCATCCATCACGCTTAAAGAGCTCTTCACTCAGCTTGAAGTGGATTTCATAACAGAACATGGCTGCCTTCTTCCTCACAGGGAATCTGCAGGGTGGCAGTAAACTGTGAGTGCTAGTCACAGTGGAGACTATTTTTTCTTCCTGATTCACCATTAATCGTTCTGTCATTACACCAACAATTACCCCCCACCCCCACTAGCTTTTACAGAGCTCCCAGCCACGTCACATGCTTTTTTCAGCAACACATAAATGAGTAAGTTGGCTAATATGTGTGTCTTAAATGTGATGATATGACAGTGTTTGAAGCTTGTTTCCAAAAGAATGAGTGACTAACTAGCAAATGTCTGGTCTAACTTAAATGCTGCTGGGCAACCTGTAATCATCACATACTGTAGTTACAGTCATGAAATTACATGGCAAATTTAATAATGCAAATGCTATATAGAAAGCCAAGTAATTATAACAGCTTCATCATCACCCACACTGTTGTGCTACTGAGAAGCAAAAGATTAGCTGCCCATTCAATGTGCAAAAGTAAGTATAGTGTGAACTTTACAGTCTAGCGAGCATGTACACAGACATATTGTGCCACTGAAAGCTTCCTTTCTCCCCATTTTTCACATCAACCTATTGTTTGTTTCATCACAGGAGATAAAAACAAGCCGGGTGCAAGTACTCGTGGAAAAGCCAGACGGTTGAAAATACTCTGCAGCAAACAGATGTTTGAGTGACAGCCTTAATTAATCCACTGCAACCCCACTGCGATGAGATGTGTAGTGAGAACGGGACACATACAAGGGCCAGTGCCACCGCTTCAAAACATCACAAGGGTGTGAAAATCATAATGCCATGCCCAGGGAGTGACATGAAAGTGGCTGTAATATGAATATGAACCAAGCATTGACTTTCAGCAAGTATATATGTCTGTTTCTTACAAGCAATTTCCACAAATATAAATCCAACAATATCAACACACACACACAGACACACACAAAACAATAACGTAATAAATAAATCCCTCTAGAAGATTCTGAGTCAGAAAATGCACCATCAGCCACAGCAGGAGGCAATGAATTCAAATTACAGCAGACTTACAGAATAATGACAAGCTTCTTCTATATTCCTGAGTATGTTCTCTAATAAAGTGAACATTTTCTAAAGGTAACATTACATTAAAAAAAGAACCTCAAATGTATAAACCTCATAAAGCACCTGCTGATTACACAGTATATCAAATTCATTCACACACAAAAAAGATTACTTTCTGAATCTTCTCCTTTCCACTGCCACCTTGACCAGATTAATTATCTTCCATCAATTAAAAGGAGCAATTATATTCCAATCGCCTTCATATGCTAATGAGTCAACTCATGAATGTGAGAGGAATGGCTACCAAATGGTGCTGGCAGGAGATATACTTTGCAGAATAGAGGCAGTACTGTCATATTGATCTGAGGAGGTACACAGTTTATTGGGATTAACAAGGGAATGGAGGCCTGTTAATATTTTAATGTTCATCAAATGAGTTTATACTGTACTGAAGGGATGCCGATTATTAATTTTTTATGTGATTGTGTCTGAGTTACAGGTTGTCATCTTGTGTGATATTCCAGTTGGTGTTATTGTGCCACCAGCAGTCTGTGCTCCTCTCACCACCACCACCAAAACAAATGCCACATTTATTTTTACTCAGCAAAACTGAAGTCATTTAGCTGCTCTTGGAGAACAATAGACTAGACAGAAGTATAATAAAATCAATATGTTTCAGCTGTAACTGCATTCATCATGTTGACAGGATTGCATATATTATAGGTAATGACATCCAAGATGTGCCGGGTCAGGATGCATAAAACAGTGATCCCAATATTAAACAGAAAACAAAAAAAAGTTTATCCTGAAGCCTCTGATGTCCATATTAGGGGGACTTACAGTCATGAGCAGCTGGTTGTGGTTTTATATGATGACTTTGCTGCATCAGCACTACTGTGTTTGGATAATTTCAGCTTGTTAGCCACTAACACTGCATGTTAAGTTAGCTTAAGTATCGCTGTCTTGCTGTAAACACAGTTTATTTGCTAAATTAGAAGAGCAGAATAGGAAGTAGAAGTGACCAGGAGCTACCAAGAGAGACATTGTGCTCAATCATGCTGCTGGATAATTACCACACTAACCCCGTTTCTTTCCAGATGCCTGTAGATATGTATACAAATCAATTGCTGACGCATTTTCCAAAAGATCCCATTTTCGCTGGGTATTAACATGCAATATGTATCTGAATACAAGATCATTACCTGTTCTCTCTATATGCAAATTTCATAAGCAAGATGTCATACTTGCTTCCGGTTATGGCGCCGAGGTGAACGGACATGTTGAACAGCGCTCCCAGCGCGGTCTGCTAAATCCCCCAAACTAGAGCTCTTTCAACCTCTTTAAAACTCATAATATATGATGAAAAGGGGGAAGACACGAAAAAATAACGGCAAACCGACCCAGACACAAGAAAAAAGTGAGAAACACTTAATGGGAATCCAACTTTGGTTGGATGTAGTTAAATAAATAAAATCAATTCTCGGTTTTGAATTGGATATAACTTTCAAACTATATATTTGTGTAATTTACAAACTGACGTAAATTCCCAGGAAAGTATCTTCTGAAAATACTGCTGACAGCCAGCAAGAAATCAATAACAAGGAAATGGCCTAACAGGGAACCACCAACAGTGAGAGAATGGACAGCTACTGTAAAAGAAATATACGAAATGGAAATGCTAACCTTCTCCCTAAAATTCTATGGTAGCAAAGCCGAGAAGTATTGGTTCGAAATGGCTATTGTATGTAAGTGAGTAAATGATATAGAATAATACTCTTTCCTTTTTACTTTGTTTGCTCACTATACTGTGACCGATGTTTAATGTCAATTAATGTTGTAAGACTGACAGTATCACTCTCTGATATCACTGCTCATGAACTTTTTTATCATTTCCTGCTTCTGACTTGTTTGTGCCCTATGGATATGTCTGACAAGACACCTTCCCCACTCCCTATCTAGACTGGATGGACTTACATTGGAGAGCCTCCCACCTGGGGCCGGTTGGCTTATGCCAGCACCCCTTTACCCTCTACCCGCTTCACCCCACACTCATGGATTACTGAGGTGCTACACAGAGAATTATTATTGTTTGTTTCTTTTCTTTCTGATGCACCATAATTTATCCCCCTTGGTGACCTGATTGTTCTGTAATGTTTTGTTTGTATGTTATGTTCTCCTTTATATAACTTTAAAACTTTGTACTTAAAAAAAAGATGTCATACTTGTGTCAACAAACATGGGGCATCCCAGGTCAAGGGATGTGAAGCAGGACATTCATACTTTTGAGGGACAAACACAATAAAGTAATCATTGCCTGTAGACAAGTTTGCTAGCATTGGTGCTAACTCAGCTACCCCATTGGTCAAGTGACTCCTCATTCTTTATGTTGAATAGTACTTTGGGAATTTCATAAAGTGAAGCTGCTGCATTAGTTCCACTTACTTATCCTTTGCTGGGGAAAGGCATGTCTATTGTTTATGAGGGGCATCAACATCTTAGCTGATTGTTTTCTTAATACAATGTGCCCAAGTTGCAGATTGACTTTACACCTGATATCTGATCACAACTCTCTCCACATGCAGTGACGTCAATCCAGTCCCATTCCAATAGCTTCTACATGCATTTACAGTTGCCTTAAAATCTTTTTTTATATTATTTAAATAAGATCATTAGCTACAGATCACATGTTGAAGAGTACTGCCACACTATTTTGCTACATTGGCTTCTGTGCAAGTCTGCTGAACTTCTGTTCACACCCAGCTACAACACTGCTGCACAGGCAGAGGGAAAAGCATGTTGTCAGCACTAGTTGGCAGGGCGAGCCAAATTATTAGACTGGGTATAATTACAGGGTGAAGATACAGAGGATTTTTGGATATTTACATGCTTGCACTGCAAAGCACGGCCCATCCCTGCTTCAACCATGCACACCTCATTGCATGTTGGCTCAATATAAGAAATGCAAGTTAGCAGCAACAGTCCCAGCTTATTAGCTACGCTTACAGTTATTAGCTACACCAAAGTTGCTGATCCCCTGTATATCTATTTCATCACAGTTCCTTTATTCTGCGGTGCTTAATCAAAGACATCAAACGGTGCACCTTACAAAGAAGTCATAAAACCACAAAATTAATTTAAAAATCAATGTCGCTTCCAATCACCCAGCAAAGAAGCTCATTATGATTTTAGCGGTTCTCATTATAATCAAATGGAATCTGACCTTTTGTCCTATGCACTGCTTTAAGAGGGTCTGGCTGTTGGTAAAGAGGGGAGTGACAAGGATTTTGACTGTGAATTGAAATGATCCATGGGAGGTTGATAATAATATTACATGAAGCTTCCTGTATATTTAGTCTGGTTTTTTGGGTGTTTTTTTTTTTTTTTTTTGAAGTATGCAGAGAGAAAGGTCATGTCTGTACCACAGATTTCTAGGACTCCACTGCAGGAATGTAATGAAATGTAACATGATTTGCAACTACTACAATGTCACAGGTTCTGCCTTAGAGTCCGCTGTTCTCTAACCAATTAAAGAGCAAGTTCCTGGAACAACATTTTGGCATTGCTGTTAGATGACTTATATTCTCTACAAAAAAGTAGATTACAGAAAAGTAACTCATAGGACAAATGGAGGAAATTCTGCCTAATCAAAAGCAATCGCTTTCTTTACTCTCCCAAATACCAACAGAAATCATAAAACATACTAAATGTATCTCCCTCCATCTATCTTTTATACCACATAAAGGTTGTGAGGGCTGGAGCCTATCCCATCATGCAGTGGATAAGAGGAAGGGTACATCTGTACTAGTTGTCAGTCTATCAAAAGGCTAACAATAGATATTTTCATACTTTGATGCAGAGTGGCAACCTGACTGAAAACTCACACAGACACAGGTGGAACAGTCTTACTGTATATTTATATATAAAAAAATATATATTAAAAAAAAATCATAAATGCTGCTTTTACTGCCATGGCCCAATCATCAATCATCTTTTCCCAATTGTTTTGAAATGCTGAATGTCTCCAAAGTAGATAGAGAGATTAAGACTGCTCCCCCCAGGATGACATTTTGAGGCTGGTGAGAAAATGATTTATGACTTAGCTTGGCCTTCAGTGGAGTCTGTCTTTGTCTCTTTAAAAGGGACTATAAAGTGTAATCAGGTGGCAGTTAACAGCAAACACTTCATCTGACCCTCACACCCCCACAACGTGCGGTGGCTGCAGCACTGAATCGTAACAGCCCTCTATCCATCTGAAAACTCTCCACTTCTCTCTGCCTGGTTTCGGTGTGCGTCAGCCTGCGTTTGTCTATATCCTTACAGACGTGAGCAACCTCAAGGAAAGCTCAGCCAAATGAGTCACAGAGAGAGGAAGCTGTTGTAGTGTGAAATTGTACAAAGCGAAGGAACACTTTCGTTGAAACGAACGTGGGCTCCACCTTAAAAAGAACTTCTTTTTTTATGGAGCGTATCTATAATACAGTGTAGTATCATGTTAAGTCTGTAAAGTGGTGTGATTATTATTTCTGTGAAGAGTCATTCATAAGAAGCCAAATACATGAATAAAACTGCTAAATTAAAATTATTAAAATACAAATTTAAAAGCCTGTTTCATTTCTGTGTTCTTGTTTTGTGATCACAAACTTAAAGAAGCAGTTTATCATCACTCAAGACAGCTGCCAAAACTAATTCAGATCAGATAAGCAAAAAAAAAGAAGAAGGTATAATTAAGTTGTAAATTTGGGGTTCTCCCTATCCACAGTGCCTGCTGTGTCAACCTTGGCTGAGACAGTGTCAGTGGCAAGCAATCTGTCACCCACTTTAGGCCCAGGCTTAAATATTTCAGCAGCCTTAAGAAAAACTGCTGAAGTAGCTCTGTGTGAATTCCACTACTTAGCAATTAAAGCAGCCTGGAAGTCATAGAGACAGTAAGGCTACTGACTGCGACACGTTCACAAAAGGTGCAGTGATCAGCTTAAAAGAAGCTTCATTTTTTTGAAAAAACAACAACAACCTGAAGCGACTTTTTTTCAACCTATCTCAGTGTCAAAAACACCATCTACATATCGTTTAGCTTATTATTTAGTGGAAAGACTTTTGTTTTGCATGAAGGATTTCAGTGTGTAGTTATTGGACTTCTTCTGTGCTGTTGCAAGCACAGCAGCAATCCAGGCTCTCTGTACCTTTTTCACTAAATGTCAAAGGCTCTGCAATGAAAGAATTTGCAGCATTGAGATGTTGAACTTTTCTTTACCTGTGACGGACAGCTCAGTGGTCCTCCGTACAACAAAGTTCCCAAACTGTAATTCGCAGGTGTAATTCCCAATGTCATCTTCCCGTACTTCCTTGATGGACAGAGTGTCTCTCTTCCTTTCTATGGTCTGTCTCCACTGCTTTGGCTTGCATTCCTACATTTAAAATAACACAAAAAACACACCATGGGGATACAAAACATTAGTATAAAGCAAATTCACTGGGTCAGTTAATCTACTGGCATTCAGCTGTAACTTCTGTTTGAAATCAGCAGGAAACAGGCTTTTATTTCATACCTCTAATCATTAGAAACAGAGAAAAGAGACACTTTATATTTTGCCTTACCTCAAAACACACTGCATTAAAAAAGCCTAAATCCATAGAGGGCTCTTTATTTTAAATACCTTTTCATATAGAACTACAGCAGCTTTCTACACAATTACACCCCACAGCAGAGAGACCTTATACACACATTTTCTGCAGATTATGACAAATTTCAGACATACAGGTATGTCCCTGTTGCCCAGACACTACTTCTGTTATAGTAGTGTGTTAGTGATTTATGGACTTGAATTTAGTGTGTTCATGATTTTGAGGTGGGACTACATATTGTATCAGTTTGATATATGTGAGCATCACATTGGTAACTACTTTTTACAACAATATCCAATTTGAGACATGTATAACAATAATAATAACTTCAATTTATAAAGCACCTTTCAAAACAGAGACACTTATAAAATAAGACACGCCCCAAATTCCCACCTTAAACAGACAAAACACAAATAATAAAAAAGATAAAAAAAACAGTCAAATAACAGCTAAGTTTCAAGATGAATACTATTCCAGACTTTTGGGGCCTCTGACAGAAAAAGCACAGTCTCTTTCTCTTTTAGTATTAAGTCTGTTTGCAAAGTTTTGTTGAGAGAGCTGAGGTTGCATGCAAGTAGATAGGGGCACAAAAGTTCACAGATGGATGCTGGACTGTGCAGTGCTTTAAAAGTAATGAGAAAAACCTTAAAATCAATCCTGAAATTAACTGGAAGTCAATGCAAGGAGGCTAAAATGGGGGTTACGTGATCTCTTTTGTTTGATCCAGTCTGGCTGCAGCATTTTGTATAAGCACATGCTTTTTTGTTTAAGCAGTTAAAGAGTAAATTGATATAATCATTTCTTGAGAAAATAAATACATGAAACTCAACTCAATGGAAGATAGGAGCAGACCTTTTAAATTGTTGACAGCTACGTTGATTTACAGTACATTAGCTTAAGAGTTTCATGAATAGTCAAAATGGAAGAAAGGCTGATCGATGTGTCCACAACTACAGAGGTTAATGTGTACTATCACATCAAATACTGTAATATGTGAAGCACCATTATTTTTCTAATCTTAGTTAGTTTTTACTGATCAGTTATCAGCTGACTCATATTCAAACAGATGCACAGGCTGTCCTTTATGATATGATGGTACTCTGCTGATACCCTAATACCACCACCTCAAATACCTCTTTACTGTATGTGTTGAAACTATTTCTATTGTTAACATTGCTAAGATCAAACACTGTATTTACTGCAGTTTCTGAGCTCTGTATATTATACATTATTCATTATATGTCTCTTCTTTTTGTCTGACAGTAGCACCCTAAAACAGCAGTTTCTCAATTCAAATGTCTCTAAGTGAATCAGTTAACACATAATCTGAGACTGGAATACGTTTTATGTAAGAGTCTTAAGTTTATTGAGGTGTCAACCATTCAGACATAATGAGATCTGTAATTTATGTTTATGACTTCTTGTAATGTCAGTGGTTTAGTTCGCTCAAATCAGCTCATGTGGCATGTTCACTATGGATTTACAGGAAGATCAATAGACGTTCTTTGCAAATAGAGCTACATTACCAAATTTACATCTACAGTGTGCTCTGTGCTACAGAATACTTAAAAGCAGCACTGGTGCACATTTGAATCTGATTGAATGTCTTGCAGTTATATCATAGTTAAATCTCAACTCTGTCCAATTTGAGCTCGGCCTCATTTAATATTCAGTGTCTGAGGTTTTGAAAGAAGGAGCGATGGTAGGTGACGGCTGGCTGAATGTAAATTCTACATGTACTGCAGTGTTTGAAAGACTTGTAAGGCTACTTGTGACTGCTGAAGGTAAAGAATAAAAGTCTTTATAAAAGCTGAAAGTTACAAAAGACTGAAACACCAAAAATCACACAGAAGGATTATTCTGCAAATGACAAGCGGTCTTACAGAAACAGCTTTTCAGATTTGGGGCCGCAGAACACCTGAGGCAAAGGAAACTGGGGCACTGTGGGTTTGGTTTGTGGTCCAAGATGGGCCTCCCAGAATTCAATAAGCCCCCACTGACAAAGCGAGAGCCAATAACTGGAGGCTTTAGAGCCCACAGTCATTACGCTTAGCAATTACGCTTAGGGCACCCAAATGTCCAGCAGGGGCCCAGAATCCAGCACACTTTCACGTTTGATAAATTGCCCTCCAAGCTTCACCTAACAGCTCTGTAAAAGTGGCCTGTCGAGGACAGGAGGCCTGACCGGGTCAGTCAGACTGTGGGCAGTGCAGCTCTCCGTGAGGAGAAAGAGAAAATTCAAGTTTAAAACATGAGGAACAACAAAGATGTATGTCTAAAGAAAATGTATTTTTGTCAATTATATATTAATTTTTTGCTGCTTTTTTTATGAGATGGTATTTGAAGCTAATTAGATCTGAATATAGCTGACCTTCACAAGGCAATAACTCACTGTGAAGTTTCTAATTTTAATTGAAAGCCTCCTTTTCTAATACTTCACATGATTTTGTTTTGACATCTTGCACTTGAATGAATGCTTGAAATGAAATTCATTACTCAGGCAAATGACTAATAAAAGGGGTTTATCTTACCTTGTACCATACAATCTCAGGCTCCACTCCTGGCTGTATATAATCCTCAATGCCAGGACAGGTGATGTTTTTGCTTTTGCTTAGCTCTGCCTTCTCAAAAAACCTCATTTTGGAGTTGTAGCAGAGGTCTGTGTCATTCTCCGCCACTGTCAGAGACATGGACACTTTCATGCAGTATGTGGAGTTCCTGCAAAAATAAAAAATAAATGAATCAGTCAGAGTGAGAGAGAGAGAGAGAGAGAGAGAGAGAGAGAGAGAGAGAGAGAGAGAGAGAGAGATTGAAGTCTCAGCTAAATCTGCCAGCAGTCCATCTCTGGCTTCACATGAAGTTTGTGTCTGTGCTATCAAAATCTCCACAAGGCTCACTCCTCCAATTCTATTTGAGTCATTAAATGCAGCAGGGGAGGATAGAAAAAAAACCTTCCAGTGCAATGAATAATTTTCACAATTTATGTCACTTTTTTGTGGCCGAAACCTTTCCTGCAATACACAGAGGACCATCATTTCTATTATTACCCTTAATCTGGACAATTACAGAATTTTACAATGTTTTCTCATCCATTCAAGTATGAATACCAGTAATGGATGATGAGCCTACCTCTCTAAACTATTAATTGAAAACTGAAAATGTGTGTGTGTGTGTGTGTGTGTGTGTGTGTGTGTAGGAGCGAAGAAACAGGAGGTAATATGGAGCGACAGCTCTGAATGTCAATAGCACTTGAAGATTGATTGAGCCTTTTGTTTTCATGTGTTAAGCAGATACAGTGCGAGGTAGCAGAAAATGACTTGCTACAATTGATGTACTGTAACTGCTCAGGTCATATACATAAAGAAGGGAATTTATAATGCAAAGGGAGCGGATGTAAAATGCAACATTACTTGTAATGTTTGGAGACTACATGCTTGCCTGGGACTACAGATATTGGATAATATTCATTCACAGCTTGGTGTTGCAGTATACCTTCACTGATTTGTGTACCCCCTCTACAGGGCTGCCTGTCATTAAACTGGGTTGAGTGCTCTTGTGTGTATATGCAGAACCTTGTTAGATTCTGATCACGATCCAGCCCTGCCCAAGAGAGAGATACTCCACAACCACATGAGAGGAAACGATACAGCTAATATACATCTACAGTGATCCAGTTTGGGTCATTAATGGGGCAGCGGTTTTGAGATTGGATCTGCTGCTTGAATAATTCTTAACAGAACATGGGAATTAATGAAACCCATTGATTTACTGTGAGAGTTGTGCTATTTGAGGGAGGGGAACAAAAGCAAAGGTCGTCGATGATCAATGAATTCAATAGGAGCACCTTTTCTTTGCTCAAACTGGCTAATAAGACTGTCACGATTGACAAGTACTACAGCTTGACTGTAGCAAATCCCTCCTGGTTAAAAGACCAAACAAATTGGCAGTGTTTAGGAAAATCTCATTGCTAATTTTCCAACTAAAGCTGGTTACACAAATTGAGCTGAACCAACAAACAATTACAAACATGTTAAATCCTTACATAATTGTACAGCATTAGCTGCTTCGTGGATTAGTACGGCACACACTGGTCTTCGCTACAGTGTGGGCAAACAATCCCTCGCCCCTTTGAACTGGCCAGCGCTGGGCACTCCGCTTACAGTACAGTAAGTGTGCCATTTTAATGAAGCACAGATGCAAATGTAACATGATGTGGAGATTATCCCAGACAACTTCTACCAGATGGACACCTGTGCAAATGAGATCCCACGGGTGCACTCTCTTCCCTGTTAAATATTCTGGGCAGCACTGATAAACTCGCCCGCTGGAAGAGAGAGGGAGAGAGAGAGAGAGAGGGAGAATTGTGTCATCTGCTCCGCATGAGTGATCGATGGTGTGGGCCAACACTTTGTCCTACAATGTCTTTCCAACATTTCACATCCATCACAGTAACTTTTGAGCCTGAAGAGCCAGGCGATCTCCTGACTATTCACTCAGCAGGTACAATATTCAAGATGCCTATCCAATGAGCTAAAAGCAGGAAAATGATGCTACTGCTGCACACTCCAGAGACTTAACTGTACGCCAAGCAGCAAACGTGCAACGCTAGCGGGACCCTCTGCTTACTGGAGATATTGTGATAACAAGCTAGGTGATATCACGGCATTAATGGGCAAAAGTGTCTGTCAAATGTGTCAGACTGACTGGGATATGCAATGTCAAGGCAATGATAGATAGCATCCTGCATACATCAACTGAGAGAAGGGCCAGGCTGACAGCTACTGTATACAGCTGGAGGGCAAGCAGAGGACTTGAGCTGCAATATGCGGCAAATGGAGTGAAATGATGTGAAATGGTCAGTTAGGAGTTAAACAGTCTGCTGAAATAATTCTGATTGGCATAAGGTGGAAAATAACATACTGCAGTCTCTCCTCACTGAAGGATACTTATGGGATTCCCCACTGGTTCTATTGTGATGGGTTAATATGTATGTTTATGTATGCAGCCATAGCCACTTCTAGAGCTCGATCCCACCTAACTTAATAACATATGAACCATCCACCTTCTAAACCATTTGTCTAACCATCAAACACATACCTCTTCTTATTCTATTGACTACCAGTGTATCTAATCCAACAGTGGGTGAAACTAGATGGAACCTGCCCTTTAACTTGGCAAATGTTCTGCCCTTTTATTAAATAATAGGAAGCAGAATTGATTTGAAATTCTCCTGAGAATCCGTGGCACCTGTGGGGAAATTAATGAACTAACTTAATGAATCTCTTAATTAAAATAACTCCTCTCTAATAGAAACGGGATGATGAAATAATGGCTGATTACTCATTAGATCTTGCTTTCGTCTAACAATAATGTTTGCAGAGAAGTTTCTCCGTGTAAAGCACACACCACAAGGCAAGGAGGGGTGGGGGTGTTGATTAAAGGTTACCTCGCTATTATTTCATTACATGGCAGCAACATAAACCCACCACAGACATGAACTCTTCACAAATTTGACATAGCATGGTGACCTATGCTTGACAACTACTGAAAAATTAAATCTATGTAAGTATCCACCTAGTCTACTTCCAAAAAAACTGAAGGAGTCAACTGTCATTGATAATATGGCTGCATTCCAACTGTCTCATCAGCATCCAGAGGAAAGTTAAGCTGTTTCTCCATCCATCGGGCACATCCTCCATCACTGCAGCTTTTTCACACGTCTGTAAGCAGAGCATCAGGTTTAGCAGAGATGTGTCGAACATCTGCCAAATCATTACTGTGTCCCTTAGCAGCAGACTGTATGTGCATATATTTGTGTGAATGTGTGCACAGTATGCATCACTGTAGTTACTGTGGGTGTAGTATAATTTGCCCTAAAGCTTTTGTAGTGCTGGTGTGAACCTTTAAGGACTAGTTTGACATTTTTTGACATGGAAACATGTGCATTTGTTATATTTATAATTTATTCAAATATTTGATTTAATTGTCACCCCGCTGTATGTGGCCACAAAAATAATCCTTCTACCACCTAAAGTCGGCCTGGTTTCTATGGAGGGAAGAACAAGTGACACTACTGCAACTGTCTCCCCCACGAGTTGTTTTCTACCATGTTGCATCATCTACCTGCAATACTAAAGCTGAGGTGAAACACATCAACATACATGGGTGGCATCCACTCATAATATTTACACTACTGCCACTTGCGTCAACATACTGTATACCCAAAGATTAGACAGGAATGTCAACCAGGGTAATGTCAGGAAGTGAGGGGCAGATGTAAGGGAAGGCAAGATCATTGCCTGAAAAAGCACATGCCCGGCAGTTAATGCAGCCTGGCATGATGGGATGTGCCAGGTCGCTTAAGAGACAGATGTAGCAATGACTTTAGACAGGCAGGGAAAAGTCCGGTCAACATCAAATAGCGGCACAGACCAAATCATGTCCGAGTCTAAATTGGCATAAAGCTAAGACAGCTGAGAAGAGTGTTTGTTTAACTCAAACTTTACAGTTCTGAACACACATATATAATATATATGTGCTTGCTTCTATGACATGATGTCAATAACATCAGCCCTATAGTCTTGTACTATCTTCCCTGTCCACACCAGGCCAAGATTAACCCAGACCGAGATAGAGCCGGCTCAGTTATCCTAAATCAGTGTTTTATGGTCCTGCATTATTTATAACCGGAGCGAAGGTCATAGCAAGCAGTTTGAAGACTGGGGCTCCTACCTGTAGCGCCTGCTCATCACTCACCTGTCAACCCTAGCAACAAGCCCGAGATGATTAAGCACCCGGGCTCCCCAAATCTGACTGTGGGCCAACTTGCTCCTACTTAGCCCCTATCTGAGAGTGTAGCGTTTGTCTGCCATGCCGGAACAACGGACTCCCGCCTCAATTATAATCCATCCATATCTTCTCGCTCGCTTTTTTCATGGTTTGTCTCTGTCCCTGCCTTCACCTGCCCAGACGCCCTTTTCTCTCTTGTCATGTAGTACATGATTTCTCAGGGAGGAACACATACCTCTGTGGATCATTTAGTTTTGCCATGCTGTGAAAAACACGTGTCTGCACCTGTCTACATACTTGAATCCACACACACGAGCACACACACATGAACTGCATTGCTATGCAATCCTTACAAGAGAAAATAAAATAAAAAATAGCTTATACAGAGCTTCAACACAGCTTTATTTACATGATCTGGTTGATTATTCAAAGCAGTAAAATGTCATACTTGAATCTAAATTTTTGGCTCCTGAGCAATGAATGTGTGATTACTTGTGAAGTTTAACTTAGATTAATGCTGATTTATTCAGAGATATGAAAGTATTTTAAAGAGAAATGGACACTCATTAGACCTCAACATCAGAACAGGGGAAGGCTTTGCTACTTATCTGTTAACAACAATGCAATCCCAGTTTTACTTCTTATGTTATACCATTCCATTCACGTAACAGAGTTAAGCATCTGATTTACAGAAACATATTTACCTGGCAATTTTGTAAACAGCCAAAAGGTTAACAGCTCACGATCAATGCTCTTCATCACATATTTCCAGAATAGTCAAAAACTGGTTTTATATGGAAATACTACATAATAGAGAGTGTCATCAGTATAGACAGGAAAAAAACATTTTTTTTTTAATTTGGACTACCATCTTTGTACTGACTAGAAAATACAGTTGCAACTTGGGAAAAAAAATCATTTTATTGTGTAGTGGACAGAATGTTTGTTGACATGGTTACTAGAGCCTTTAAGGGTTACAGAAAGGTCTTCAAAACAGTGTTAAGTGTTATTAAATGACCTCATGCATGCAGGAAAACAGATGTTTCACTCTGTGGCTTAAATGTCGATAATAAGCTCATACATGAGAGGAAAGAAATTGGACTAATGCTACTGCAGACAGTTTAAATGAACACAAATAATTTGAATTGCTACAGTTTTATGCTGTGTTTTAATGGGAATTAATTCTAGTAGGGACCTTTGAAGTTAAATCTACTGAAAATACTTAATGCAGGACATATACATGTGTGTCATCTATCCCAGAAATATGTTAGTTAAAAAACTTATTTTCCAAAAAATCAGAGAATTCCTTAAGGCTTCCTTTGAGTTGTGTGTCTCAGACTGACAGCAGCACTTCTGTGCAAATGCATTACTCACTCATTTCCTAGCCGATGCCTTCAGGGAACTCATTTTCCATTTCATGACACCCTCAACTCATCTTTATGTTGGCAACCTGATTTCATAACAAGCATATACAATTTGTCTCCATTGTATTCTCTTCTAACTCCACCATGACCTTACTCATTGGTCCCCAGGCCCTCTGGGTGTAATGTATGAGCAGCTATACTGCTATGCATATCAAATGCAAACCGCCTCATGGCAATGCTGCTGACAGAATGGGCTGTTGCAACGAGGGTATGGGCCATATCGGGGAGAAAATGTAAACGAGTCGTTCCCCCAATGAGAGGTCTGTTTGTCTGTTGCTGGATGTCTTTTTTTGTTTTGTGCAAACTACAGAGTTTTTTTCAGCAATATAAATGAGTCATGATCCCTGTAACTGGCAAAAAAATGAATCAAAAGGTTAGACAGCACTCTAGAAACCCCTATATTATTTTCTTCTGTCATGAGCAGTGTTGGGAAAGTTACTTAAATATAATCAATTGCTCATTACATGATGCATAAAAAAGCCATTATATTACTAATTATTCAGCAACAGTAATTAGATAAGACTACTTTACAGCCATCAAAGGTGCCTTTCAGCAACTCCAAAGCCTCCACACCCACACGTCACATTGTCTGTATTTTTGTGGTTTAACACACTGTCAGCCTGCGGCTTAAAGCTTTTGTGAAGCCACACAAAAAGTATTGGTTGATCACATCCGGTATACCTAAGATACTTATTGATTAAGAAGGGAACATGTTGGTCTCTACTCATTTTCGATCATAGGTGCATAACCTTTTCATATCAGAGATTATTGTGTGAATTTTACATTGTAAATTTATATTGAAATAAGGGGTAAAAAGATGAAGAAAAAGGTTTTTTAATGCAGAGTTATGATTCCTCTTGGAGTTAAAAAATGACCTAGCAAAATAATACATTTGCATTTGAAAAATAAATGAGTCTTTTACAAAAGCTGCTTCGATAGTGATAATACTTTGTTAAATTCTTTACAATGTACAGTACAGAATCAGTCAAATTTAAATAAGCTCCTCCAGTTTTTTGATAATTATAATGAAGTTTCTTTCTAAAGTTCCAGCCACTTTCCTATCATACTCTCACCCTTCATTCAGAGCTGTGTGAGTTCTCTCCTGTATCACCGTTTGACTGACAGCTGTGGTATTGTAGATGTCTCGCTTGGAGCTCCAGTCTTCACAATCCAGCGCAGAGGGAGGGGAGGCAGGGAGGGGGCAGGAGAAGTTGACTGTGGTGCCAAAGTGATTGTGCTTGGGGAATGGTATTTCTGACATTTGTCTGGCAGATAAAAAACACCATCGGATATGAGGAAGAGAAGGTCAGCGTCCCTGCTATCAGATAGGGAAGGTTTGGCATCTTGTTTGATGACTTCCTCCGCTCAGCGTGGACCAGGAGAGTCAAGAGGCTGGATATATGGGGAAGTCATGCTGAGGATGTGACTGAATAAAATCCCTCTGTTGGGGATGCAGAGGTATTTAGCCATGGGGTTATTCTGGTGTGGAAAACGCTAACCCTAATGGTATATTGCATGTGTGTTAGATTAGAACATTGGTCATATATGACCTTATGCTGAATCGTCCTGGGTAGTCATGCAGATTGAGACAGCTGATTTGAGACGTGAGTAAAATCTCCACAGTCAACCTTGTCTCCTTTTTCTTCGTATAGCCAGGGGCCATTTGAGCTTGGCTTAATCAAATGGAATCAAGCATGGGACAAATGTCCAATCAAAAGAAGCGTGAAGGGCATGGAATGAAATTGGCTGAAACCTTAATGCATGCACATGGTGGATTAAACTTATATTTCAATTTCTACAAAGGGTACCCAACATACATTACAATGACCATATGTAAAGCTGGTTAGGAATCAGAAATGCTGGCCGCTCTCGGTTCATAATTGAATAAACAGAACCAATATCTGTTCAGCGTGTTTAAGTATTCTGTTTGTGATTCGACCCATGGAAATAACATGTCCCCTTTTACACAGTTATTAACAAGCCAAATGAGAAACATAGTTGTTGGGGTATTGATCATGTACACAAATTCTACATTGTACCATATTTGTGATTTGGATATAAAGAACATACATTCATCTTACATATTATGATTGGAGAGACTATTATTCAAAATGTCCTGTTCATCTAAACACTATAAATAGCTTTGCTCTTTGGCCTTCACGATCCTTTGGCTTCTTCAAGAGTGTTCATGCATTATGATACACAAAATATTCAATGACTGCATATTTAATATAAAATGCAGTTTGTGGTGTAAACCCTAAAGGATTTACCTCATAAAAATTCAGTAGTCACTGGAAATGAAAGAAATCCAGAATTTTGAAAAGGTTACAAATAAAAATTGCCCAGAAATATTAATGTTGATCGTATTCTTTACCATGAAAAGGTCAACTTTATGTTTTCCGCACACTGACAAGCGCACGGAGTACAAGCTGATAAGTGTGCCTGGTTTTTCCATAATGTGTTAAATGCCAATCAATGTTATGAGAAATGAAATGCTCTTCCACGGCATGCTAAATATCTGCAGATGTAGGTCAATTCAAATGCTAAAATGCCCAAGTCAAGCGCTTCTTGAGTGGAAACAAAGCATTGCAGACTGAGTTGAAGCTTCACAGGGGGCCTTGGTGAATTATAATGGTACAACGCCTTAAATATACTCTGACTACAATTGTGCAAGTAATGAATCTGTGACTCTCAGCATCCTATGGAGAAATGAAATAACAACAGACTGCAGAGCTGTTTTTGGAGCTAGACATGTAATGTCAAAAAAATATCATGTTTTCTGTCTCTAAAAGCTTTTTTGGGGAAAGGTATCAGTTCTTGGAGAATGAAATGATTGTAGTTGAAAGCATCAATTATTTAAAGTTGTGAATGCAGCCATCTCTGAATATATACAAGTAAAATTGTATTTTTTCTTGTAAGTGCAGGGTTACGCAGAGTCTAGTCCATTAACTATTATTATCCAAACTGCATGTTCATCTTATTATTGTCTAATGTCTGTTTAATAAAGGTATGTTCATAGGTGGACAACACTGATATACTGTAATGCGCAGAGAAACATCTGCACTGTTTTTATGCTTCTGGCTGTTTGCTGTAACATTTCTTAACCTTATGATCTTTGTTATACTGAAATATTTTGAGTAAGACCATTAAAAGACATTTTTTAAACAAATTAATAGTATTCATTTTCCATTTGGACTTCAGATGAGAGTATATTACTATCAAGCGCCTACCCTCAAAGTGGTTTCATGAGCATACTCTCCTTTGACACTGCCATTGTAACATCAGATGTCTACTGTGAATATCAGGCCAAGTTCACACCACCACATCACACGGCTGAATAAAGCAAAGTGTGAAAGGTGGACGAAGCCCAAACAGCAGCCTATACATCATCAGACAATGGCTGCTGGAAAACAGCTTCTACTAAACCACACAGAGCCAGATAAAAGGCTGCCCAGACACTCTGTCGACACATCGGTCTCTCTATACAGGTGAACACTGAATATAAGGGAACATTATCAATAACCCCTGGCTGGTGGATAAAGCAACTTGGCAAATCCATATCCTACAATTAACTAAAACCCCACCTGGACACGGTGAATAACTGCTGCTCTCTTTTCAGTCATTACTGTGGTATATATATACTGCACTTCTGTCTTAGATATTTCATGTAACTTCTACTTAGTTGGAGCTACCATATACATTAAACACATCACAGCGCTTTTCAACCCAGTTAGTAGTGGGGCTTTAGGTACGGTCATGTTGGTTGGTAGGTTGAATCTCACTGACTTTGGTAATCCCCTAACTTTCCAACTAGCAGCAGCTTTTGTTCAACTATTTCCAAACTAAAGTTACTCTAATGCATTAGCTCTCAGGTGCAATGTTGCTAACATGAATTGTCAATATCTGCCAATTCTACTCTTCTCAGCAGTCAATCAAGAGCAGCAAAACCTAACACTATGTATGACGAGTTAATTAAGCCATTTATTATCACTACAATAATATATATATATATATAATATAATTATCATTTTAAATCATTTGTTGTGGTTGTCTGTGATGGAATACCACAAAAGCAAAGTAACAGTTAAAGTCTCAATGAAATGTCATTTTAATGGCATTATGCTTAAATAATGTATTTTTTTTTGTAAAACTGTAAGAAAGCTGGCAAAGAAAACCAGCGGCATATACAGACAAAACAGTTTCATCACCTCAAGCTGTTACAACTTCCAGTTTATGCAAAGATAATACATTTTATTTACCAAGGCACGAGGGAAGATACAAGAAGTTATCTAAGTAAAATATGTTGGCGGTGGGGTCTTTCTGATATTTGGGAACATTACTGGATGGAAACATCATTTTTCATTTTATTGTGACTTCAAAATCTCATCCATATATGCCTCTGCCATGCACAACACTTAAAAATAAACTCCATTAATAAACATCCATCAGGGCGTCATTGCTATAGTGCTCCTCTGTGAAGCTATTCCACAGAGCCACAGCTAACTGATTGTCTCCTGCCAGGTAGCTTATAACACAAACACCATCCTTATATTATACATCATCCATAACCCTTGGCAGCACAAACCATCCCTGCTGCTCCTTAGTCTAGCGTCTCTCATTGGCTTTGACAGCTGGGCTGGATCAATTGGACAGGCCCTGACTGGGGCTGAATGACAGAGTGTTCCAGGCGGCCCATTCTGACTGTCACTTCCCTGAGAGATCACCAGCCACTCCTGCCTACGAATACTAATACAGTCAACATGGCTACAGCCTGGGTTGGGTGGGAAGTGGTTTTCAGTGTGTGCGTGTGTTCTTGGTGTGTATGTGTGCGCACAGGTGCCAGGTGAGGTGCACTAACAGCAGCCATTCAGGCATGAATAAGCAAATTGACGTATGCACACACACACACACACACACACACACACACACACACACACACACACACACACACACACACACACACACACACACACACACACACACACACACAGATGAACACTCACTCCTATGTTTCCTCCTTTGTTATCTTCCGCTTCCATTGTCCTTTGCCGGTGACAGCACAGGCATTGCAGGACATGCAGGAAACCCATTAATAAGCCTGGGACAGTGGCGGCATGCCAACACCGGTGAACAGGGTCAAAGGTTAAACATTAGCTACCTGCCAAGCAGTAGGATCCTCCCTGCTCTGCTACATCTGTCCTTAATCTGACACTGTAATCCCTGCACTTTTCACAGCGATCAATACGGTGAGGGTGTGCGTGTCCGTTTTGGCTTTCATATGTCAACAACAGTTTGTGTGTGTGTGTGTGTGTGTGTGTGTGTGTGTGTGTGTGTGTGTGTGTGTGTGTGTGTGTATGTGTGTAATGCACACTTGGGCTTGTGTTTGTCCCTGAATGTGTCATTATGGCATTTAAAGAATGATTTTGTCAATCTGACCTGCTGCTGTCATATCTCTCAGACAGCATTTCATTAAAATGGAAGATGGCAGAAATACTTAAAAATATTTTTGAAGGCTTCTGTAAATTGTCACACATCGAGCAGGACAATAAGAATAAGGCAATTACAGCCAACTTTTTGTAACTGCTAAATGTCTGTATGATGTCTCTGTGGTGAACTCCAATTATCCCACAGAGACAAACAAGCAACAGTCAGAACCAAGAAACAACTACCATCATTTATCCCACATGACATGAATGGAGCTCTATCTTGTGTTTTTGGCAACTGACAAATGACAGTACAGTGTTTTCCACACATAATACAATATATAGTGAGCACAGTCAAGGACTCCATCCAACTAGTGGAACAGTGCAATAGATTATTGAAACCTACAAAGAGTACAGACACCACACACAGATATTTCCAAAATGGTCTTGGCAGTCAGACAGGAGAACACACTGAACAGCTGAGGATGACACATTGGACGGCAGGTACACCATGATTACAGTCACTTTTCTAGGCAATCCCCTAAAATCCTTTTTGTCTTAAATGTGATCGTCTCAAGCACCATCCAACTCAATTTGTCTTTATAATTCATGACACATCTTGTGCAGAAAAAGGTAAAGCAACACAGGCAAAAGGTTTGAACTTCTAACTCAGCAGAGAGCTGGAGGTGACTGAACTCTATAAAAAGTAAGTTGAACATCAGGTGACCTACGGCTCCGCACTGAAACCTGGATGAACTGGATTATAAAATAATATCCTCTCACTTGCAGCGCACTGCACTATTTTACTGCTGGTTGTCATTTTCAAGCAGATTTTGAAAGATTATTTTTTCAACTCACACACATGACACTGATGGTCTGGATGCCAGTCTCATACATAATGAAAGTCTCAATAAGACAACTGAACACTGCATGATTTTATCAGACTTTCAACCCCAAGTGGTCCAGACAGGAATGGACTCAGCACAGATTATTCTGCTCTGTCTTTAAATCCAATAATCAGCTCCACAACCATGTGTGTCTGCCCCATCAGTCAAATACACTCATCCTACTCTTTTAGATTCAAATCCAAATCACACAATTCATCACATCACTGTTGAACCAATTCCAAACATCTACTCCATGTTTTTCCCTTTTCCTGTCATAATGTTCGCCATACCAGCTTTTACTCAGCTGTCTCTGATGTCAGCACAGTATGAAATAGCAGGAATTAGCAACTTTGTAATGCTAATAGGCTTATGGAGACACTTGCAGCAGTGCTGAGGAGTTAGCTGTATCCAAGTGTATACCAAGTACCCGGATGTGTGTGTGTGTATGTGTGTGCGTTTTCTGCCACTCTACAGTAAGTGACACACTCTGCCACTGCAGATGTTTTCGCTCTGCATATGACAGAGCTCCTCAGGGTATAACATCTGAAACAGCTGAGAGCTGACCTCAATTTGACACGCAGCACTGCTCGTCTGCTCTCCACTTGTATACTGTACTATAGTTGGCTTGAGCGTTCCCTCATCATATGTCCTCAATGCCTGCAGATCAATGTGTCCGTGTGTGTGTGTGCATGAGACCTAATGCAAGAGAGTGGAAGAGACAGGTGTACACGTTCAGAATGTTGAGTTTGTGCATGTGTGTGTATGTGTGTGTGTTGACGTTGGCCTGCTTTCACATACAGATTGGAGGCACATAAAGTTCCTGTCAGTAGCAGCTAGTCTCAGGGGAGCAGACATGTCATATGTGTGTGTGTGTGTGTGTTAGTGTGTGTGTGTGAGAGGCAGCATATAACGATGCCCTCTGACACCCTTAAGTGCAGCTGAGCAAATACACAAGATGGAACGAGTGTGGGTGCACCGGTGTATTAGTGTGTATGTTGAGAGAGGCAGGAAGGCCACATATGTAAAGTCAGAGGGCGTGATGTAACACATGAAATGAAGTAAAATGGAGAATGTATATGAGGCCTAGTATACACTGCAAAAATATCTTTACTATTTCCACCCATAATATGGCAAAGCACAAACAGTATTAAGCACAGACCTCCTGATTAAGATGGCTATTTGGAAATAGAAGATTTGAATTGGAAATGACTGTGTTTATCTGCACCTTGTTGGCACATTCCTACCAGCTGTTTCATGAACAAACACCTTTCAGACTTGAAAGTGCGCTAACCGCAGAACTTGTTAAGATGTTTGTTTGTTTGTTTTTCATGGTGCAGATGTGTGTCTGTCATCTCGTACCATGCCACATGCTGTCCAAGCTGCTCACAAAGCATATTTCTATTATACTTCAGAAGGGTTTCGTTCACAGGGGAAATGCACGTTGATGAATGTGTCTGCTAATGCTCCACTTATGTGATATTCGTATTGTTTTTTCACTCGTAACTCTGCCATTTGTCTCACTTTCGCACACTTAGAACAACAGGTGGACTGGAACCTCAGTCGTCACGAGGCCTGGGTGATAAGACTGAAATTATATCAATATGATTATGTTACCAGACTGGTTTTCTATTGCTCATTTAATAATAATAATAATGTCAAGTGTGGATCATTAACCTTGTTGCAGTGGGTACCCTCATTCTAGTTAGTGAACTGACAGCTTCTACCTGCTCAGAAGATCTCACAGTCAGCAGTAGGAGTTGGAGAGAATAGCAGGGAGAGGTTGACCTCAGAGGCCTGTACTATGAAGCTGGATTAACATACCTGGGATATCTCTCCGTTACCTGGGTTGACATTCGCAATCCTGATAAGCGGTACTACGAAGCTGGTTATCAACTCTGTAATTGAACCCAAGGTTTTCCAATCCTGATCACTGCATGCTCACATAAAGGGGTGGTGTTTGCAGCGTCTGACCAATCGCAAACATGCCCTTCCTTTCATTGCGACATTAAGTTAGTTTAATATTCAACATTCATTTGACATTCAAAATACAAACCTATTATGCGCGAGTGATGATGTCAAATCAAATGTATAACATACAGACCAATATCCCTCATGTGTGATCCTGGCATAATGATGCAAAAAGTAAAATGAGTTACACTACTAATTATAACACAATTTATAAGTATGTTGTTCTACTTGTGTATTTATGTGATACAGTATTTGTGCAATTTACTTTTATTTCTGTGTTTTTTATTAGCAATATGTTATAATTTGTGATGATTTGATTATTTATTTAATTTATATTTATGTACTAGAATTGTCCCTATTCTTTATTTCTTCTTTTTTTTGGTATTTGTGATTGTATAACTTTTATTTATGGTTGTGATTTCCAAAAATACCAATATTATCTATCCATAAAATATCTATCTATATGGGCTGCATACTGCATATAATAATTCATACTTAGAAAGTAGAACTGAAGTGACATTTATTACAAGCATTTCAAAATGCACCTCCATTATTTAGCATTGTTTGTCTTTCAAATAAAAGAAGTCACAAGGTATAAACACAATGCTAGTGAGATAGTTTATTTTGAGTATAAATTTCCACAAATGTCACATTATATAACAAAAAATTGAATATAAAATATTAATATATTTCTACAAAAAATATATATTGCACTATTTTCATACATACATAGAAAATGTCAAGTATGTTAACTAAAGTCACCAAACAACTTGTATATAGCAGTGCTCCGGATTTTTCATTTGCCATCTCTTAGTTTTATTTGTTTGCCTCTCCCAGCTTAATACATATTTAATGGAGTCCTGCAGTCCTACATTTGACAATGTTGGGGATGTCTTGCTTTACCTTTTTTACAGTTTTTATTTTCAAATTAGATGACCTCAGGTTAACAGGATTTACAGGCCCCGTTGTTCATATCATCATGGTACAACTCCACTGAGTATTGATAAACAATAATCTTGAACTATTGATTGGCTTGAATCCTCAATGTATCATGTTGATTTTCAAATTAGAAAAAGCAATTGCTAAATGATGAGAAATACTGTCACACAAGACAGTGAAAAGATCATTTCTAGATGTTGTCTGAGGACAAGAGGATCCACAACACTGGTGTGTGACATTCTTGGATACACTAGTCAATACTTGCTTTAAGACAATAACATCACGAGAGCCCATAGTAACTGGGATTGAATTGTTATAACGTACTCAAGTATGAAATGCATCCAGTGAGACATGAATTATTGTTGTGCTGTGATTCATTAGTTCCACTGCAGAGCGGTCTAATTCCCTAGGTTCCTTCATGTTTCAAAAGGGTGAGGATCCTCAAGAAAAAAAACACTGCCAAAAGCCTAATCCAAATGTGATATGTTAACATATGCAAGTGCTGATCATCTATAGGACCCATGCTGCAGAGACAAAAGACGAGAGCAATCCTCTGATTTGGCTGCGGTGACTGGGAATTGAAATGAGTCGCGTCAACATAACAGCTCGACGTGCTGCTATGTGGTTGCTATGGTTGTAAAATTGCATGAATCCATTCCTGAAATATTTAACACGTTGTCAACACTCGAGTGCAAAAATGAGGAGACTGTGACAAAAGCAAATGTGGCTGCAAACGTCATGCTATAGCCATTTTAAAGCTAATAGCTCGGTCTTATAAAGCAATAGTTCAAGTGTTATTTCTGCAGAAGTACTTTGGAGTGGCTCTCTTTTATCTCACGGAGGCAGCACATCATTTGACATACAGTGTAATTCAGAGGCATTTTCAAAAATATGCTACCATTTCTAGATTACAGCTTAAGTTCATACAGTATATGAGAAGGCAATCAGAAGTCTGCTTCCCAGAATCCACTGCTCTGTCAGTCATATGGACTGAGCCCTAGCCTTATTATTGTGGCTCCACTCAACAGAACTCAGTATATGCTAATACAAGGCTATAAATCATTCTAATTTGATGGTCCCATGTGGTCGATTCTGATGCATTGCTATGCACTTCAGAACGCTGCATTAAACTAAACATGTGACACACATACACAAACAGTATCCAATAACCTAATCCACCCAAGCCTTTTAAGCAGGCCCTTCCCCCTGTTAAAAGCCACCCTATGTTACTGTATAGAGCTGACTAATGAGCCAGAGAAGAGAAAACGCCCTTTACCTACAAGGTTAATGAGTTATTACTATATAATCAAGCATGTGGGACTCTGCACAATATTCAGCTTATTTCCTCAAGTGTTGCCAAACTGACAGTAAACACCTTGTGACAAATTTATGTTTTTTGCCTTTCATTTTTTTGCATTTCTGGGCATTTGAATCATGCAGCTAGTGGACTTACCTTAAAGGTGCAGTGTGTAGAATTTAGTAGCATCTAGTGTAAAATGACTGTGTTTTCGTTATCTTAAATTTGAGAACTTAGAGGGCCTTTTAAGCTTTTTGCAACTGCATGTTTGCAATTTGCAACCTCACTGCTGAATGCCACTAAATCATTGACACTGCAGCTTTAAAATGAAATCCAAGGTAATATGTTAACTTGAATATCAAGGGATACAGAGACAATCTGGGATTTGTTATTGACAGTAATCAATATTTTAAGATTGATAATATCTTAAATTACCATGTGTGATATGGAAGGTATCACTATTGATAACCTCACAGAAAATGATCTCCTGACTCTGCACTTCTACCCACTAAGTGTTGGCGAGGACCAAAGCAAATCTCAGAAGACAGTAAATGTTGAATTTAAATTCCTTGTGACATTTTAGACAAAATAATATTCTTATACTTTAACATATTACTAAATAGCTTAAATTGTAGCAATACATTCAGTAAACATGGTTAAACACTGGTCCATACCCAATCATATCATGAGCTTGCAGGAATATTCACATCACACCATGCTCTTACAGTGTTGTAGATATTCAGTGTGTCATGTCTTTTTTCTTCTAACACTGTGTAAATAGAAAAAAAAACACAGCTGCAGCAGATGCTTTGAATAACACTGCAAATCAGTGAGCTGATTGTAGCATCAATCCTTACATTATTATTCAAAGGTCAGAGACATAAATATTCAGTTTGAGTGGAAAATATTTCGAGATGAAAGTTGAGCATTAGAAAGTAAGAATCATTTTTCATCTCTAACACAAAACATGGTTAAATCCCAAAGAAAGCAACTACAGTCAAAAATCATCCAATGAAATGCCTTCAGAGAAAAACCCTGGCGATGGAAAAGCGCTCTGCATTCAGAACTACACTATTGTTATTTTTGTCCATCACAAGCAAATAAGAGTTGCCCATTAATTTGGTTCTGAATGGTGGAGACTGGCGACAAAAGCAACACTACTAGTCCAAATCAAATCTCATGGCTCTACTTGCATGCATGATTACACAATAATTCTGAGCTGACTGATTGTCTACCTCCAGAAAATGCTGCCAATGTCACTGAATAGAGAATTGTTGGATTGGTGCTGCCTGTTTCTATTCACGGCGGTCGCCACAGCAAAGGGGAGAGGTGCTAATGGTGTTGAATAGTAATGCTCCAAAACCTCCTAGAATTGAGCTTGTGAGACACAAGGAAACCTGTGCTGAATGCAATTGCTCAAGAGCACATTATTCACCTGCTTTTTGCCAGTGTAACAAATGTCATAAATTGTTTGTATTTACGGTGTTATACAAATGTCTCCGTGGATGTTTCTGAATTCTAAAAGGATCACACCCTCACTATCTTTCAGGAAGATAAGTTTCAAAGTTCCTATTGTGCTTTGAAAAAAGAAGTTGTTGTCAATCTTTTCCTTTTCTTTCAGACTTGCCACAGACAACCTCCCTGTTAATGAAAACTTCTGCCAATATCAGCAGGGAAGCCAGGAGTTTCACCACATTATAGAACTCATAAATCAAACAATTGTCTACCTCGACCATCGGGCAAGTGGAAAGGAAGATAGTACAAATCTCAAGCTTTTTCCCTCCTTTTTATCTTAGCTGCCTTTTCCTTCTTTCAATCTTCCTGTGCTGAATTACTGTCCGTTCTTTTTCACTTTACTGCTCGCTCTCACATTTTTAGAAAGAAGGACTTGTAAGGGCCTCAGAATTATGGATTTACCAATTGCACCTAATGGCTTACTGTCCCCCAGTGGACAATAAAAAAATAATTTAGCATATAAAGTGAAGCAAAGGGGCCTCATATTGTTAGATGATACTCTGTGGACCAAGGACCAGTGCTCTTTTGGCTGAAGATGAGACTTCATTAGAAATCAACAGGGGAGGATTTTAGCAGAGCTTTACTTGTGCCAACAGGGTTCTAGAAAATGTTATTTACTTCCACTGTTGAGAAAACAAGTCCAAAATGGCACAAGAGCTTCTCATCCGTATGTGAATGTTTGTTGCTGTTGAACACAAAAAAACTAAAAGCAAAAATCTATATTTGATAGTAATGTGGAGAGCTTTATGTTTTCCAGGTAATGCTGGCTTACAAAATCTGGAGTAACTTACCTTAATACACAGGAATAATACCCCACATCGTCCAACTCTGCTGGTCGAAACCATATGGCATCCTCCTCTTTGCTCATCCTTGTGCCGTCAAAACTGATGGGTTCCTCGAAGTCCCCATGTCCTGCACTTTTGTACCACATAAGGCTAAGTCCTGCGCTTTGCGCATGGGTGTAGTTGGCTCGAATATATCCATAGAATAAAGCACACTTAATCCGTACAGGTTCCCCCAAAAGCACCTTGTATTTCAGGTAGTCCACTGACCAATCTGTGCAGCCTTCCACTGAAAGAGAAAAAAACAGAGAAAAGCAGAATGAAGCAGGGTTGACTTGAGAAGGGTTGGAATATTTTTTGAGCCAATTTACATCATCACAAAGACCAGCATCTGTAAACACGCAAAAGGGATGTGGCAACCAGGACAAGACCACTTTCAGAGCTGGCATGTGTCTATCTGTCCATGTGCTTTGCCAGCGATCCTTGTATCAAAATCAATCAAGGTGCTCTTTTCATCTCTTCAGTACTGATCTCTACACAAACAAAATAAAGGCTTTTTTTTCATATATTGGCTGCTGTAACATATTGCTCCTTAGGTGTGTCTAAATTCAATCACAGTACATTTTTAAAAAGCTCGAGAGCAAGTAGGGATCCTCCGAGTGCGTACCTATGTTGCTGAAGCGTTTCATTACCACAATATCCTTTTGAATGTTTAAGTGATCTCTCAATTGTTGCATTCAATCATTGTTGCCTGTCTGCCCCTGCCTTCACCTACAAACATTACTGTGTTTATATTTGACTCATGTGTCACCATCTCATACATAAATTGATTCTACAGGCAATAAACTGTATATAAGCCACCATCAATATCCATTTAAATGGCTGGTGATGGCACTCGTCTACATATGACTGCAGACAATTAGAAGCTGCTGTAAGTCTGCATTCATTTCCTTAAGCCATCAGACTATCCTCAGGTGTCAAACGCTGTTTTCAGTCATATTAATGGAAAAGGTATAGCTCGTCTCATATTGCGCCTCAGCACCTGCCAAAGCTAAGCAATAGGGGTCTTCCTGTTACGACATCCAATAAAGCCTGCCGACTGTCATTCAAAAAAGTTATGAAGATGAAATAAAAACTGTATTATTCATACGCAGCAGGCAAAGGGATGGTTTAGATTCTCTGACTTATTTTCTAACTTTGGGTGTATAAATTTCATGAGCAACACCAAATATTAAATTGACATTTAATCCTCACTGAATTCTCACACAGACAGTACTGACCCCTGAGTTGCTGAATGAGATTTTCACACAGTGAGTTGTGTAAAAGGACACTAAGTAATAATCTGTATCACGGAAGCAACACATTTGGGTGGATTTTAATAGAAAATAACTTGGCAAGCATCACAATAAAACAAGATTAATGAGAAAGCCAGCTACTGTGTCTATGGGCTTAACTTGTGTTGTCCAGTGTCACTAAGTTGATACAGATTTAACTGGGTTAAGGTTTGTCAAGCCTGTTATCAGCTTCATGACATTGGTTATCCAGGATCAGCTCAGTGAAGCCAGGTAAGCAATCTGACTGAGATGAACTCTCTACTCCATTTTTGATCATTGAAACAGCAAAGTCAAGAATAAACTCTGAACCGCAGCTTTGAAGCCAAATGGACATTTGAACATCTATGATTTCATGACAACTGGGCAAAGTACTGTGATCAAAAGCTCCAAACAATTGAACTTGCTTTGTGATACAGGGTACATGAATATCAACTCATCTTTATTTAGTAAATGTCCAGCCTTTTCTTACACTCACTTTCTTTGCAGAGGATATTATTTCCTCAAGGTATCTATATTAACACTGAATATTGTCACTGCATATCTTATGAATGAGATAAAAGCTACTGAGCTTGCAGAAGCTTTAGACATTTTCAATATAGATAAACTTTTATCAAAACCCTCCGTGAGACAGTAAGAAAGCACTTGTCATATATTTGAAAACCAAACTGGATCCTCACTGAATCAAAAACAGCTTTCTGGCTAGTTCACCTTCCCTTATTCGTTTTTTTCCCCCCTTCCTATTCCTGACATCCTCCTTTTCCCTCGTTTCACCTCGCTGCATCACTCTTCCTTTAAAAACAGCTGGCAAACACAGCTGCCGCAGACTCAACAGGCTTCACTAATTGAGCCTCTATAAATGTTTTATTTACCAAGGAAGCAACTCGGCCGCCAATCAGCAAGGTGCGGTGCATGCAGAAATTGTTGGGGGTAATTGGGGGAAGGGATGCTGGTGGGAAATTGATTAAACCATGCTGATTTATGTTATTGTATTGTATTGTATTGTGTGGTATTATAAGTGTTATGCTGAGAGCAGCAGTCAAAACACTGGCGGTTGCTTTATGTGGTTGGTTTACATTAGGGCTGAACGATTTTAGGAAAAGATCTAATTGCGATTTTTCTGGCAGATATTGCGATTTCGATTTGATTCACGATTTCCTTCAAATCAAGCTTCAGTGCAATATTCACAATGTACAGTAACATTAAAACATTAAATGCTATTACTCCAATGCAAGGATAAAAACTAAAGACCAATGGCAGTTATTACAAATGAAGAACTAAAAGAGTACTTAAAAAAAGTATGGCAAAAAATCCTTAATTGTATTAATTTAAAAAAAAAAAGCTAAATAGAATACAACACAATTCCAAAAAAACTAAACAATGTTAAATAAATAATAAGAAAAACTAAATTCAACAACTCTTTATTTTATTCAACCCTACTGTATATTAAGAAAGCTGGACTATCTTTTTAAGTGAATTTGACAAGTAATGGTAATAAAATAAAACTCAAATATCTTTTTTTAAACAAAGGCTGACACCACACGTCAGGGTGAAGTGCAGAACAAATAAAATCTCAAAAATACTTAATCAACAATAATACTCGCTTCCCTGACATCTTTACATCACTCAGCATTTACACTCTGCGTACAGCTGTGGGATGGCAACCTGGTTGAAGTAGGTGCGGGAGGGAATCATATATCTTCTGTCCAGCGTGCGGAGGAGGTTTTTAAATCTCTCGGTGTCTCCGCTGCTCTTATCATACGGAGTTACACTGGCAGAACATGCTGTAATTGTAGTCGGTTTGCTACAGTGGGCCTGAGTATCATTTTCACCGGACTTTTTCGTCATGCAAATGCTTGTGTTGATTTTTCAATTGCAGGTACAAATTGGTTGTGTTTCCAACTTTGCAACTTTAGCGCGACAGGTTTTGCACAGTACCTGTTTCAGGTGCACGTCTGCAGCCTCAAACCCGAAACACTCCCAAATGACCAACGTGCTGGTTTTCTTGGGGGTTATATCCCCTAACTCCGTTTCTGGTCCAGCTGAAGCTATTTCTGAATAATTATAATTAAGGAGCCGGTTAATACTGATTGGTTAGCGTGACCTGTCCACGAGTAGCATGCCGCTTCTGATTGGTGAGCTTGGCACAATGGTAGGGAGACGGCATGTATGTGTAAAATAGTTGACACAACAGATCCTGGGTCAGTCAGGAGCGCTGCAAAAACCGCAGCTTTGGCGATCACATGATCGCGCTGTCTGAAATCGCAATTTCGATCAGAAAACGATAAATCGTTCAGCCCTAGTTTACATGGTACAGAAAAGATGAAAACAGGGAAACACATCACTTGAACAGTGAAAAATGAGAACGTAAAGTTACATTGAGATATTTCTAGAGTAGCAAAGTTTAAATGATTCAGTTATCAAACGCTTTACCATTACCAAATTTAAGTGTCAATCCCTCAGAAAATAATTATGATATGTAGGATCCATTACTGAAGAGAAAGTGGGACCAACTTCTCCATAAGGTGTAGCCTCAATATACCATAATGTAATGTAAAAAGATATGGACTGTAAAGATTAACTTCCATTGTGGTTTATCTTTTATACCTACAACCATCACTGGTTAGAACATATGGGCTGCAACTTATTTCATTATTAATGAACACTGCTGCATGTTTTCTGATTTTAACTTTTTTTTTTTTTTAAATCAAGTGAAAGAGTAAAAAAGATTGTAAGGAAGTAACAGAATAGAGAAAAATGCTGTCACAAGTTCCCAGTGCCCAAGGTGACATCTTCAAATTGCTTGTTTCAAGGTAAGATTAAAAAAACGGACACACTGACCTTCATCCAACGGCCATGAAAAGCTTGGGGCCACTGATTTCTGCTAATTTAATTGAAAATGTATTTGGGGAAGTGATTCTCTAAAGCCTTTCCTTTCAATGATAAGGTTATTTATGATTGCCTTGCTTTATTGACGTTGAGGCTCTATCTTGACAAGGGCTGAAATGTCAAAATCTAGTTTTAAATTTCCTTTTTTTTTTCTTAAGTGTTGTATAATTCTAAATTAACTTGTATTGAATCAAATCACCACAGCCCATGCATGAGGCCAGGTAATAATCTAGCATAGACACAGACAATGTAATGGAGTTAACAGGGGCCCACTCATTTTTGAAAGACTTTGTAGGACATGTAGGAAATAGTTTAGCAGATGAAGCATTTAGTACACTTGAATTAAACATTCAGCCCGCTTTAGAGTAGAATGTTGACTTTCACCCCTTACCTGAGCGTATACACAGATATATAGCAGCACATGGTAGGTGACCCACTTCTGTCCTAGTTTTACAGTAGCTGCACAACAATGCACTCCATTAAATTACTATTTCCAAATTAATTTAAGACTCTTAAATACACTTAACAACACAAAACGGTCACACAAACAATGCAATAATATTGTAATACACTGTTTACAGGTATATAAATAGCACAAGCAGGCAAATACAACAAAGTACCGCCAGGGTCCTATTAGCGCTGTTAAACGTTAGCTTAGCTGCTAGCATGGTGTGACTAACAACCAAAATTGAACTTTAACACACATTCAAGAAAAGAGGGATAACTGGCCAACTTTCTAAATTGCAAACTAATCGATATTTATCTTTGTAACTAATTTAATGCTTACTTACTTGAAAATATAGCCTACACAGAGCAGCATATTGTAAGAAACCCGCCTCTGTCCTAGCCACTTTGGCAATGCACACAACAACGTGCTGGTTTCCCCTGACAGAGAGCTACCACAAACAATATACTCCCTCTTGTGGTGAAACTCAGTACTTCAAGAACGTACAATGCTCATGTAATTTACTTGGAGCAACTATAACTAATTCTAAATTAATAAAACATATAAACAAATTAAACATTTAACATAAGCAGAAAATATTTAACTGAATAATTCACAAATAAGTAGGGGGTGTCTTTTTCAAGCCACTATTCTCACAAACTGGTTAGAAAAATAGTCAAAAGCAACATAAAGTGCAACACTAAATAATGACATACATACTGGAATATAGTGAAAAAAACAACCTGAATTGTACAAAGAGTGAATAACAAGAAATATAATTAAGTAATACAAATGCAGGAGAAGGCAGCAATGGTCTCTCCAAGTTACCCAACAGCACAATCCTTTCATTGTAACTAAGTCTAACTGTTGCTATGGCAACAAAGGGTCCACACTCGCTTATCAAGAACTTGCTAATTAGTTTGTGGACGATAATAACATGAAGGCTTAAGGTAAGACAACCACACTCAAGATGGTTTCACTTCTAATCATGTGTCCTAATTGAGACTGTAAAGTGTTTTACTCTCAGAACTTATAAAAACAGCAGGAGAGAGTAAAAGGTCCAGACAAACAGGCAACGGCTCAAACACAGAACAAACTTAGCCTAGTAAAAAAACAAAAAACACACACAAGTGCATGAAGTAATTGCAGCCTATCTTTCATATCATCTTGTCTTTAAAGTGCACACACACACACACATAGAAAACACACATTTTGAAGACTCACATGGTTTTAATCATCCTGGATCAGTTTAGGGCTGCTATGGAGAACTACAGCTGTCAAGAGTGGTAGACAGAAAGTATGTGTTTTTACTGAACACCTACCCTTCATATATTAAAAGAGTGCAGATCTCGACCAGGTGTGTATGTTTTCTTATATAGATGTATTAGTCAGTATAGTCACATTTTTCTTTAAAGTGCATAGAATAGTGTAATGCTATTGTAACTGAGCATCCTGGGTTCACATAACTGTATACACATAAGGGAAGAGGAGATAAATCCAAACTTCTCTTAGAACATTTTGTGGTAACACAACCCTCCCCACCTCCTTCTCCCCTCCCTCCAAATCTCAGTCAATTGTCACTCCCAGCTCCCTTACAGTCAGGATGACAGTAAAGATTAAAAAAGAAGGGAGATTTATTCATCTTGTATCGTGCATAACTTTAGTGGATCACAATACATCAGGTGTGGAATTAATCTGCAGATGTGATGGTTCAAGATGAGACTAAACTTTTTGATGGATGTCAGTTTTTGAGTCACGACAAAGCCCAAAGCTGTTGCCTGCAACAGACTAGGTAAGCCTTGTTTTTTTGGTCTAGCTGATTGCTGGAAGTGCCTTTTGCTATGTTGTAACAAATATCATGAAATGGCAGACTGCAGAAGAGACGAAATATTAAGCTTTGCGATAGGCTTATAAGGAATTGGAAATTATAAAACAGGTTTTTCAAAATGTGTGAATCATGGCAGCAGTGAGAGGTCGTTGAGCATATAGTCATAAATGTGCACAAAAAAGTGGGCTGGCAGGTCCAGTGAGATAAGCTGCAAATAGATGCACACACACAAGACTAAATGATAAAATGTGATGCATTAGTGTAGATCAAACTACCAAACAATATGTAATTGTAAAAACTTTACTCAGGTTCTCATGGTTTAAGAACATGAAAGTAGCCATTCTGATTTTACTTGTGATAGATAAGTACAATTAATAATAATACTTCTCTACTTTTACTTTAAGAAATCTTTTAATATGAGACTTAAATGCTGAGTATTTTACATCATTTGCACCCTCAACATATTCTGCTGCCCCCCCCCCCACCCACCCACCCAAAAAAAGACACATTTACTCAGAAATGCTTTCAGTCTGGCTGCACAGTCTGAATTTGTTACCAGAAAAACACAGTCAATGCTTCATTGCCAAGCATCAGACAGTATGGCTCTGTCATTGCTTTTTCCATCAGAACCACAGGTTTAGCAGGCCCCTAGTAGCCTGTATATTTGGGACAGATGTGTGATGATAACACCTATTCAGTAGGATAATAACAGTCATATCGGGTGAATAAACACTGCCACAGATGAGTATTTTCCTTTTGACAGAAGAGAGGAGAAAATATGCCTTACAGAAGTGGAAAAAAGAGAGTAAGCAGTTTGAAAAGAGTTATTTCGATGTTGTCCGAGAACCAGGAATTTGCAACTACAGTACAGTAGATCATATCATGCTAAATTACATATGCAGCTGCAGAGTCGTTAGTCAAAGATAAAATGACAAAGATAATTGTGGATATTACATTCTTTGGAAGAAATAGTTAAATAATATGAAGATTAGCGTCATCTGATAAAACAGACAAATTAGATCAAACACGGACGGTTGATTACTCCTGAAAATGTACGTAACACTGGCTCTTTTCAACAGTGAAATTACTGTCAGATAAAAGTGTCACGGCCCTGGACATGCCTCCAGTTATTTCCCCTGTGTTTCCATGTGTTTTCCCTGTCTGTCAGTGGGTGTGTGTATGTGTCTGTGTGTGTGCCGTGGGTGTGGCTTTCTACCTTGGCACTGTCAGGCTCCCTCCATTCACTTCACCTGCCTAGCCTGCACATCTGCCTTTCATCAACAGTCAATCATCAGCTCAACAGTATATCTATGCTGCTGCTCTGCAATAACATATTAGTTATTCCTCGTGTTTGTATCACATGTATTTCCAGTGTTTCCTTGTGTCTCCAGGATCACTACAGTCTGGTCCCTCTGCCTGCCTGCCTGCCTGCCTGCCTGCTTAATAAACACCCAAAGCTTATCCTAAACCAGTCACACTCACTCCCTCGTCCACCTGTCCTCCTCAGCTCAACTCTGCTAACCACCATTCAGCTTGCCTCATCTCTGCCATCTGCCATCACCTCTATACCTTCTGCCTTGCCTGCCACCCTCATCCCCCCTTTATGCCTACAATAAACCTCTCTTTATGTTACTTAATTCCATTGTCTGTGTTTGGGTCTGCCTTTACTGATCTTAACAAAAAAGATGCATTTTTAACCACCTCAAGGCATTCAATTACTTTCACTTTTGAAAAAAATATAAAAATAACAGGAGTTAAAAAAACATCATAAATTCTAAATTAATTTCGCTTTAAGGGTGAACTCCAGCCTAACTGTTTCAAAGGGCTTGCTGTATTTATCTCTGATACTGCCATGAGGAGCTTGCCAGTGCAATATCTGTTATCTTGCACCTACCCTCAAATTGCCCGTTTCAGACTTTAGACAGAGGGTTATCATTCATTTCAGTAAGTGAGGGTGGGGAATCTGCATAATCTGTTGGCTGGAAACAAACATGGTACAAAGCCTAATTGAACTCAATTAACATTTCCCTGCTCACCAGATTTCCATTCTGCTGGATCACAATTGGTGTGGGAATTGGCCAATCTGCTGAGTGATAATAACAACTCCAGCAGCTCTTCTATGACTGGGACTATCAAGCATAAGCAGCGTTTGTGGTTGCGCTATGCATGACCCATGAATAAAAAGGCATCATTTCTCAGATTCTGTCTCTGAGTGTGTCCAGGGTCCCAAGAAGTCTGTTTGTCAGCTGAGAAAAAAAAGGGAACTGGTAACTGTCAGCTGTCATCTTTTGCCAAATGATCACAGAACAAATGTTTGCACGTCACTCCACATGGAAATCGGGATTTAATAGAGCCACATTCGCTGACACCGCATTGAAATGGGGTCTTTAAGCCGTATCCCAATTTAAACACGCCATTAAACAAAGGCAGGGCCATTTGTCAGGCCTGCCTTGGTTTTATGTTTGTCATGTTTGTCTCATTTGTCCAACTGTGTAAAAGACTGGGGCCCCATTTATAAAAAAAGATTCTTATCCTCATGTTTCATGCTTGTAACCAAATCCAAACCAGAGATGTGATTTATATGAGGGTAAAACATCAGTCCGATGTCAAAGGTAACTGGCTGCATGGATGCATACACTCATTTCAATATATATGCAAGTATTATCATCCAAGGTCTAAATGCAAATATAGATGGTAGCATATATTGACATCAAGGTTAAATCATAGAAGAGTTTTACAAAGGCACTCCTTTGAGTTTTAAAGCTAATTATACTTGCAAACCATAAATATATACCATTATATAGAACATTTGCTCTCACTGAATCAAAATTTCTTGTTAATTTGACCCTCACTCTTAAAAGGATCACAATGGGAATCAGCCTTGAGGCATTTTTCAGTTATTTTATGGCTATTTTAGTGGAGCTTGTTCACATATAACAGTATATGGCAACACATTCTAAAATAAATTAAAAAAAATAAACCTTGTGCAACTGATTGAAAGTCTCCTGTGCTGCTGATTGATGAAACGTTGTAACGCAGATGTGACCAAGACGCTAGTAAACATGCATGAAAAAACAACTATAATGCATCCCTGGTTTAAAGGGCACCACAATAAAGCCAAACAAATGTTATGTCATCGTGTTCCTGCTACGTTTTACTGTCACATGTGAACGGGCATGTGCTCTTTCTGGAAAGGAGGTGATCAGCTCATAAATTGGGTTACAGGTCTGCTGAGGGGTAATCGTATGCAGATTGAGTCAGGTCACCACGGAGACTCCCACAAAGTGTCTGTTCTCTCATAAGCACTCAAGGAGATGGTTCACTACCATTTTTCTTCATAAAAGCCCCAGTGTAATTCAATCAGAAAGGCGTGCATACATTAGGCATCAACTGATTGCATAAACAAACAAGCGCATGTGCACACATCTACACACGCATACACAAACACAATCTATGAGGTGACGTGACATCAACCTTTACTTGCCCTTAAGAAGTGTAGTGTCTTAGCTGGCCTGGCTCCAGGGTCCCTAAAGGAACTTATCAACTTCACAGCCACTTTTGCCAAGGGAGAGAGGCAGGAGGAGGAGGAGGGGGGGGCGGGGGGGGTGTCTCGAAATCTTGACCTGCCATTTTCCACCTTGTGAAAACGCTGTCGCAGCAGAGTTGGTCTCAATTAAGAAGAAAATAGCTCTGATGTGTGGGAAAGGTAACCTCTCCGCTGCTGGCGTGCAAAGGGAGATTACCTGCATGATTGAAGTACCTCCAGCAGGTTGAAAAAGAGAATGAGTCATCAGCCAATAAAGAAATCAGCCACAGCCCTCTGCAAGTGAGAGTTTGTCCACACACACAAAAACATACACACACACCAGGACATCTCTCGAACAATAAGCAAGACTCCTTGTTTGCTCATGCACAACAAATGATATTTTTGCAAAATAGTAGGAAGCAAATTAATAACAATGTAATACTGGTGTGAATGTACTGTAAAAATAAGCAACTGCAAGTGCTAAAATGACCACAAGTATGGGTCATATGCTGACATAGAGGAGAATCTACAAGCACAAGTCTATAAATATACAGAGAGGCTGTGCAAAGGAGGGAGAGTGTTAAAGGTATAGTTCAACATTTTGGGAAATACTTTCTGATGTCAGTTGAGTATGAAGCAGGAGTCAGGATGGGTCTGGCCTTGCTTAGTCATTGTCCCCTGCTTTCAGTGCTCATGCTAAGCTAGGCTAAGCACTTTTGTACACACATAAACTATGGTATATATTTTCACACCCCAGGCTATCTGTTCAATCTTTATGTCTGTCTTGCACTTATTGCCCCATAGGACCTGTTTCTACCAATGTTGCCATTCTGAGATCTCAGCAATTACCTTGGTGAGAACACAGATATTATAACCAATATGACCATAGTTTTCATGTATAGACATGACACTGGTAGAGTACTGATCATTTTATCACGCCCTTGGAAAGAAAGAGAATAAGTACAATTTCCAAAATGTTAAACTCTTCCCTTGTTTTCAGAAAAAGATGAAATGTAGATCAAAAGAGTGATATTTTGGGGGTGACTACAGCTGCCATTAGTGACATTTACCTCCTGTCCTCCTCACCATTCCCCACAAGAAGATAAAACAGCTCTATCTCTCCCCGTCTCGCCTGCACTTTACTCGCATGACACTTCATCTTCATTTGTCGTTTGTCTCTCTGTCCCCAACTCCCTCTCTTCCTTGACCGGCACCAGGCTGTCATTTATATGCAAATACTCATGTGATTGTTGGAGAGAGAGAGAGAGAGAAAAAAAAAAGATGATTTTTTTTTTCCTATCGCAAAATAAACACTGCCCGCAATCTTGCCGGCTTCCTTCTTCTGTATCAGATTCGGCTCTCCTGATTGGACAAGGCCTCCAGAGAGAGTGGTGACTGCTGTCTCCAATCACGGGTTAAACGCTGATGGGGACAGGGAGCACAGAGAGGGTGCTGATGGGAAAGGGGACGAGGTCGGCCAAGTAAAACAAACACAGATATACACACACAGTTCAGGCAGGTAAGGCTAGTTTGACTAGAAGCCTCTTATGAAGGCAGTACATACAGAATCTATACCATGCACTACATATACAATACATATCATTTGTCCATTTTATGCATTTTCTTTTTTTTTATCATACCACAAAGTCTTTCTAACCTTGTCTTGTTGTGAAGCTATCAGCATCTTGTGGGTTTTATGACCTAAATTCCCAAAATAAAAACAACACCCTGTCTTGCTTCTTGTGTCTCTGCAGTCTATTTTTCAGTCCTAAGAAGCAACAAAAAATCATAGATGCTGAGCTGGTCATTGATTCTTAATGAAGACTTAGGGCCCAATTTTAACAATCTATAGCGCATGGCGTGAAGCGTGTGGCGCAAGTGCCTTTGGGTCGGGTCCAAATCCACTTTTGCTATTTTAACGGCGGAAAAACAGTCACTGCGCCAGGTGCATGGTCTGAAAGGGATGGACTTAAGCATATTGGACTCTTGATGATATGCCCATTAAATAACAGTAACATATGTGCCAGTGACTTTAGACCTGTTTTTTTTTTTTTGGTCAGTCGCGCAATCGCTTTCCTCTGCCTCAAAATAGCAACGCACCACCAATGCCCCTGACCACACCTCATTTTGAGAGCAACACGACCATGGGTGCACAGACTGGTGTAAGTGCATTTGCTATTTAGACAACGTGGGCATACGGTGAGAAAATAACAACTGCGGAAAACTAACAAAGACACATGAATGGACATCTGTCTGTCTGTGCTGTTTATGTGCAACACTTCACAGACATCATCAGTCAAACTGTGTCAAATTCTGTTACATCTTTTGCATTTGAATGTTTCTGAAGGTGGTCTTTGCTCAGCTATGGTGGCTACCACTGATCATGCTAACTAACCAGATCTTATGTATATGGTTGAAAAGGAAGAAAGAAGAAATAAAGATGTGAGAAAGCCTAAGCTTTCATCGAATGGTTATGGGCTGAATCCTGCAAATTAAATTAAACTGCAAATATTGTGTCATAGAAATGATGCCACACTGCAATTTTCTTTAATTCAGTGCATTACGCGGACAAAATATTATAAATACACTCCTAACCTGAATATGAAATGCTCTGACTGATTAGAAAACAGCAGAGAGTCTCTCTTCAAAGCACTATGTACAGTAAATCAGATTGTTTGACTCTATATAGGTGATTAGGCCCATTTTCTCCTTCATACTCAATAGCAATCATATCAAATTTGTGAGCAAAAAAACATCATTGTCGAAATGTCTTATCATCTCATCAGATCATCTCACCGTGTGAATCTGTGATGACTTCTCTGACTTTAAAGGGGTGATTATATCTCCCAAACAGAATTTTGATTCTCCAGAGCAATCAAACTATGAACATTGACATCTATATGTTTACTCCAAGCTTGAGCCAATTTCGAAGGAACATTTGACAAGCAGCAGATGTAAAACTGATCCTGTTATGGGCTTGGGGTGTCTCCTCCCTAGAGAGAGAGGGAGAGAGAGAGAGAGAGAGAGAGAGAGAGAGAGAGAGAGAGAGAGAGAGAGAGAGAGAGAGAGAGAGAGAGAGAGAGAGAGAGAGAGAGAGAGAGAGAGAGAGAGGCACTATATAATCAGAAAATCATCCTTCTGTTCCCCATGGTGCCAGTAATCCTCTCATCTAACAAACAGCCTTAGGAGGCGTCAAGACACACAACATAAACAATACTGACTCCTGAAAAAAATACCCCAGTGCTGCATTGCAGACATGACTGCGCACATAGGACAAGAGTGTGGATAAGACATTTTTTTTCCACACACACTCACCCACCCACACAGGTACAAAATACACACCGAGAACACACACGCGCATGCAGAACGGGCCACACAATCCGCGCTGCCTCCACTGGCAACCCTGTCAGCCTGTTATTCTGTGCTGTATCATGGCGGTGTGGGTGCATTAAGCCGGTGACTCAGACCCTCGCCGGTCCACTACAGACACCGACACACCATTTGGGCGTTGTGCTCCGGTGCCCCCGCGAAATGAGCGTTGGTGAAAATAGAGCGCGCCCAGATGGATAGAGAGCCTTGTCACATCAGCCTCTGCGCCAGCTGTCTGTGAAATGATAAGATGGCAAGAATATGTAACAAAGCAAGCAGCGGGCACCGTCCTGATGGGCACCGGTGTCAGCTCTCATACGTCAACTCTGACCTTATTTTTTGGCTCTCATTTTTTCCCACACTGTTAACTACCAGAGCATCATCTCTCTCTACTTTTTTTTGCCTTTGAGCTTCTCTCTCTCTCTCTCTTACTCTCTCTCTCTCCCCCACTGTCTCTCTGTTTTACCCTTCCTCTATCTCCAAGCTATTCAATTCTCGTACAGAGGAGTGGGAGGGTGAGGGGAGGTTGTGCCAGCAGTTCAAAGAGAGGAAGAAAATTATGATAGAGAAATGATTCAAGCTGCAGATGAGCAAGGACAGTAAGGTCTCCAAAAGCCGCACAAGTAAGGGCGTCTGTGCTGTAAATCACTTGAGGCAATTGCCAATAATTCAGCAGAAGTGGACAGTGACTCAGGTTCTTGAGAGAAACTGTATGTCTTCAAGGTCGAATATATAAAAGAAAATCTGGAATATGGAAGGAAGTTTTGGAGGTAAAAGCGAGGGGGAGCTGCATGAACAAGCATTTCTGGCAAGCACAGAGCCTTAACATTTACAGACACAAAAACCACATAGACTCGACCGCATACTGACATTCAGCATGTATAAGAATGCACAAACACACACACACACACACACACACACACACACACACACACACACACACACATTACAGTAACACACTCATACAGGCAGCCTGGGATCCAGGGAAGCCTAGTGGCCTGGAACAAGAGTAGAGCCAGAGCTTCCCATTAGAGGACATTACTGTCAAACACTGGAACGAAAACTACCTGCTGTACACTGATTACCAACCTACCTCCCGCTACAATTCAATTACAAACTAGATAATATGATGCACTGCACTCATTCTCTGTGACAGTGTTCAGCCAGTGACATGGGGAAGTGAAGACAGCTGGCTGAGATGTTTTCCCGAAAATGCCGATGCCTGTTTCGTTCATATTTCTGCACCATAGGAGGCATTTTTGGCTCTGTATTGCTGAGACGTCCATTGCTTTGATTGGAATTAAAATAAATCTTTCGTTCTTGCTTGATGTTCCCATGAAAAGTTGGAACAGGGTAGTTATTCATCGGATCAGAGCATCGTAAAACTGATCAAAGCTGCAATTAAAAAAATAAATAGCCAGGCTTGTGTTCACTAATCATTGACAGCATTGCAGCGTTTCTACTACAAAGCTTTCTGTTCTGCCTAGAAATCCATCACATACGAGTAACTCAATGAATATGACGATGATTGAGTGACAAACTTTTTTCAATTCCAAAAAAGAAAAAGGAATATAATACAATAGTTTAATGCAGTGTAGCATGATTCAAAACAAGTAAAGTTTTCTTATCTAAATGTCAATTTTAATGAAAATATAGCATTAAATAAATAATTAAGATGTACTTTATTAGCAGTCTGCTTCATATTACATTTACATATATATATATATATATATATACACTGCTATTTATCTTGCAGGGTGAAGAATACTATATTTTTTATTTGTTCTTAACATTGTCATCATTATTTAATCTATTTATAAATATAATTTGAGCCAATGTTCTATATTCCTTCTATCTTTCCTTCATTCATTTCTTCCTTCCTTCCTTCCATCCACCTAAAAGCACTCTGCAGGGACTCCACTGAAAACAGTCTGCAGTGCTTGTAGATGGAAAACTGGTGAAGGATCACGTTCCTGTCACTGCACTAGCGACTCCCTACTGGCTGGTTCAGCGTGCTCATATGCAGGCCTGTGGAATCTGATGGAGAAACATCTGGACATCTTGCATCCAGCAGAAATAATCTATAGGTACAACATCCTGTGTAGAGGAAGAACTATTTTGTCTACTCCCTCCCTAGGTCAACTGGAAGTTTTTAGAGATAAGGACAAATGTGTGTGAGCAATGCTGACTTAATGCACGGGCTTACCGGGCTTAAGCCCTTGGCCCCGGGCCTCCGACCGAGGGCCTTCAACCAAGACATGAGCTTAAAAAACCCCACAGTAAACAGGATGTAGGAGAGTACCAGTAAGCTACCTGTGATACGGGGTGGCGATCATCTCGCTTCAACACACTTTGCAAATACATGATTTATGTCATTACGTCATTTGCACAATGAGGTGAACACATCAGCAGCTGAAGTGTGCTAACTATAAACTCATGTCCTTAATCACATTGCATTATAACTTATTCCACTCATCTATGCAAGTGAGAGCCCTCTTTCTCTAAATGTTTCTTTGTTAAAAGTAGACAGACTGCCCCTAACTTCATGAAGAAGACTAGAAGAAAGACATTCTGAAGGTAAGACAATATGTTATTTTTATAATGATGATGATGCACACAGGCCCTGTGTATGAGAGAAACTGGATATTCAAAATCGGTAGGTGAAAATTAAAACTAGCAAACTAATTGATAGCGATTGAAGGCCATCAGCAGACATTCACTGACTGTCATCAAGTCAATCATTTCCAATTTTCTCTCCAGATTGAAGATGACTAATAGTCTCAAACAAGCCTTTTTAGAACTATTTTACCTTTGGGAGGAGATTCTTCTGACATTACAACTCCAATTATAGCGTAGACTATGGAAGTAAAGCAGGTCTGCAAATCACACATTGACTTATCCATACTGTAAATCTAGAGAGGCAAGTGAGCAATTTATTGTGCCAGTCAAGCTGCGAGCCTTGAGATAATGAATTATTAAAAGTTGGCCTGAATGTAAACTGTTCCAAAATCTCTCCGAAAAAAGTTGGAGAGCAACCAACCTAAAGCAAGTACAAGAGAATAAAATAGGATGGGATTTCAATTTGAGGTTTTTTTTCTTTTCTCCTTTTTAAAATAAATAATAAAATAAATAAACAAAAATAATGCAAATTCAAAAAGAATAATATTAAAAACACTGCAAATAGGGAGTATTCGTATTTAGGTCAGAAACACTTTCAACTATGAAACTAATTAAATGAGAGATGAACATGAGGCCAATCTGGTCATTTTTAAGCTTATATAACCATAAAGCAACACACACACACACACACACACACACACACACACACACACACACACACACACACACACATACACACACACACACACACACACACACAAATATATACACACACAAACACAGCATGTTCTACTTGATACACACATTTTAAAAAAAAAAAAGAAAAAAAGAAAAAAATTCCCTTAACACACAAACTGCAATTCCCTTATCCCTCAGCCAACCGCCTGATAACGAGCAGTTCATTTTCCTGATTCGAAATAAGCCATCCTATTTTGCTCCAATTAGAAGCTTAGTAAGAATTCTATTACTATGTGCTACACCCTGTCTTCTCCCTCCAAATGCACCCATAATTCATGCACAGGGAAAGGGATGGGGTGGGGTGGTAGTGGTAGTGGTGAACAGTTGTGGGTGCTGAGGTGAATAACAGTTTAAAAAAAAAATGTATTCATGCACAGTGTCAGCAAATTAGAACCTTAATGCAAATTGAATTTACAATAAATCCACCTGGAGCTGCCATAGAGGAAGAAATAGTAAAAAAAAAAAAAAGGGGGAAAAAAAGCCAAGAAAATGAAAATGGAGATCCTGGCACTATGAGCATACATTTGCTTATACATAATTAATTAAACCGGGGTTCACTGCTTTAGATGGATGACCGTCTGAGGGGAAAATGGGGAGCTACTGAAAGTAGAGCAGTAATAAAAAGGTTAAAGAAAAGGTTATTCTTATTTCAGGGAAAGGGAACAACTCACTGACTCATCAATGTTTTCTTTTTAAATATATATATATATATATGCATAGTGTATATATTATTGCTGTCTGTATATTTATTTGTATGTTACCAAACAATGGGTTGAATGCCAATTAGTGCCACTCACTCAGCCAACTTCACAAAAGCATAACAAAATAACAAAAACTAAAAAAAAAAAAAAAAGTACAGCCCTCCAGATTTCACCAGTGAAGGACTCGATGGGCTTGTTAGCAAGAATCGCAGGTTCGGGCGAGGTAACAACGGGCTAATCCAATATAAACAAACTATCCATAGAGGTGGTTGCGTACAGTAAATTAATGCAATTGTTCCTCTGCTGTTCAGACTGGCTCTCTCATTTGGTAAGTGCTCCCACTGCAGCCAGTGAAAGTAAAGCCTTTGAAGGTGTCACCAGCTTCCAAAAAAAAAAAAAATCCCAATACACAAGAAGCAATTAGGCTTTTTTTTGTTTTGTTGTGTTTGTTCATATTTCCTTCCAAATATGCTGGCTTACATATATTTATAGCTGCAGGAGAAGGTTGTGGTGTTTGGGAGTTTTGGGGTGAGAGATATGAGACCCGACTCCTCCCAACAAGCTACATCTAAAATTCATTAATGCACTTTGCTTTAGAAGTAAACGTCAAAGCTAGAGATACAGCAGCTTGTAGGTAATGAGATTATTAAACTTGAAGCATGTGCATATCAATTTAAAATCTGGCAAATGATTTTTAACATGACCAAAAGTATCACATCATTATCAAATATATAATCTAAAGAGCACTAATAATGCACTAATATGGCAGCTCTTCAAAAGCAATATTAAAGTGCTCCCTTAATAAAGAAAACAAACAATTATAAGATACAAGATGAGTGTTAAGTGCCATCAAGTTCATCAAGTCCATCAGGTTGTTATCTATGGAAGAACAAAGTGTCCAATATTAATTAAATAAAATGCATAATCATTTCAATAAAAAACATACACAATTTAACCCTGAAATTGTAAAATAATCAAATTATGTTATTTTATTCTAAGTAGAGTTCACTGTGAGTCAGTTTTATTTAATTCCAGCTGTTTATATCTGAAAACATCTTTTTTTGAAGGTCTGTTTTTGTTCCTCGAGGCCATTTCTCTCAATAGCCTTTTGTATTTCATGGTGCCACTTTTTTAATCACAAAGGTTTCATCTGTCAGTCGTGACAAATAAACAGGTGAGATCTAGTTATGTGATAGGTTGTTGTTTGGGTTTTATTATATTTTATCTGTATTTATTCATATGATCTATAATGTCTTATTTTTCTCATTTAATATGTTGTGTGTCCATAGCTACAGCATCTTTTCAGTGCATACTTTACAATATCTGATTAGATGGAAGTGTTAACGTCATTCTGCAGAGACTTTTTTTGAGATGTGTTCTTTACTTTTCAATATGATCTGTATGAATGGTGCCTCCAGCTCTCCAAACAAACTGTTTGTCTTAAGAAAAGCTGCAGTCGCTGCAGTCATTCTCTAAGAAATAACAGTATGGGCTTTAAAACAGAAAGGCCGACAATGGTGACAAGGCTGTTGCTGCTGGCCTGAAACTTGGATGCCAGATGGTTGCATCAGCATCCTCTAACCTTGCTGTAGAATGAATCGGCATGTACATCTACAAAAGAAACGTGGGAGGGAAAACATATTATACAGCACTAATAAAGTAATCTTTGTAAAGACAAAACATTTGAAGTTCAGCGACTCGGGCCTGCAGAACTTCCTCTTTTCTTCCCCCAGGCTACTTGAGCAGATAACGCTGGGAAAGGGTTGGAGGTCAGAGTAAAACAACTTCAACTACAGTATCTGTGCAGTAGCTGCACTGGATAAAAAGCAGTGGCTCTGATATTGATCAAATGCTAAGACCGGTGCTCCAGTATATCAATCAAACCAAACCAGCTCTGCTGTTTAGCTATAAAGTATGCCTACCTGGATTGCAACTGCAACACATTTTAGTCTTTCTTTGATATTGCTGGCAATATGATGGGTCTTTTTTTTTTTTTTTTAATCTGCTCCTGTCTCATTCATCCTCCCTTGGCTTTCCCTCCACAAGTAATCAAGCAAAATCAAGGAGGCAGTGCCCTTGGTTGGACTTTAGACAAAAAAAAACATGATAAAGGCTTTAGGCTGAAAGAGAGCTATGAAAACCCCTAATTCCCCTGCTGAGATGAAGAGGATGTCATAAAAAAAATTGAATTAGATTTTTCCACCCCTTAAAAGGCTAAAGAAGTCCAATGTGATGAAAAAAGGAAGTCACTGGTACGCTATGACAAAGCATCAGGCTAGTAATAGCTCAAAGCTTTGATGGAAACAGAAACAAATTGCTGCATAAATCCCACTAATGTTGAGTGTTGTCTTCAGTAAGAACACTAGATCTCTGCTGCACAACTTTAATCTCATAGACAATAGCACAGCCATCTTTGTCATTCATATTTTCAGATACTTTTGAACGTTAAAGCAGTAAAACCTAATCAAGTTTAACAAAAGCCTTTGTTGTAAGATTACAGTTACTAGCGAAGCAACAGGTATGAATCGCAATCAATCACACCTCCATCATTTCTTTGTTCTGTCATTCTATTTGAGTTTAAAGTGAGTGCAAATGAGACATGGTAGCCAAGTTGTCATCTTTATTTTTCCTCTGCAGAGAAAATTATAATATGAAATGCAGCGTCAGTATTTTAAGGGGGGGCAATCTTTTTTCTTTTTTTTTTCTTTCTTTTTCTGTGCCAGAAAGTTGCAGTTTGCAAATCACTGTCGTATTTGTCTGAAAGCTGCCTCTGTTTTTCTACTCAGTGACTGTGTGTGTGTGAGGCGGCGTAGCAGAGTTGTCTGTAAAAACTGAATTTCAACCAAATGCTTCTTAGTTCAAGCTGTCAGCAAGCATCCACCCTGTTTTAGTGTCCCTATGCAAGACACAGTGCTGGTGTCTAGCAGCTGACCCTGACCTCTGACCTCCATTTACAGAGAAGCAAGATAATCAAGAATTACCCCTAAATCATGACTGAAAAACAACACAGCAAGCATGGGGGGAAAAAACTAACAAACAAACAAAAAAAACCCATCAAAGTTTGTTATATGACAAAAATCTCAATTCATTTTATTTCTGTCTCTGCCATCTTATCCAAGTGCACATTTTTTAATAAAGCAGAAATGCCATAAAAATAACCTTAAAAACCCTTTGGCCTGTCAAATTCTGACAGGAGTGCAATTGAAATGCCATCATAAATTCTGAAGTCTGTGATTCTTTTATAGACAGTATGGGAAGAGGTGAGCTAAATGGATGAGAGAGATGGTTGCCAGTAATGTATGAAAGAGGAGGGGAAAAAGGTGGGGTGGTGGTGGGGGGACGTAAATGCTGAGCGAGAGAGAGATGGAGACTGTGCGTGTGGGGGGGGGATAGAAAGAGACAGACGAAAACAGACTCAAAGACAGGCTGAGAGCCCATCTCCTAACTGCGTGCATATTAATGCGGCACTGCGGAAATCCAGCCAGCAGCCAAGGTCACTAGAGATTACCAGGACCATGACTAAACACGCTGGGCAACGATTACAGAGGGCGCCCTCCTCTCCCCTTCTCATCAGCCTATTCATCAGTGCTATCAGCCCTTCACCCAGTCACCCCTCTCACCCCCACAACCATCTGAATCCAGGCTCAATATGATGGGTGATCGCTAATAAACCAACAAGTCCCCTCTTTCTCACTGATCCGCGAGAGCGGGAGGCGGGCTGAATACATGAATTTTGATCAGGTTGCACATACCAGGGGTTGTGATGATGTAACGAGACAGAGTTTCTTGCCTCTTTTTCCACAGTCTCTCCCGCTGCCACCCTCTCTCTCTCTCTTCTCCTGCATTTCCTCTACCCAGCAGTGTGGGTGGGGATGGCAGAAAGGAAGGAGGGAAGGAGGGATGAAGGCAGCGGGGAGACGGTAGTGGTGTCGCTTGATTACATTCGCCACCAATCACAGATGAGGCTCTGGCCACCCCCTACCCCCACCATCACCTCCATTAAACAAGCTGTGTCATTAATGGGCTATTTTAGGCCAACACATTCCATTAGCGCTGGCCATGCCTGCTCATCTGAGGTTAGGATAATATACACATATATATATCATAAAGCATTGTGAGTAAGAACTGCTGGCAAAAGACGGAGCTCACACACCATATTTGAGTTTACAGAGACACTCTGGGATTGACAAAGACACACACTTATTTACAGATGCACTTGGAAGCACCTTGAGATTCCCACAAACCAGATCCACTCACATGCAGACACCATGATTGGAGTGGTGCAATAAAAAAACACAACACACAAACACTGTGACTCTGGCACACAAACACACTACCCGAGTTTCTTTAAACACCCTCAGCGCACAACTCCCTTTCGATTAACAACCAAAGTTTCCTGCAAAGTCTGGATATATGGCTCCTCGCTGAGCCACTACTACACAATCGATTCCACACTTTGATGATCATCTAATGAAGGCAGTAAACATGCAGATTAGAGACTGTCAGTAGCCTTTCTAAATGTCTTTCCTCCTCCAGCTTTATCTACTATCCACTATTTAGGAAACCATCAAGAAAAATAGATCCCAAGATACATGGCAATGTTATTCAAAGTGGGAAAAAACTGTTTGGCTTTCTTATAATACAATGCTGGAAACTACATAAACTACTGTAACAAACTACTGACTGCTATTATAGGGTTACTCATTAACTAAACACATCCCATCGCAATTACTTCCCTACTCTACTTCCTCTGCACCCATATCATTTTTTTTTCAGCAATACAAAAAAATGAGAAAAAACTGGTACATCTCTTAGATAGATGTGAAGACCATGATGTTAAAATGTACCGTGTGGGGTTTTTACCTTCCAGTAGCGAGATGAAGCAATGTTTCTACTCACGGCTCCCTGCTTTGTTTGTAACATGCACGTGTGCTAGCATGTGGGTGTTGTGACACACATTCCTTCTGCCGGTTTCCACTTTTGCACTGTTTGACAGTTGGCAGTGGTAATGCGCCAGAAAAAGGCAGCAATGCGCCAGCAAATGTAAGGATGAAGAATAATGTAAACTAGCAAACATGGATATAAACAATGCAGAATTTTTAAAAAAGCAACAAAGCCTGATTTGCATTTGCTTTGTGAAGAAGGGAATGATTCCAACGTGTTTGTTAGGACTCAAAGACACACACAATGCATTTAAGAGAGAAACACTGAATGTAAACATAACTTTGCTTGTTTATAAGAAATATCCACCTTTAATTACTGAGTACGGAATACCTTTAAGTGATGCTAGCGTCGGCCAGTGTCAAGGGCTACAGTACTACTACAGATTGGAAAAGGATGTTGGAAAAGCTAGCCTAAAACTATTATGATTAAAAATAATGGTAAAATGACCTCTATTTATTTGTTAGTGTGAGTAAACTGCATTTTAGTGGTACAAACTATATTATGACTCTCTTTTGATATAGATTAAAATGCATGCCCATACACTGATCTTTAAGTCTATATTGTTTGTGTACAGTATTCCTTATGTGCAGTGAATGTGACAGGGGATGTATTTAATCATAGTGTGTCAAATGGTAGTTTAAGCCCAGGTCCCTGTGCTGGCTTGACCTTTGTGTGACAGGACATTAGGACTGTGGCCAGCTAGCAGAGATTTATTTGTTACTTCTGCACACTACAGTAGATCTTTATGCTCAAACAACTAGTACAGTAACACCATCATTGGGCTCTTTGTAACCCATCACCCTATTGTTACATTTTCAGGTCATCATGACACTTGCTGTCATTTGAGGATGATTTTTAGGGATTTAGATGACAGTTTTATTGAATTCAAATTTAGCAACATACCATTTTTCTCAAATAAGTTTCCCACAAGGGTATGATAACTGTAATGAGGTCCTGCAGTACATTTCAATTTCATTTCTTATCCTATGAACCTTGTAAACAGCTTCTCAGATCAACACATTGACAAGTCGAGCCGGCGGTAATGACTTCTCTTTTTTATTGGAATTAATCTGTCTCGCTGAATGTTCGAGGAGATAATTAACTGGTGCTTTCATCTTCATTTTAACTGGCATGTTCATTAACGGATTTTCCGTATCTGGTAAGAAAAGAGACCTAATGTTTCTGTTAATGAAAATAAACAAATAAATTACTTGGACCAGAGGCAATCAAGTGGAGGCAAGGCTTTGGCAGGGTGACAGGTATCAAGGCGTGTGGAGCCAGCTTCATTAGCTGGAATAGGGCAATCATGTAAGGATCATGCGGGCGGCACGGACATAATGATCATGATAATGTCAGCTGGCAAAAAATAAAATAAACAGGTCCCTAAGGCAAGGCTATCACCACTGTATCAAATCCTGTCTTCATTATATCCTGTTCATTTTGACATGGAATGATAATCATAAAATTATTGCTTTTTGAAATCATGATTGGCCACTGTACTGACGGCATGCAGTTCAACGTGCCTTAGAAAGCAAAAATGCCTCAACGTCTCAGACAAAAAGAGAAAGTGCATTTTTCACATTAAATATTCCTGAGATTTACAACCCAAGAGAAAAAGACAGGACACTTGGGCACTGAAATACACCTGAAAAAAGTCAAACTGCCTCTGTGTCATACCTCGTCAGATGACTTATCTACCCTCTATGCTTGCCCACAACCCAAAATTGGGTAATGGAGCCAGGCTGTCAAAGATGCTTAATCTTTCTGTCATGAAGACGGATATAATTTAAGAAGGGAGAACATATTTTCCCCATTTATTCCCTGAGTAGCTTCTACATCTCTGCTCAGATATTCAGAATGGAATGAAATATCATATTAAAATAATAAAGGTGGTTAGATATTCGGATAGATAGCAGGTAAGCGGGCAAGAGTTTGGAAAACTAGCAGAAATAGGATGGAAAAACACCCACATGTGTTTGCACATTGCAAATTTGATTTAAATAAGGTGTAGATTAGATTTTAACATTTATTTTTGCTTTATCATTTTTTACACAAATTTTGATTATGTTGGGGGGAAAAACTATAATAATAAGCTTTATAGATAAACAGGTTTGCTCTCTATTTAAAACAGTAAAATCACAGACCTAATCATTTTATATTGGAAATGTGATTTGGCTAAATGAGCTCCTGCTTTTTTCTGTGCATACTTATGAATGTACACTTACTCATATGAATGTGTATCTTGAAGTGCAAGACTTGTTCTATTTTCATACTTATACTAATGTGAGATTTGGGTGGGTTACTTTGTAAAAAGACTTGTCAACATTAATTTAATATATAAAGCATAATATAAACCCATATATAACCATGTTTTAATCAAAAATTGTAATAAAATTAGCTCATATAAAGCTGTACAACAATGTTAAAGATGGAGGTCATCCACTGATCGGAAAATCATCAGTTGGATCTCCAGCTCCTCCAGTCCGCATGTGAAAGAGTCCTTGGGCAAGATACTGAACCCCAAATTGCTCCCGAAGGCTGTGCCATCGGTGTGTGTGTAAGAGCATGATTAGAACTCCTCCTGATAAGCAAGTTGGCACCTTGCGTTGCAGCCTCTGCCATCAGTGTATGAAAGTGTGTGTGAGTTGTTGAATGTGACATGGTGTGTAAAACGAAAATCACTATATAACTGCAGTCCATTTAACTTAAAGAGGATTGAGGTGTCCAGGACCCCAAACAGAATATTAGGATAAAATGCTAGTGGTTTACTAATATCGCAGAGCACTCTAGGATTTAGCAAAAGCTACTCACATGGGAATATATAATGCGTTAATCAGGGACTAATTTCAGCAGCGGATTAATACACATTTGGCACATTAGTAGATTATTTACAGCAGAACAGTGAATGTGGAATTGACTCAAAATAAACAGTGCTTACATTCATCGTGATGAAGACACATGTCATACAGTGTGACATTTTAGCTACTGGCTATTGGATGTGTTTATAACATGTTTAAGGCAACAATTAAACTCTATAACACAGCAGGATAAGCTAAGGGATGCTAGCTTCCAAACTGGACTAAACTGTGTAGCACTAAGGAAAAAACAGCTAACCAAAAATGTTCAGTTTTATATGCATGAACAAATCCCCCACACAGCAATTTCTCTTATGCAAAATCTAAAACATAAATGTCCTAAAATATTTAGGTCTCACTTGATACATTACCACCATGTACTCTCAGCCAATACATAATATATCACACATTATGCTTGCAGTGGGTGCAATCAAGCCAGCGTCACATTTAACACTGTGTTTGCATATTACCTTTTTCAACCAACCCTAAAAGTTTGCTACCGCTTCGTAGGTTCCCTGTCGCACTTTGAGATAGCTTTCATACAATGGCACTCTGGGATATACTGGCTTATCGCCTCCTGTCTCATCCCCCACCCTCCTGCTCTCCCTCTTTCCCTTTCCTTCAATCCCTCTCCTCTTTTGACTCCCCTTGCGTCGCTCCCTCTCCTCTCTAGAGCTGTATACAGTATTTGCATATCAGTCACTGAGGAGCTGTTTCTCTGGTGGCAGTGGTTGTCGCCCTAGAGTATTCTTGTCTGGCATCACAACACAACTCAGAGATCAGAGAGCCGAGCACTGTGTCTCTTAATGGGAAGATCTCCCCCCACAGGCTCCTCTACCGCATGCATTCTCTCCTGCTTTCATTTAATCCTCCCTCCTCGCCTGCTCCTCTTATTTTTCCCTCCTCTCCTCTTTCCTCCAACCCGCTTTTCCCCCTCTTCCTTCCGCTCTCGCTTTCTGCAATCCTCTCTCTGCCTTTCCTCCTCCTCCTCTCCAGTCCTCTCCATCTCTCTGAATCCCCTCTTAACTTTTATTCCCCCCTCTTCCTCTTTTCTGCTCTCTTCCTCTCGTGTGCTTGTTTTGAACACACCAGAACCAGGACATGGGTCTCTAGGGGTGCCAGGGCTTCTTATATAACATTATAAAAAATTCACACATTGCATGTTCTTATTACGGAGAGAAGACGGAGAAGAAGGAGAAGGAGAAGAGGGAGGAGAAATGTGGTTGGTGGGGGGTGAGGGCTGCAACCACAAATTAAAAATAACTTAGGAGAGTAGAGAAGGGGGGGCAAAAAATACAAGTACAAAACAGCCTTCAGTGCCATTTTGGCAGCTGGGATGTTGAATCATGCCACCGCGCATGATCAAAAACAAGCTAGCCAGCTTATAAACCACCTCTGAAATACAGCAGGAGAGAAGAAATGCTACACAATTCCTTTTCATATCCACCAAAACATCTACATAATGCGTACTGTGTTGCACAGCACAAACTCATTTCTTCCCGTTATTACTTCTCCGATGGAGGTTTCCTCATGAAAAAACAATACAATTACCATTAAATTGATGCCTGTCACGCCATGGCCCTATTTCCACATTATCAATCTTCAAAGGGGAATTATTGAAGAAGCACAGAAGCATTCTGGTGCCTAATGGTGCACCACTTACAATATTCCCTTCGTCAACAGATATGAAAGGCATTCCAAACAAACATCGTAACAAAGTCGAGCTTTCCATTCATGAGTCTACTCATTTTTTCTGCTAGCCATGACAAGTTGCATCCAAATTGCACCAACAATGGAGTCATTGGTCATTTTCTGTTTCATGAAGGCATACAATATAGCTGATTTAAAAGCCATAAAAGCCTGTTTACCACTGCTATTCACAGATCATCTGCAGAGCATGAATTATTAATCGACCAGAGTGTCTCTTTCTCCCTTCTCCCTCTTCCTTTCTCACTGTTTAAAACACTGTTTTATAATGTCATGCAGAGGCATTAGTCAGTACTCAACTACCTGCTATGAAGTGGAGGACTCTGGGTAGAAATGTACATTGTGAACCAACTAACACACATCTGCAAGGTCGACTAAAATAAGTTGGAGAGAAAAAAAAAAGAGAAAAGCTTGATGTTTCTGAAGTTTTTGACTCGTGTCCCCTTCATGATGTCTGTCTTCCTGGCTCAGCACACACAAAATGCTTACATCATCTGTCTCTCTTTCTCACGTTTCTCAGTTTTCCTCAATCTCTGTTTTCTGTCTCTTGGGCAGAGTTAAGGCTTGGCGTTGCTCTAAATGTGGGCTAGTGTGGTTGTTTCTCAGCAATGGAGCCCTTATGTCTGCAATGCTAATGAGGAATTATCAGAAATTAATTAAGATTAAAAAAGGTCCCAAGGTGAAGGACTTGGCTATTACAGTGCCATGTAAATCTTCTATAATCCGGTAGCACGAGGGCCAGCCAAACACTGCGAAAACCACAGAAATGCACTGCAGAGTACATTGTTCACTCTCCATACACACTCACTACACGTCCGAACCTATTCAGCCCATATTCCCCGTATGTATCATAGTACATTTGTACACACAGTAGGATATATGCACACATACTGTACAAGTAAAAAATGTTTTCTTCCTACACTTGTCATGCAGGCACACAACAGTGAGACGTGTAGCTGGGAAAAAGGAGAGGCAGCTTTGTCACGATGGGACAAGCCCCTGTCTTCTGCTAATGAACAGGTGAGGAAAACAGCACCGGCACCGGATTACACTGTGTCACGCAGGGCCACAAATCCTGCATTAGCGATCCATCCTGTGCCGTGTGCCGATTTGTTGACGAATGGACAAATGCCAATGACACATTTCCAGTTGCTTTCCTGCCTGTATCATTTGCTGCCTTTGGGCATTGCTGGTTTTGCCGTGCCAAAAAAGGTCACAGGATTAGACTGACAAACTCCTCGTGTGGTGCTTTTTAACTACACAAATACATGCTGAGTTTGGTGTCACAGGCTTTCCTTCCAAGGCGGGTTTTTCATTATTTAAAGGTGAAGGAACCCGCTGTGTTGCCACTGTGGACGGCAGCTCAAGGTTAATCTCTGCATAAGAAAAAGCGGTTCCTCCATGTAATAAAGGCTACGCTTGTTTCTTCTCAACTGGTGGCGCATTATGTGGTAGACGCAAACGGAGCGGATGTGACAGTTTACATCAAACATCTCTGTCTCACCCATCATGCATCTCTGGGGTACAGGCCAAGTCCCGTTGAGATCTGGATGCCCGACATGGAGTCGACAGCAGCTCGAGCTCCGATCACATAACAGAGTCATCTCTCACAGACGCATGCACACACTGACACAGCAGTATCCTCAGTAATAAATAAGAAATGAAAGCATGAAGATCTGGCTGGCCGGCCTCTAAAAAGTTCAGCATCAAAGTCATCTCTTTCTGTTTTTGTTTTTTTTCACAGATTCTCCTCTTGCTTTCTTCCTTCTCGTTTTTTGGGTTTTGTTTTTGGGGATGAAGGCGTTTTTATCGATGCTGACAACATGCTGCAGTGTAGGAGGAGAGCCACAGCAGGTAGATGAAGGAAGTTTAATATCCAAAATCTTTCTACCAGTGTGCACCTATGAAGTGCTTCAATGTGAAGAATATAAACTCAAGCGATAACATTTCTGACATTGTCTGATATTGGATTACACCATCCTAAAACTGCTTTACATGTGCAACACAAAAGCACCTACTTTCAAGTTTTCTGTGTTTCAGTAAGTTTAAACTAATACACAGATTATACAGTTTGTGTTACTGGTAACATTCAGCATAGCAAATATCAAGTCAAAATAGTCTTCAATTCATGTGGCTACTGTTTTTTTCCACTAAATATTTGACCTTCTCAATGCTATTTTTTTTTGGGACTGGATGTCCCACAAAGCTATGCAATGATGTCAAAGAGCAACAAACAGGAAGTTGCGTAATTTCATAGCACTGCAGCATGGCATGACTGCAAATTGTGCACATTTTCCACATACTAGCCAGCCGCTCTGCCACCCCAAAGCCAATAAGGCTTTCATTATGAAGGGGAAGCATTCTGTGAGGCTGGGGAATACCAAAGCGAGGCATGTAAAGCCTGTTTCTAAAATGGCTGAAAGAAATGTGTTTATTTTTTTCTCCCTCAGTCCTGTTTTAGGAAGCAATCTAGCGTTTGGAAATTTGCATTTCTTTGCAGGAGAGACTCATTAATTCGGAATGATTATGGAAACTGTGCCATTTGTTCCACTCTTGTGACTTTTAATGCACCAGAGAAACAGGGGTTGTTGCACAAGGGGATGACAATAAAAGACCACAGTGCGATTCTCCAATTCTAACAGCAAAATCAAGTTTCTGCACATGGGCAGATGTGGACATATGTGTGCATACCTGATAGGAATAACACTGATTATTAATGCATTCATGATTCCATATATTAAATATTCATTATTTAACTAATTTCACAGTTAGCTTTAATAGTTCCTGTTCTGGCATTTGGTTTAATGATTTATGAAAATAATGGATATGTTTACCTTGTATTTACCAATCACCCTTTTAAGGAATTGATATTTTAATAGCCAGAAAAATGATCAAATGAAACCTAATCAACCAGTCCTAATGATGACTAACATGTGACTTCTAATGACATCAACTGTGCTCCAATTTGTAGTACATGCTGCTGGTTGAGGCAGTAGGAAAAAAAAATCTATGTTATGGACCAGGCTCAAGGAATATATTGGGCTGCATATAACTACATTTGTCTATATCCTCAAATGTAAATTATTAGTAATGACAACAGCAACCTTAACCTTCAGTAGGTGATCAGTTCATATGGGCCATAGCAGACATGTGCTGATAACTAAATGTATGTTACATGTGTTCTGTTATGTCATGTTAAGTATTGTTCTGTTAGCACTGTTCAGACAATGGGTGAATGCATTTAAAAAACTAACAACTAATACATATGTGAATGTCCTCAAATCTAAAAAAAGAGCCAAATAATGATATCACTGTCTTCATACTGTGTGCTGGGACTGTGCAGCAGGCGTCTAATGGCAGGAGGACAGAAACACAAACAGTAGAACTTTAGCCAAAAGCAGCAAAGTGGGTCATATACAGCAGGTATGCATCCTGTATAGCCTCAAACTGCAGAGCTTTGAATTTCAGCCAACAGTAACCATTTAATCTTAGGTGTCATCAAAGCAAAGCAAGGAACCGAGGAGGCCACACAGCGTCTGTATCCAACCAATTTACCCACAATGCTACCTGAGCTGAAAATAGCCCACTCAAGCACATTTTGCTGCTTAACTACACAAAATAGAATATTCAACGGATCAGTTTTTGATATACTAGGTAGGAAGTTATCAAATTACCCCGGCAGCCTCACTGTATTTTAAGTCGCTTAATATTATACAGAAAGGCAAATTGAATAATGTGTCCGTTTATATTCAACTCAAGGGAAGCAAAAGCAATTTATTCACACTGCATAAAAGCAAATGAAACTCTCTTTGAGTACTGTAGCTGTTTTCATGAGGACAAGGATGCTTTGGACCTTTTCTAAAGGCTGTAAAAACATCCCAGATTTCTCTATTACAAAGGCTGTACACGAGGTTAGGCTTTTGAAGAGTCTATGAGAACTTAATGCGTTTAAAAAAACAAAAAAAACTGGCAAAGAATTGCTTACCGCCCACCCCCTCCGTAATTGGTAATAGCTAAAATAAACGTTAAAGTAGGAATAACATTTCACCTTCTACACCTTAATGAAGCATACAAGAAAAAAGAAAAAAGAAAAAAAGAAAAAAAACAGAGCAACTATCTTATGTTCTGTATCTTTTCAGGCTGGTATTCTCTATAGATACAGTTTGAATACACAGTAGGATTTCAGCACTTTGCCTTGGCCCTGATCCATAATTTAACAAAGAGCTGATGCAGAGCACAACTTAAGAACTCTATATAAACTTTTATTATTGGTACACAGCATAAGAAGATGTTTTCTTATTTTTAAAAAAGTGCTGAATAAAGTTTCAGCTTGGTTAAAGCTTGGTTGTTAAAATCCTGTTTTGTGGAGTCAACAAAACACCTCGGACCCAAAACAGTTGCCAGCTGATGTTGCCTTCCCTGTTTTGGGGTAACAAAGAGGTCTGTGTGTGACAGTAAAGTATATATAGCGCTGGATATAATCATCATCGGCAAAAAACTGCCAAAACCGCACCAGAGCCGTAACAGGACACATTAAAATGGTAAACAAACATTTTCACCATCTTGAGATAAAAATGCTGATTCAATATGCTCCTCTTGAATTGTTTTCTGCTGGCTCTGCAGGTGTGTGAAAGATTCTTCTTCTTTTTTTTGTTTTTTGTTTTTACTGGGCCATTTAAATGAATCAGTGTCATGCATGGCCGGCGCCATCAAGACTCGATGAATACTTTTGCACATGAAAAGCGAAGGTGGGGAAGAGGCGGCGGTGAATCCATTAGCCTTGCTATGTTTCACTGACTCCATTGTTTTATTCTTTTTCCTGGCAGCAGAGGATTCACCTCTGTGATGCTGAAGCACAGAGAGGAGTGGAGGCGATGAAAAAGCATAAGCCCGGGCCACACGCACATCCGAATGGGAGAGCAGGCAACACAGCAAAGAAATTAGTGTTTGTTGTGGTTGTGTGTGTGGGTGTGCATGTGTGCACAGCGGGTTTGCGGTGGTATGTATTAAATCATATTGTAAGAATGGTAATGCATCACTGGGGACATAGGCCACTGTGACCTGAGACCAAGCACAAGTCTGACAAGACCCTGAAAAAGAAAACACTCACCGCAAAGGGACATTCCATTATTTGGCAACCTGGGACATTTTGTCCTTTTCAGTCTCTCAGTTTGGTTACACTAACATATTCCTCATCTATGTTGTTCTTGCCTGGGCTGCATTTATGAAATCCTTCTAACTGAGCTTGAGACTAAAATAGCACAATGGAAAATATATGAAAACAATACCCAGGTTGAGAAATACTGGGATTTAGGGATCATTTAGGGTTTATTGCATTATTTCAAGACAGGTTAGTAGTCTAACTTCCTATCTCTGGTTAAACTAACCTTTTAAACTTTTCATTCATTCAAAACCACACAAACAGGTTGAACACATAATCTAGTAAAGACTGATTTCTATCACTTTGATGCAACATTTCTGTAATGGCTCCGGTATTGAAAGTTCCAGGAAAAAAGTGGTCAGGGAATCCTTGATACTGATTCAACACAGCATACTTCAAGTTGTTTCTTTAGTAAGCTGACTTCATGAATCCAAACACAATTTTTCCTGATGTACAAATGCACTGCCCACTCATGGTGTCAACAAGCCTCTAATCTGAAGCAGAACTCCTCGGGGTGAATTTGTGTCTAAACACCAAGCACAAATTTGCATCCCACCATCTGACTGTGATTGTGGTCATTAACAGGAAAATTGCTAAAAAAAAACCCTAGACTGGTGCACCGCAGCTTTATTCTTTCTCCTGCTGTGCCTGGCTTTAAGAGAACCTCTTGACATTTGTATTCAGCTGAGGCACTGATTGCAAATAATGGCGTTGGAGCCACATGCAGATGCGAGATGGACATTCTTAATGATACCGATGTGGGATAGAGTATATTCTTTAAAATGTCGGGGTTATCAGAGAAGAAAAGTGGTTGATAAAAATCAGACAAAAAGCCAAAGATATAATCAGAAATACTCGGATTAACATAATTTAACACAAAATGACAGTTGCAATGATTAATTGATTATGATGCTAGTAACAGACAAGACAATCAAAGCCATTCATCATTAAAGTCATTTGATTAAATTAATTCTGCAGTCACGAGCGCCATAAGGAGTAATAATGTTCGGCAGCTCTTCATGTGAGCAATGTTCTCTAGCATCGTGCTCACTAATCTATTCAGCCATTTGCTGTGGACAGATGTAACAAAATGAAGCCTTGATGAGAACGAACAGGTGAGGAGTGTGACTTGTGGAGCGAGGGAAAGGTCAGCCAGAGTGATGAACTCTTCAGGTCAGGTTGCATCAAACTGAGCATTGATCACTCTCCTGTATGGATCAGTCTAATCAAGCTGGTGTCTTTGCTTAACACACCTATTTGTCTGCACAACATTGCTGATGTCTATAAACAGGAGGAGGGGGGGGGGCAGGGGCTGGCACACAAAGTAATAAGCTGCTCCTGTATTGCTGTATGCACACAAACACACTCTCACACACCCACACACAAACACACCGGCCATTGTCCAACCTTAAATGAGCCTTGCAATCCGACACGCTGGGCTACAGTGCTGAAGACTTCAGCTACAACATGGGTGTCGCAGTCCTAAATGAGTCCAAGTGGCCAAATGGGAAAACTGTGAATCCTAAATGAGGCATTACTAAAAGAATTTGGATTCCTCCCACTGCACACCTGGAAAATAATATTTTATTTAGAGTTTAATTGCAGCAGCCTATGGCCCCAAGTGCCCAAGCAGACAAAGTATAATGGCATCTAATATGATTGTAATGGTTGCTGTCTTCACTTTACTTCTCTGTGATCCTGGAGCATATGGTATGACAAGCACTTGTCCTTTTCTCTTACAGAAAAATATGAACAGCAGCATGGCAGTAAGTGGAACCCTAATAAGACAGGATGCATTGTTGTCTTAGATTATCTCAGCAGCAGACTGTAGAATATCTGTTTGTGCATCAGCAGGTTTTATACCTAAATGAATTAAGCTGCACATGTTTTTAATAGGTCCAAGTGTCCAAATAAAGGAAGAATGTCATGAATTAAATATATTTTTGGGGAATGTGAATGAAGCTGATGAAATGAGCATTAAACAGTTTCGTCACAGTTTAGAAGCAAAAGCAAACTCACAAAAATAGTTAACACAGTCAGCAAGATTATATGGAGCCGCCGAGAGACAGTTGGTGGAGCTCTACACCACACAAAGGAGGAAAGCAACACTGATATTTCAGGACCCTTCCCATCCTTTGTTTAATCATTTGGGAAAAAAAACCCAAAACCTCCCCTCAGGAAGACCACATAGGGTTACCACAGCGATGAGAAACACATTTATGAGATCTATTATTACATCCCATCATCTTACTAAACAAATGACCTTTTATTAGATATTACTGACTGCTGTTGTTTTTATGATGTCTATTTAAGATATGTATTAATTATTTTTTTAGCACTTTCATCCTTACTGTTTACTATTACAGGCCCACTTAATTACTGTCTTCATGTCATGTATTCAAAGCTATGGCAGAGGACGTTTTTCAGACATATCTACATGTGAGTGGACAATAAAGGTGTCTATTCTATCAACACCTGCAATTGCAGTATCTTGGAATTCAACTGAGTTAGATTTCATAGGAAATTGAAGTCATTGTGGGGAAAAAAATCCAGATTGAAAACTCTTACCATTTTATTATATTTTCAAAATGACATTTGACCATTTGTACCTGCATTTGTATCCCTTGGTAATTGCTACAATTGACTGACTGTTGGAACCATAAGCCTTTGGTGAAGTATGTGCAGCAAATAAATGGCTAAAATTGCCCCAGCACCAGAAAATAAACCATGTGACTTCTCTCCTCATTATAGCATGTCTCACTGTGAAGCCCTCAAGTTTCACTCACAGCAGGATTCGTCATGGGGCTGGTGTCCACTTGCTTCATTTCCAGCTGTAGTTGTGGAGAATTCATCACAAGAGTAGCCTTTGACTTGGCCTTTTTGTTAGTGTGGAAAGAGTTAGGATAAAACAATAATAGGGCATGCACACCCAGCATCCTAAAGGCCTAGTCAGGATCACAACAAAAGAATCCCAAACTCATCAAAAGGTCAACAGTACAAAGGTAACATGAAAAGAGTGCTGTTTTGACATCACTCTTTTTAAAATCAGTCTCATCCATTTTATTCATAGAGGAGAAGATAACAATGCCGAGAGACGAGACCGCCCGAGAGGTGATTGTCAGGAGGAGGGAGGAATGCGGCAAATGACATGACACATTTCCAAAGGCATGCTAGCACAGACAACAAATCCACCCACATCTTTATCTGTGATCAAAGGAAAGATTTATGATTCTCTGCATTTGCAGTCCACCCTCCTTCCCCCTATCTCCCTGCCTCCTCACACATTATCTCTCTGAGTTAGGACTATCAGAACGAATTTGCCAGCCAACATTTTTGACCCTCCACCAACGCAAGGATGAAATTTCCCCAGAGTGACTCTTTCATCAGGCCACTTACTGTCTTGACCTTCCTCAACTTGTGCCCTTTCTATGGTATAAGCATGGCTAATGCACGTCAGCCTCTGTCTTGAGGCTATCTAAAGATTCATTGACACACAGGGCATATGCTAGAATCACAGCTTGTCTCATTTCTCTGGATGGACAGACATCCAGTAGGCTGGATGGATTGTAGCAGTGAAGCAGCCATGAGGGTTCACTGGGACAGTGATACTAGAATGAACAGCTGTGTGAAGCATATGGAGATAACTGACATTCTGAATTTGTCTGGGTTGCCTGATTGCAGTGATGGGCACTGAGTTTGCCCTGAGAGCCCACAAATGAGCTTGTACCAGTAATCGCCAGACAACATTACAATTTCAATGTTTACACTAAGATGAAACACACAAATGTCATTTTTTTATGTGACTCATGACCCCTTAAAATATGCAATGCCTCTTGAATCCTGTGACAGACTCACTATGCAGAGTGGTAAACAGCTAAGCTGAGACATTACCCTTTCGAGCTGTTCAAGTTATCAGAAGCCTTAAAATATATAGGTTTACAACACATGCATAGTCAGTTATCTCATGGATCTCTTGAAAGTCTCAACCTCTAATTAAGTACAAGTGCTATAATACATTAGCAAGACAGGTTTTTAGTGCCTTCCAAAATAAACATTTAGCTCAATGGGGAAGTTTTTTTTTTTTTTCCTTTATTATTTTGCCTTCTTTCGTCTATTGGGTTATCTCAGTTTCATCCCACTTTGACCTTCATCACTATCATGTTTTCAAACACCATATCTGGCCAAACATCACATTCTTTGTGCCTTGGTCCTTGGATGCTGCTCTTAAACTATCATTGCAATCCTGACATTTTGTGATCTAATACCGGATCTAAAACTTATATGTTATAAAGGTGCTTCACATTGATGCAGTCTCATTGCAAATAAATGTTTTATATAGCTAACCTTAATAAAAACAGTTCTTCTCTTTCTATTGATGTGTCCTTATTTAAATTGCTTATGTGACATTACATAAACATCTCTTGAGCATGGTTAAAGTCTAGTCAAGTTGACTGATGTTAGGAAAAGGTCTTGGTAATGGTTAAAATAGATCCTAGTTGGCTGTTGCTAAGAAGCGATGCAAACCAGTCACAGTACATCCACACTGACCTTATCTCCTCCCAAACTTTTTGTCTGCCTAATACTCTGATACTGTCCTCTAAATCTGCCTTTGCTTCTTAGAGAGTACAAAACAGTCACATCTTGTATATGCAAGAAGTTGCTTGTCTAAAAGGGGTAAACACTAATGCTAGCATTTCATTAAATTATTATTATTATTGTTATTATTATAGCTATTATTTGTCCAGTTAAGGCCAATCTTGGTGAATACAATAGGGGGAAAAAAAACTTCTTTATTGTCTGTCTGTATTTGTTTGTGCAGATTGTCTCCTCCAGCAGAAAATAATATGTGTACAATAAGAAAATAGTGTACACATGAGAGTTAAAGAAGCATATTGATGAACAGTACATTACTCTCAGCGTTTTTAAACCACTACAGTGGAACCTCTCACTTTATGCAAACTATATTATCACTGTTGTTTGAGAGCTGTCCTTTTCCCTAGTGGACAGAATACCTTACCAGTAAGAAACACATTAGCACAACTAATGAACCACAAGCTTATACTGTAAGAATCTTGGAATGACACTGCACTGCTATTGTCTTAACTTTATTTAAGCAGGCAGGTTGACTAACAACATACTCCCATTCACAGTGACAACCTGGCAGAGTTTCTAGTGTGAGAAGAAGGTGTCACACAAACCCAGTACCGCTAAAGTCTCTTATTATCAACCACCAATGTCATTGGGGTTAAATCCCTTGCTTAGAAGTAGTTTGGAGGTATAATTGTCTGAGATACGGAGGGAATGTGCAGTATGAGTTTCTTTCAGTTCTCCCATGCAAAAATTGCCTCCTGCTTTGGGGATTTGAAAAAGCTACTCTTTTAACCACAATACACTTCTGTTTCCATTAGGCTATCACCACCCCAAAACTTCATATTGGTTTTCCAGCAGACCGGAACCAATTTACACAGAGGGAAGCCTTCCTCAAAGCTAGTCCTGACTATCTCTGTCTCCAAAACAGCTCAACAGGCCTCTGTTTCTGCCTCCATTCCTACACTGCTGATGTAATTGAATGTCTGTGTGAGCAAGGCAGCCCAGTGGCTAAGTGGTTAGTACTATTGCCTCATAGCAAGAAGGAGTTTGAACCCCAGCCGAACCCCTTCTGTGTGGAGTTTGCATGTCTTCCTTGTGTTTGCAAGGGGTTTCTACAGTGTACTCTGCTTTCTTCCCACCTTCAAATACATGTATGCCAGGCTTAATATTCTGTCACTGGCAACATAACTGGAGTTGGTCCCTGAGCACTACACTGCAGCTGCCCACTGTTCCTAGTGTATGCATAGGGTGGTTCAAATGCAGATGATCAATTTCCCAAAGGGGATCGATAAAATAGTTATTTTCCTTTGTCTTCTCTTTTTATTTGACTGAGATTGAAAGCAGCACTGGCCTGGGAGACAGCCTGGGCACATTTATCACCCCATGCTGGTGATGTCCTCAATTTGTGATAAGTATTTCCCAGTTAAAAATTATATTATTAACATTCATGCGTGATAACTTCACTCTCAAAGATGGAGAAAGATGGGATGAAGAGAGAACAGAAGTGGAAGATAGCAGCTTATTTTCAAGGGTAGGGGATGCTCAGCTAATGACATTTGATAAACTGGATGGAATTTCAGACTTGGGATATGATGTGTTGTTAAAGTTATCTGGTTAAATCTAATGCAGCACAGCCCAGAGCCAAACAGCCCAGAGCAGCAGCATCACAGCCCATGGCAGCAGCAGCAACATCACAGCCCAGAGCAGCAGCAACAGCATCACAGCCCATGGCAGCAGCAGCAGCAGCAGCATCACAGCTCATGGCAGTAGCAGCAGCATTACAGCCCATGGCAGCAACAGCAGCATCACAGCCCATGGCAGTAGCAGCAGCAGCATTACAGCCCATGGTGGCAGCAGCAGCAGCATCACAGCCCATGGCAGCAGCAGCAGCATTACAGTCCATGGCAGCAGCAGCAGCATCACAGCCCATGGCAGCAGCAGCAGCAGCATTACAGCCCATGGCGGCAGCAGCAGCAGCATCACAGCCCATGGCAGCAGCAGCAGCATTACAGCCCATGGCAGCAACAGCAGCATCACAGACCAGAGCAGCAGGAACAGCAGGAGCAGCATCACAGACTAGAGTAGCAGGAGCACAGCCTAGAGACATATTCTCATTAATCTCATGATACCCAACTATCAATATCAGTGTCTGGGGTTTTCTAAATTCACAAGAGTTGCTTGAACAGCGGTGTGAACGACAGCTAACAAACCATGTCAAGGACATGCCCTATCAGAAATGATGCTATCCCCCTATCTTCCTCCATAGTGAACTCCATGTCCCCACCCCAATATGAAGGGATAGCCTAAAGACTATTTTTATTTGTTTAAACTCTGCAATTGTTTCCACCCAGTTTTAATAACAAAAGACTGTATTCAGTCTGTATGAGAAAGTGTTTAGAGATTAACCTGTGTGTCTAGAGCCACAGCATCATCATCATCATCATCGTCTATTTTATGATGTCAGACAGAGATTCATATATTAAAAGAGCATCCAAACATTTCTATGACTGATAGGCTGCTGAAGTTGCAACAAGCAGAACATGCACTTGCTGTTAGCAGTGCAGACTGTGGAAGATGGTTCTCTGAAATGAATAATCTAATAATCCCACAACAGACAACTACAAATCAACAAAGGTCTCAGTAATGATGTTCATTTCATTGGATGAGTATCCTTTGGAGTAGTGGAATCCAGAAAAAAACATGTCAGGAAAAAGGTGTCAGCTGATCAAATAGCATGTCCACAAAGAAAACAAGTCCACGTACTGTAGCTCACAGTGCAAATCAATTCGGGAGTTATTTTGAGGTGAGTCATTTTTCCCACTGCACTGATACTCAGTATCTTAGGGCTGCCTCAACTGCCAAATCCCACTTAACCATCTGGTGTAGTTTAGTGTATTTCTACAGTTACAACAGAATATAGAAATACAATTATAAAAAAAGAAAAAAAAAAGAAAAACAAAACAATGCTAGGACACCATTTAACGAAAAATAACAGTTTCTTAATGACAAGATCACAAAATATGGTGGTACAATCAAACACATGCAGGCTAAAAAATCTGAAGATGGTGGTGAAAAGAAAGTCTAAGATTGATGTTATTCAGGTAGGGAGATATTCAAAGTAGCTATTTCCCAGCACTTTTCTCTTGTAGAGAAGTGTGAGTTAGTAACTTGAAATCAGTTGTGCAAATTGCCTGCGTGTGTGATGCTGCAAGGATGAAGAGGCAGGGCTGCTTTGGAGCTTTAGTTAAACTTGGTCGATCCACAGAAGCACAGTGTTTACTGGCAAACGTGAAATGTCCAAGACAGGACAGGAAAACTGAAAATTGATATTTGGGGATTTGTGGACGCTATAACAAAACCAACATCCTTATTTTAAAGGCTTTGTTGGGTTACTGCAATTTTGACTTATACAGCTTAAAATTTCAGCAGTCTGGCTGACAAAGGTGAGAAAAGAAGTTGCTGATCAATTGAGATTTACCACAAACAAACAAAACACAAAAGAAAGGAAAAAAAGGAGATTGAATCGATAGAATGAAGAAAATAGATTGGTAACTAACTGACGATGACTCTTTCCCCACAGCAGTCCCAAAGTTAAGCCTAAAGTTGCAAAGCATTTGGCTGTGTGCAGCAGATTTTCAAGGAATTATCCCTTTTAAAAAATAAATAAATAACCACAATCACACATTCAATTTCTAGTAACCAGTATCACTGTGCATTTATACATTTCAAACTGGATGAAACCACCGGTGAGAGTTGTGCAATATGAAAATGCCTTGTTGTTAAGTCTAGACTACACTATACCCGCTATCTTTGAAACCTGTATCCATGGTGACTTAGCTGTCTACTGCGCAAGCAGTATGACACCATTTGGAGTGACACTGTAGAATCCAAAACAACAGGTAAGAACCCCAAAATTCATCGTTTCACGGGGGCATGACAAGGATATTTTATTGTAGACTGCAAGTCAGCAGCTGCTTGAGCTGCTTTGGTACAAACAAAGTCAAGCTGCAGTCAGCTCAAATATGAACTGTTTAGTCAGTCACAGCATGTTTATTCCTTTCACAGAATGCATTACAAATAAAGTAGTATGGCATCAAATTGCTTTGTACTACTAAATATAAAGCAGCAAACTAAAGTGAGGTGAACATGACCAACCAACAAGAATATGTTTAAAGGTATTCCCAGCTGTTCAATTGCATAGGAGGTTGACTATAAGTTAAGGTACTGTCAGAGAACCCTGGACACTGTCAAGGATGATAAGATTATTTTCCTCACAAGACAAATATTAAACCTGCTGTTTGCTTTAACCCAATATTGTTGCCATGGGTATGTGAGTGAGAAAAAAGGGTTAATGTAACTGAGGGTTATAAGTTAGCTGTGGTTTAAAGAGGATGTAGCTGTGTGAAGTGGCCCATGGAGACCTAAGTGCAGAAGGAAAAGCATGTCAGGTCAAGATGGATAACTGGAGCTGTCAGTACGGTAACTGTGCATGTTCCATCTGTGTGCATGGATGCCTCAGTGTAGCTCAGATTGCGTTAAGTGTGTGACTGTCATTTGGACAGCTGAGACCCGCCGCATCCTGATGTATGCACAGTTGCCCACTCCAATATGTCTGCAGAGCTATGTGAAAGCTGCTCAAAGCACAGAGAAAAATATTCAAGGCAAATGTTCTCCACAGGCAATGGTATTATGTTTAGGAGCTGAAAAAGACACACCCATACATACACACAATTATATGGTTTTCAGGCAAACAGAGAAATCACTAAAATATATAAGCACACAAAAACAGCAATTGAAAACAAGTGAGGTCTGATATTGAACCATTTGAGCCCAGTTTAGGAGAGGTTATCACCTTCTCCCAGTATGCTTCAAGCAAAAAAGTCCACTGTTTTTACTCCTCTAGCCTTATCTGACATCTATATACTTTATAATCTGACACCTGCAGCTGCACCCTGCCTTAACGAAAGCGAGCTGTTGAAGAAAATGAACATATCTGACTCGGGGCCATTTAGGAAGCAATCACAGCAAGCATAAATGGACCACTGACCCCTTTAGCTTAATCCAAAGAGGTTAATGCATTAAAGATGGAACACTTCCAAGCATTAAAATACAAGGATATTCTACAGAAGATTTACTTTTACTTTGGACACTTAAGTATACTATCCACACCGCAAGCCTTTGTTATGTGCATTTTGAATAGAGATTTGTTTGGGTTCAGTATTTGGACTCAGCAGGAGCTTCAGTGTTCAACTGGCTACTGTGTCAAAAGAAACAGTGACACAAGTGACATAGTATTATGATCTGTGGCAAAGATACCACACGTTGGTAGGTCTGGTGCTGTCAAGTAACACTATATCAACTGGTTGGAGAACATTTTGATCAATCAAAGCTTTGTAAGTAGGATAAAGACTGGTAGGCTATGTCATTTTCCTATGTGCATAACAAGGTATCTACCTGGCTTCATCCAAGAAAAACTGACAAAAATTATAAATCAATTTACAGAAATAACCCTTCGCTGAATTTGTTCTATTACTGTGAAAGAGGTCAAGGTAATTGTACCTAGAAATCGCTACAATTACAATGACTCAAAGCATCATGTGGATTGGGTTGCTTTTGGTGATAAACCCACAAAGAATTATCACCAGTCTCTGCAGCTTTCTACCATTTTTCTGTTCATCATTTTGGTTTTCCAGCCCATTATGTGCCACATGATTGGTACCAAACAGCAGGCAACAGCAAAGTTAATGATTAACTGGTGAGCATCATCAAGCATTTAGCAGCTTAAGAGCAAGCTATTTTCCTCAGTAGTTAATAAAGACCAAAAATAGGGCTACAAGGAGAGAGAACACTGGACCTCTATTCACAAAGTGGCCAGAATGATGACTAGTAATTTCTTGCTTTTGCTGCCATCGAGTGGGTTTAGGTTTAAGTTCCCAGTCTGACATAATGCTCATTGTTGGCACTTGTAGGGGCTCAACATGAACAATGCAAGGATCTTGCATCCTGTGAACAACCCTCCTACATTTGATGATGCACTGTAACACATTCACATTGAGTTTAAGCATCCATCCACAGTGGCCTTAGACGACCACTCAAGAAACATTTTCATTACTGGAGACAGCAGCAGGGCCTCTTGGTAGGGAGGCAGGGTGTCTGAAGCAGGAATGTATATTGAATCAATAGAGGTCTGCACAGTGCAGTGAGGACAAACATACGGTAGAGCTCTGCAGGGTCTGCGTCAGGCACGTAACATACCCACAGTGGTATCTGATGTGTAAACTGCAGGGACAGAGAAGCTGGGGACGCAGGATGCAGTCGGACGGAAAAAGCCTGAATGTGTGTAGGAAGGGGTCACTGAGAAGGCAAAAAGGCCAAAACTAGACGAGCTGCTTATGTGTAGAGACAGAAAACACACATAGACAAAGGTGTAGAATAAACAGAGGAGGCAGAGAGTAAAACATGGCTGTGATTGATTGAGAGGGGAACAAATGCGTGTCCTGTCCCTGGGATCTGGGTGGCTTTGGTGACAGGAGACTGTATGCCAGCGGCAGCAGATGAGGGAGCAGGGTTGGGTTAGAGCTGTCAGGCACCCCTGCACCCGCATATACAGCTCTTTGTGACATTGGAAAAAGCCTATTTGTCACTGTGAGACAAGGCTGAGCACAAGGTTTAAGTAATAAATGTACAACTTTACAAAATGTCCACAGGATGCACTGTGTTAGACGCTCGAAAAAAGGAAAGCTACTTCCCTTTCATTCTCGTGTTTATTTTGCTGACAGCTGTCAAATTTGCAAGGAGATATTGCCCTCTTTGTTTTCAGACTCACTGGCTTTCCTTTATGGGAAAATGTCAAATATTATCTTTCACACTGTGGGGATTATTTGAGTTGCGTGAGGAATGAGTCACATCCATGCACAATGATATCCTTACATAATTTAGGGAACTCCAGTATTCTGTTTGTTGACTTGTCCTGTACTTACAACAATCCTTATGAGGTTAGATGCATGTTATGAAAGACCCAAAAAATGATAAGCTGTAATGTGCTGATTTTAGCAAGAAATATTGAGGCATGTCATCACTTTATTTAACTGTTTCCTGTAGCCTATACAAGCCCCCTCTTCCTATATTTCAAATATTGCTTTTACATAGGTTGAGCTTTAAAAGTTGACATTGATGTTCCCAGATGTTATCAAATGTTTAATACATACTAGGGACTGTACTAAAACTTACTTTTCAACTGCATCTTCTGCTTCTGTTAATAATCTACTGCATTTCTGAGGACACTTAAAGATTTAGCCTGAATGTCTTGTGCTCAGCTGTGGGTTATACTTAAGGTGTGGGTGGACAGCACAGCAGTGATAGCAGAAGTGGAGGAGGAGAGCTTTTCTCTGCTCCAGAAAAGGTGAGAGGTGGCTACATTGCATCCTGGGCTTTAGAGTCTACAGCCAGTAAAGAAATGAGTATCTTTGCCACCTCTACTATAGATTTCTTAGTGTATTATGACTGAATGTATTGCTGCAAAATACTGAGTGGAGAAAGAAGCCTTTGCACTTTCATTTTGAGGGTTTGGATTGTTAATTTCTAATGCAATGGAAATATCTAGACATTATGTCATGTTGCCTGTTTGGCCACTTATCCACAAGAAGAAGACAATGGAAGCAGATAATTAGTGTTCATCATATTTAACAGTATATGGATGATTTTTTTTTTCTTCTTGAAGCAGATTATGTGCTACAACTTTGCTGACTTGTCACTGAATTAAATCTACTTCATCAAAACTTCTATGGACCCAAAAATAGCTCTTCAACTTTTCTGCAGTAAATCCAGAGGCAACATGAGTCTTTTTACCATTCATTATTCCTCAACTTATGACCAAACACTCCGCAAAGCAATATTATTAATCTTGAGGAGGAGGGTAATTTATTTTCTCTGGCATGTAAAGATAATTAAGAAGGGGGGCGGACGGGATTTTGAGCAAGCTCACTTGTTGCCACCTCACAAGTCTTGGCGTCATTCCCAACACTTTTAGTTTATGTCAAAATACAATTACTCACCCAATAAACCACCTTCTGTTCCTGTGGGAAGCACTAATCTGTATTTTGTAATATCACGGTTAAGATGCATTTGAATGAACACAGTATGGACATTTGTGTATTTAATAAGCTATGAGGTATCTTGTAAAACCATACATCCTTTCCCATTTCAAGGAAAATTGTTTCCCATTATTGGACCTTTATACTCAGTTTCAGTCTGTGTCTTACTGTGTGTGCATGATATAGGAATCAGTCTGCACCTAGGTTAAGCTTCCATTTGATTCCACTTCTGCCACTTAAATTAACATTCGAATTCTGTTGGAGCTCTGAAGAGTCTCTGAAGAGAAAATAAAACCTGGTCATTCTAGATTGAACACTGGCCACTCAGACTGTAAAGCAGCACAGTCAATAGCTTTGTCATAATGGGATCAACATGATTTAAGGCCAACAAGTTGAGCAGCAAAGTGTACTTTGAAACAAATAGACTTTCAAACATTAGATATACTGCCAAATATTTTCAAAGTAGGGAATTATGTCCTGTTTGATACAGATTTTATTAATAACACACTAACCCACAGTTGTCTCAATTTGGCAGCCATTATATGTTTTAATGGGTTTATACAACACTTACTTATACATGTAATTTGTTTTAGAAAATTGATCACTCATAGCAATGATTTAGAATTACTTGTGGAGGTGAGTTGATATTTTCCATATTTTTTTGATAATTTGCACATCTCTGTATTAATATGCTATTATGTAAACGCTGAATGTTTACTATGCTTGATTGACATATCTGTTGCACCTGTTAGACCCATACATCTGTATCATTCGTATTGTTACATGGAGTATAGTGATCTCATGTGAATCCCAACATGGTGCCACCCACCTTCACTCTGAGCAGAGCTCTAATCAGCCAGAATAACTCAGAACACCTGGGTGGATGTACAGGGGCCTTGAACAAAGAACAGTCAAAATCAATGGTGTAGTGGCTGAGATAGCCTGACTTTTTAGCCCCTAGTGTGGGTCAAGCTCCAAAACACTGTATCCTAGATCCTCGATAGTGCATTTTGTTAGATGGTCCCTGCCGAAACACGCATGCCTTTCAGATGTTTTATGCATTTATTATGAGAGTGGCATGAAACCTAATCCGAATCCACAATATGCATTTTATAGGACTTGTATTATACTGCGATGCAAACAGCATTACTCAAATAAGCTCAGCTGACAATGTATCATTTGAATATCAAAAGGTAACAAGGCCCAGTATTGGCTGATACTACTTGCTGATGTAAGACTACAGCTTTTATTTTTTTACATCATTATGTTTGGGTGTCACTGCATTCAGCACTTGAGAGCCATGCTTAGCCAAAAGTTACTTTTAGCTTCTTTAGACAAAGATCCTACATAAGTGTGACTTTTAGCTCTGATTTTTTTTTGACTCATATATACTGGCCATGATTTTAACCAGAGATGAGACTCATGAGAAAACATGGGTTCATTTTTACCTCAATAAACACAGTGAGTGGGCGAGTGAGCCCAGTGCAGCACAGTTCAATATGATCTTATTATACTGCCTGCCGAGAAAACACTGCAAACATATCTTTCACAACAGCTTTAAGGTTTCCATTGTGCCTTTGTTTCCCACACTGATATATCACAGGGTTTCTATCACTGTCAGTGGACATGCTGCCAGTATGTCAGGTGTACTGTGGCCTGCCTGGGGGGACACCGACTTCCCTACAGCCTTTTCTTGTCACAGTATCCCATAATTGGCCTCCTGCTTCCCACCAGAGTGTGCTCATGTATGTGAGTTGCTGCGCGTACATGTGGACGCACGCTGCACATTTCTCTCAAACCCTCGGATGGAGCACAGATCCATGTGCATGGAGCAGCCCTGAACTGCTATGAAGACATTCTGTCAGCTTATAGATGCTGGGAACTGCTGAGATAGTTCAATCTGCGAGCTTTTTCACAAGGTTAAAGTTGGGGATTTTCGGGAAGGATGTGACATATCTGATCGCTGTGGAATAGTGCTGAAATAATAAGATGTATGCTGTGAAAATGCACTGCGGGGAGCGAGATTTGACCATAATGTTAGAAATGTGATACAGAAGAACAATTCTTTGTTATCAGTCGGGAATGTGTGCTGTAATGCTGAATGGTGCAGTTCATACCCAAGTTGTGACTTTAATTTGAGGCAGGTTTCAGAGAGGAATATAGTGGGGATATAAAGCGCATAACTTTCCCTCCATGTAAACAGGGTTGTATGAGACCTCGTACCAAACACAAGAGATAAGAAAGCACAGCAAGCAAAATTCGGGCTGGATTCAAACACAAACAAGCCATTAAGCTCCTACCAAGGAAAACACTCTGGCATATTATGTCTCCAAAGAGGCTAAGAAACATATCCCTGATACATTACCCAACTACACAACTCCAACACAACCACTATGTTCAGCCAACAGTGATAGAATCACAGCTTCACGCACCCTAGGATGTTTATTACATGACTTACAAGTTAAAGATGGCATCATAATACAGGTGATTTGGCAATGCGTGACTTACTTTAAGCCAACCTGGGCCCAGGACCTCCCCAGGGGGTCATGAGATAAAATTGAGTGGTTGTGAGATAATGAAAAAGATAAACAAATAAGAAAATGCCATTTCTATTGCACAGAATTGGATTTGTGTATGACTTTTCTCCATCTTTGTCTTTTCCCCTACTTTTTCCCGCTCTGCTCTGTGAAATAATTGTGAAAAAAAATCACTTTTTGGTTTATCCACTCACAGCTTATATAGTAATCAACCTGTGTTGAGAGGTTGTAAGTAGACATTGCTTATTTTATAAAGATGAAACATATACACACAAGTATCATCTTGGTTTGCTACTTAATGAGATCCAATTTTAACTCTGCCCTCCATGTATTGAGATTAAATGTTGATGTCTCGTTAGAACCAGATACAATCCAATTGTACATTAGTGAAATCCAACCTTTATTGCATTTCTTATTGATAATTTCCTCTAAAGGTGTAAGAGCAGGAATAACCAATGATTTATCTTGCATAGAATAGATAAAACTTTGCAGTTGCAGTTGCAGATATTTAAAGAAATGTTTCTTTGGGAAATTTCCTCAAATGACATTAGAACCCCCTCCTGATATAGGTCAGATATTTTGCTTCACCCTTTTTTTTGCCCACAATTTAAATCCAGCATCCAGCTTGCCTGGTTTAAACAAGACATTACCCCAAATTGGGCTAAATTGTGATAGGGAATTTATTATTAGGGCCCGAGCGCTGACCAGCACGAAGGCCTATTGTATCTGTAAGGATTATTATTCATCTTTTTCTTTTTCTGACAAAGTAACGGCCTTTTTGACAGCTTAAACATGCCCCAAAAGTCACTAAATCTTGCATGCAAGCCAGACCCGGCGAAAAATGTGATATTTAATAGTTTGCATTAAGGGGTGTTAATATTGGATTGAACGCTCTTGATTGCTGCCAATACACTGCCCATTTCTGCATGAAAGTCTTGTTTAAATGACTATGTAGCCTTCATGATATCCGTAGTGGAGGGAGTTTCCATGCTTTCAGTGGAGTCGGTGTTACCTGTTGGTGCAGGTGCTGCATTGCTATCTTCTTCGGAGTTAGCTTCAGACACGTTTTTTTAATAACAAGCCTTTCGGTTGAGTTTGGGTCGTCTTTGTTCTTTTTCTTTGGCATATTACTATTACGAACCTATACTCCCAAGACGTTTTGCTCTTTAAAGTGGTTAGGCATGTGTAAAGTGTATAAACTACAGGATTAGCAACAGAGCAAGCAAGCCACGGCTACTCAGTTCGCCACCATTACCGGAAGTCCTGATTGAAACTATTTAGCTGAATTGGCTGACCACCTGACCAAAGTACCAAACGCCATGGTAATTAATTAAATTATGATTGGGGAAAGTATGTCATTATTATTTTATTTGAAGACCTACATTAACAAGACTTTCTCTTAAGCCATCCAAGCTAGCCTCCTCGATTACCTGCCCTACAAAAACCTTTGTGCCACAACTAATACCTGTTCATTTCTGCCTGGCGATCACATCTGATACATTTGTATACCTAAAGGAAGGACAGACGCAGGTCTTTGTAATTAGTTCTAACCATTAGTGTCTCATGGATCAGGTTAATGACTGATTATGGAGATGAGATTGCTGGCAGGGACTTCTGTAATTTTTAAATAACCTATTAAAAATAGTGACAGATGGAAGGACTATGTATCAGCTCACACCTATTTATGATACTTAGCACAATTCCACAGTCTCAGTGACAGCCAGGCTACATACCAGTATCATGCTCCCATTGGAGACACATGTTGTGTCTCCACTGTGTCTAGCAACAGTTATCTCTCTGCCCCCTCCTCCCCGCCCCTCTCCTCTCTCTGCTCCCTTGGGGTCAAACATTGGAGGTGCTGCTCCTGTTGACAAGTGAGCCCCTGGGGGAGATGGTGGTAGCGGAAACTCTTGTTGCTGACACCTGTGATGTGTCCATCCTCTGGAGAGGTGTGTCTGACAGCTAGAAGACCTATAAGCGAAGGTGCTGTCAGATTATGCAGCAGCCCTGAGGAGCAATGCATTAGGGGGGGGTCATAAGAAGAGTCTGGTCGTACATGTTCAATAGTAACTGTCGAAAAGCTGCCACTTCTGTCGGCTGCTTAAAAAAGGGGATTTAAGGGCTGGTATATTGAGAGTCTCCATTGTATCAAAATCTGAACTTTTTATGTATACATATGAAGGGTATTCTATAAGAGAGGGGAAACTATGGATACTACTGGTAACATCAAAATCCTTGTTGCATGAACGTGTATTTGCATACATATATGATTGTGTGTGCAACAAGGAGAGCCAAGGACAATGAAAAAAAACTGAAAAAATGTAAAATAAAAAGAGAGATTGAAGCAATATATAAAGGCCGAGTGAGTCATCACAGCACCAAAATTTTACAATACCTTAATTTATAGCAGTAAGCACATCAAGTAATAATTTTAACAGGTCTGTCACCATGGCAGCATCATTTTAGTGAGGTTGATACAAATTTTAATTAAGAGCATCACACTTATGAAGAACACTGCTCCGTTTGGTGTCAGAGGGCTGCGAAATGTGAATTGTAATCTTTCTTGATAGCTATGATTTACATTAAGATGATACTCAAAGATAGGCGGGTTCGGTACAAGAGGAACACAAGCTCCTTCTTCTAATTTCAAGATGTGAAGAATAAGCCAGTGAGAAATCAGCTTTTCAATTGCTGTGCATGACAGCAATGTAATATGCATTTGTGTAAAGAGCAGAAATAAAATAATGCTAATGAGCTGAGAGTAAATATCACTCCCTCTCATTTTTATTTTATTTATGTACAATTATTTTCAATTTTGTATCTATTGTTTAGCTCAAAGTAGCTTGAATAAATTCTGCCATGCAAGACTGGCTTCAAGAAAAGCATGTGCTTGTAGTTACACGCTTTGTTCTTCATTCTTATGAGTTGCAAGAATCAAACCAACCATCATATTCCTCATTATGAACAGCAACACCATAACCTAAGATCTAACAGTTTATTCACTTCTGATGTATGTGTGAAATAAAATGGAGAGGACTGAAAATAAAGATCAGAGTCCTGTGGCATATTTCTAACAAATCGCCAATAAAACAGCCATGACTGTAGAATAAAACAATCAGAAAATGTTGGTTTGATGCAGAGACGCTTAAATTAGAAAAAATAATAGAATTTACATTTACATTTACAAGTTTCTGGATCCTGCTGCTGACCTTATTCAACTTTTTTTGGACAGCTGATATTTGTAACAGTAAAAAACAAAAAACTATTATAAAAGGGGATGAAAGTTTTATTGAAGTGTTTTTATGTCTTATCAGCAGCAGCCACATCCATTGCCTGCTGGTACAATCCTGTGGGTGGCTCCTTAAGGTTCACAGGCTAATCTCTCTCACCCAAAAAGTGCCATTTCACCAGCCAACCTGCGACTGAGCACTCCTACAGCGCTCCAGTCAAAGAAGAGATGTGACGTTCAACAGAGGCAAAACCCACCTGAATAACTTGTATTAGTTGAGTGGTATTATTCATTAATAGCTATGATTCATAATAATGTGTGAACCTACCTCAGCTTTGGTTGATTAACTATAGAATATAGAGACAATGACAGATTATATAAAGAAGGAAAGACCAGTCATAGTTTTATGATTTCAAATGTTGTATATTTATGTAATGTTTGTCTCCATTTTTAAAAATAGTACAAGGCTGATTAAATCTGAAAAAAATGTTTGATAACATGATTTAATCACTGACTGGATTTCATGGCTAACCTACCTTTTTCTCTCAGCTTTACTGCAAGAACAGAATTAGAAAGACTTCTAATTAGCTAATGTAGGTTAAGAGGGATGATTTACATGATGTTTAATGCACTGTCAATTATCATTGATAGTGTTAGGAGTGTGCAGGAAGAGACAGAAAGAGATGTATGCAATGGAAGTGGGGAGTAGGCGGACAGAGGAGATGAGAGCAATTCTGAAATAGACATATCGAAGGAGGGACGTATAAAAACAAGATGAGAGATGACTGTGCCAAATGTGGAAGATAAGGGGGAAGGAAAAACAGACGGATGCTGTAAGAGGCAAAAACTTAGAGCAGAAGTGATGGTGTTAGAGTACATAACCAAAAGAAGGAAAAAAAAAAAAGGTTGGGGGGATAGTGCCACAGCAGAGATTACAGATTCGCATGCAACCACTCTTTTCAGCTGACACGGGAGAAAAGCTATACTGTAGATTCGCATAACGAGACCACTGGACCATCATTAAAATCCAGAGGCCGCAAGACAAACTGAGCCCCACCTGACTGTCGGCTGGTGTTGCCCCCCAGAGAAACGCGCCTTGTTGAACCTGCTCCTCTTCTGTCAGCACTTTCATAAATAATTCACAGAGCACTCTGGGGCAAGAGAGCCATAGAGTGTACAGCACTTCTCCCCTGTCTTTCTCTGCATCATTTTATTGCCCAATATTTGCTCCACACAAACAAGATACACTCATTTACATAGTTTGGGGAGACCTCTGAACGTGGGCCATCAGAACTGTCCATTCAGGGGAAATTTAAACAGTGTTGTGTTGACATGACGCAAATTCAGGGTCTGTGCTGCAGGAAGTTTGTGTTGCAGTTTATTTTCATGTATTAAATATGCTTTAAAATCCCAATCACAAGTTAGAATATTTTTAAAAGGAAATATACACTACAAAACAGAAAAGAGCAATTGTCACTGAAGTCATAAAGAACCATGAGAAGCAGGGATGTATTTTGAGATATCCAAGTACTCCCCACCATTCCCTTTATCTTTCAAACTTCCTCAGAGGTCCCTGCTTGCTGCCTCATCTACATAATCAGCCCTTAACACTGGCATCACACACTTGTTAAAGTGACACTGAAGCAGTTATGGCAAACCTCAGCTACTTCCAAAGGTGTTAAAAGGAGCCTTTGTTGAATGAATATATTAACAGAATCCTAAACTTTAACCTTGTGAGAAAAGGTGCCACAAGCAAAGGTTCCTTTAGTAGGCTACCTGTGAGATTAAAATAAACAGAAACTACTGTAATGCTTGAGGGCATCTTAAAGAATGCTGTAATCTTCAGTATTGAGGATTAAGTTTGATGCTGTTACATTCCTGGACTACTCCTGCTGTACCAAAATACCTCTGGAACAATGAGATATTGGTGGAGCAGTAGCTAACAGCTCAAGAACCAAAACTCCATGTACTGTAGGTTCTTGTAGTTGAAGCACAGTTACAGTTTCCAAATCCCTCAAGAAGTTCCTGGAAAGACTCTTACAGTTAATCCTATGTAAATATATACAGTAAGGTCAAATCCAGGGAGTTTATGTATTAGAGGAGTAATTGCAACAGCTGTATAAATGGCTACATACTGCAATGGGAATATTAGATTTGGTTTATATCTGCTTGTCTTCCACATCGACAGATTTACAGGGTGCCTTGAACGGGAACAAAGGGGATACTGAATTTTCACTTCCAAGGCATGACATACATACTTTTGCTGTATACTGAAAGCTAGTGCTATAAAAAAACACAGTGAAAAACTAAGTCTTCAATCTCTCGCAGCATATAATATTACTAAAGCCTGCTGAGATCGACACTCCCGTTACTGTTACATTATTTCACCAGAAAAATTCATGGAGGCATTAAGAGTGAAATGGAATCTTTTTGCCAGGTATCAGCATCTGTAATGTTATTCCTCACCATGGACCTGGCTTTGGTTCTTGCATCAGTGCTTGCATTGCAAAGAATGAATTTCTCATACATACACACACAAATACTACATCACCTTACCACTGAGAACCTTTATATAAACTGTTCACCACTACACCTTTAAGATGACTTCAAAACTTCAGCAAGTACATGTCACTTTTAGTTTTATCGTTTACCAATGTGCTATGTGGAAACTGGGTCATGTTTATCAGACAAGAAAGTTACCGAACCGTCCTTCCTCGCTGTCCTTTTCCCTTTGAGTGAATCCCTCTATTCTGCTTTACATCACAGCAGCCTCTGCACACATTCCTCAATATCTCTTCCTCACTGACCCACCTACTACCACCCTTGTCCCATCTTATCCTCTCCTTCACGGTCTTTATTCTGCAGGGCAAGGAGAAGGAAATGAGTTTCAGTTGTGGACCATTGTTAGGATTTGGTGGTGTGTATGGCATGGTCATAAATATGTGTAATGCTCTGTTGAACTATGCAGTGGCTCAGAATGAGGTTCTGGTCAAACACATTCAATTGTAAGTACTATTAAAAAAAATATTTGATGAGAATTTGGACTTTGCTTAGTTGGAAATAAAGGTTAAGGCCAATGACATTGCTTTCTGAGACAAAATGGATTAAAACAGGAACACGACTCATCAAAAAAGGATCACAATAGTCATTTAACACTAGAAAAGACAAGTAGATCATGTCTAATTTTCTGTGTTGTTTAAAATGTGGTACAATAAAAGATCCGTTAGCCACATTTGACTAATTTAATCACAGTATATGATGAAATGGAGAACTGTTTTGGGAAAGAAATATATTTTTGCGGGAGAATGAATGGTACTGTTTTAGTAGTACCACAAACTACATAATTCCTACTTGTGAGAAACTTTGTGTGTTCTCTAATCCTCAAGAGTAAGGTATGCTGTGATCTCTAAGAACTGAAATGTGCATATTCTCAGTAGCTCTCTTTGATAATAATGTATCAAACTGATGAATGGTTGTCATATTGTATTGTATATTTGTATAGACACTTCCACAAATGCCTGACTAAAACAGTTTCTTTACAGCACCCACTGTTCACTGAGAAGTAGGGGGTAAAATCCAGCCTCATTGGTGACTGAAAGGTAATTAGTATCTTGGTGTTCCGATGGAGAAGACACAATTTCCTTGGTGAGCTGTTAATAAGTGGGAAAAAAGACGAGAATTAGACCAAAAAAAAGTTAGACATCAGGAGTTAACAGTTGGACCGCTGGTGCCTCTGCCAGCACACACACACCCCAGAGAGCAATTCAAGAACTTAATATTAACAAGGTCAACACGCAGATACACAGCACCACTCCCCCTTACAGGTTTTATTACAGTAATGCATTTAGACAACTAGCCTCGTTTCTCCAATATGAGCTCATATATCCCTGTACTTGAAGCCCCAGGGAGCCATTGCAGTATACTATGTAGGGTTCAGTTCCTTCAAAAAAACCACACACTGTCCTCTCTCATCAGCCTCCATGTTTTTTTATCATACAGTATCACCCATTATCGGTTCCTTTCTGAGCACTCCAACAAACTGGCCTGTTTGTTATCGGGTCAGAGGTCTGCTTAGATGCTGCAATGTCTCTGCAGTGAAAACCACACAAACAGCAACTGGGATTTGGTCTGATTTCACGGTAGAGCAGAGGTGACTGACAACTTGTAAGATTCATCCCCGGCGCATGCTAATGGAGGCTTGGAATGTGGCGAAGAAATGAATTGGGTCTCATAGGGCTCATGTTTTTTTTGGTGAATTGCTTTGAACTATTCTTAAAAGAAAATCCCTCAAGTCATGCTGTGAATATTTGCTGTGGCATCAATGGTCTTACTCAAGTGCACTATAAGTGTTATTCCATACGCCCGTTTTGATGTGCTTTTTTTTTAATTAGCAAGGACAAAGGAATGCCAGAAATGTAAAATATACAAATAAACGGAAATTAATTAGCTAAACATTGGAAACAGATTGCTTTTTGAACATTAAATTTCTGTTTTTAACTTTGAAAGTAGTTGTTGGACCTTGAGTTGAGATTAATTTGTTTAAATATTGCTAAGATGCACAAAATTGATATAGATGTAAGACAGGTTGATGGAAACAGATATAAGATGTGATGCAGGACTGGGGGTGTTTTTATCACATTGTATTTGGCCACCTGTTTGAAAATGCATTCAATACACCAAATGGAAACATTACAACACCATCTCAAGCCAGTTTTCTGAAGGGAAAACCATTTTATATACTTTAATAGATAGCATCTACAGTTCACCCACTGCCACTGTCCTTCACTCATAAATGGATGTCAAAACAAGCACTATGTCCATTAGTTTAGTGAGTGAAGAACACAACAACAACAACAACCACTTCAGACCAGCTTCAAACTTTAGACAATTTCTGGACAGCTGGGTTGTTTTTGTACAGAGGCTGGAAAATCCTTCAGGCGAATCCCTGATCCTCCTTATCTCTTCTCTTAGCCTCTCCAACCAGGTCTTATCACCTCCTGGACAGTAATTAACAGGAATTACACAGAGCTCCTATCTGCTGAGCCCATGTCGTTACCGCAAAGAGCCCTTTCCCCGTTTACAGCCTGTCTGCTGGGAGATTACCACTGGAGAAGGGCTCCTCGATCAGGAGGAAGCATACAACTGTTGTGCTTTTGTGCCAAGCTCGTCAAAGCTTGGGTCACTTGTGCAGATAAAGGCCATGCCTGGTGGTGGAGGTGGTGGTCTAAACTCACACACAAATGTAAGTACAATTGCTATTGTTTTTGTCAAAACTGGCAGTAAACCTAACAAACTTTTCCTTAATCTAAAAATAATTTGTCTTACATAAGAGCTTATTAAGACAAAGAAATCACACTATTACTATTCATATCAATTTAAAATGCACCTCACCTCTACTTAAGATATTAAGGAGATATTGGCAGAGTTAGTAAATTCAACTGCACCATAAAAATGATGCCTTTAGGTAAATTGGAGGTTTGTGAGCTGTATAATTTCATTCCTTCCAACTGTGCAGCTTGGTTAATAGAAACGGAACATTTAAGTTAAAACCAATTGCACAAATTCAACCATATAATCTACGTTTATAATCAAAAAGGGGGAAAAAAAAGATGAAAAGATGAACAATTGCCTGCCGTCCACGACACATCTATTCCGCTCTCTTTCTTCTCTTTCTCTCTCACTCACTCTCTCACCGAGCCGTGCACACTCTAAATGTTTAACAGGATCCTTGAGAAAAGCCTCTCCACTTCTGTTTCCGTGGCAACTGGCATGCATTGGAATTGATGACATCTCCTGATCGCCCACTTACTTTGCACTAAAAAAATGCTCTCCCATGAACTTCGCCAATGCCATTTCCCTCGCTGAAGAATGACGCCACTTTTCACACAGCAGAGGGACGACGGAGAAGAGAAAGAGGCTTTCCGTTTGAAAAACACGCCAAACATTTTTATTCCTTTTATTCTCTCTCAACCTTGTTGGTGCGAGGCATTATTCCAGAGAAGCACAATGCCTTGTTCTTTCAAAGAAAATAGATTTAGGGAATGAGCTAGGTCAATATTTCCAACTTATAAGAATTAAACATGACAAGCCTAAAAGGGTCTTAATAATTCATGCTCTGCTGAGTGCCTGTGGTGAGATTTGTATACCTCACTTAAATATGTGAATCAGGGTTTCAGCATGAATCGGTGTCCATTTGGCTCTATCTCAGAGCTGCAAACTCGATTGAGAGAAAGAGTGAAACTCTGTCCTTATTCATGCCATCTAGTTAAACGTTTTTGTCTAACAGTGTCCCCATACCTCACACTTTCATTCTCTCCCTTAATTAACATAGACGGGCAGCCAGACAGCTCCGGAGGCCAGAACCCATAGCAAGACCGCTCGCTGTCACCTTGTTACCGCCGTAATGGGTTCAGACGAGGTCCCTCTGACACAGGAGAGAGGGGAAATTAATTCATGAAGCCCGGCCTCGCGTACTTTCCACTATGCATCTGCCTCCTTTTGCCCTTCCTCTCTGCCCACCAACTCTCCACCTATACAGCCTCGTTTAAACTGTTGGCACCACACAACAGAGAGAACATATTCGACATAATCACGCTGCACGCACCAGCAACCCGATGCACAATTCATTCAGCTTCATTAAAACCACACACACTGACAGAAAATTAACAAACACATTCCTAGAGTGTCCATTAAAATCTATTCATTAACTCTGAGCCACATTTCATCCACTGTTTGGTTTGTAAGTGTTTACAACTTAACAATAAAAAATGCACACACTCAAAAAGCTTTTGGTGAAGTCAACAGCATCGAAGCGTCTATGGTCGCTTGTTTAAACATTCGCTCAAGTGCTACTACCTTCGACAGCCAAAGGACTGTGGAGGCAGGCCATTCTGTCAAAGAGCTGGATGTCATGCATGTGAGCAAGAGGCAAGACACTGTTCTGTCAACCCGATTAGGCTGCTGGGGCACACACTGACTCCATTCTGTAGGCCTGAAAGAGGTCAAGGAACATATAAAACAGAGTAATTTCCCCAGCTCACCAAATGCACAGACGGGCTATGTTTTGATTCATTGGCCGACTTGGAGAGAGACTGAAAGGCAAGAATGCTCATTATGCTAAAGTCATTAAGAGTGGATGTGCACACAAAACCTCTGTGGGGAAAATGTGCACACACTGACCAATTAGGAGACGGAAAGACATGCATGAAAAGCTACTAGAAATCATTGTTATGTCTCTTTTTAAGTTAGCAATGGCAAAAATCTTCAATCTCTCAGGTTCACTGCTGGAGGATTAATCTAATCTAAATTAAACACAATACCTGGTATCCAGACAGACAATTCTTCAGTGGCACAAACCGTCCACCAAGGAAGTGTTTCAGGTTCTTCATTGTCCTGATTATACATTCAGCATGTTAATTTGTTTGGTTAATCCAATTATTTGGTGACTCTCTTCCGCAGATTTCTCTAGTTCCTTTAATAAACAGTCAATAATCCTTAACACCCCTCTGAGCCAGTCGGAGAATCCATGAGTGCCCACTGGGTTGTCAGCCCCAAGCAAATGTACTCTGATCAATTGTACATGGTCAGCATGGATGTTTGATTGGATAATCTGCACCTCACTGTCTCAACATGTGTGTGTGTGCAAATAGTCAATATTCCAAACAACAGAGGTGTGTGTGGCCTGAATGCTGATTTAATGTGTGCTGAGCTTTCCATTTAAATTCAATTTACTTCATAGCAGAAAATTGTTGACTTGAAGGAGTCTGTTATTAACATACTCATATCTACATGTCAGATTGTGCTCAGAGCGGTGGTCACTTGATCTCCAGCACACATGAGTGAACAGAGTTTTGGGTCATTTAACAAGCATACAGGTTGTGAAGCAGCGACCTATAGATGGTGCTCTACTTGGTGCACGGATCCATCATTCGTAAGCCTGAAGCAAGTTTTGAAAGGGTTAAATGTTCTGACGCAGCTACAACTGCAGAGGTAGCCCACACACAGAAATTAGGTCATTTAAATCACTCAATTATAGATGTTGAGCATTGTATAGCTCTAATGCCGGGATCACAATTCCATGATATGAAATGTTTCCTAATCTTTCCTCCTCCCCTCCACACTGGAGATCAAAAGAAATGCTGGAATTGCTTCCCATGGCACATTTGAAATGGTTTTCTGACAGTGTAATACCAAAGTCATTTACCCGGCTGCATTTGGCTTTTGCTATGAAATGCAGAGATGTAGTTTTCTTATTTTGTTTGATGTCCCTGAGCCATGCAGAGAGTCATCATTTTAATTTTGCCATGTAGCTCAAATCAAACACTGACACATGCCTTTGACTTAAATTAATAACATTATGTCATTTTACTAGAAGTTGACATTTTGTGTACATGTCAGCAGCTGTAGTTTATGAACTCTATATGTTATAGGCTTAATGACTGTGCTTTTATAAGAATTGAGAGTCTCCTGATACATATGTATACATGCCATTTCCAGCCAAAATGGTAAAAGTCTGATTCTGAATGAGGAGGGGGGGTTAAAAGAAAAGGTGTGAATGGTTAGCATCACCTCCTGGTAGAAATAACTCCCATACCAAACAGTTTCCTTCCAAAGCTAATCTTTCATTTGCATATTAAAGGCAATGAAAGACGCATACAGAACCATAATCCTGAGCTGTCCTTGTGTTTTTCAAGACCAGGCACTTGGTGCACAAAAAAGCGACAGAGAGCCTTAGAGAGCGTTACGAACAGCAAAAGGAGGCCCTTTTCATGCCTATATCACACGCTTTTAAAATCGCTGAGGGTGGCATGCACATTAAACATTATAATCAGGCCATATTTGAATTTCAATGCTGAGCAAATGAAAGGTGTTGGAATGGGATTTGGATACTTTTTTGGAGGGGAAATTAACTGGAGTGCATCAGGGCTGGAAATGGGATGACTTGTCAAAAATCAAACCGTCATTACCATAAACTGTTTAGCTTTGTGGTGCCTTTTTCCCAGCTGTTTTGCCAGATGTGCGTACATTAAACGTGGACAAACAAATCAGACCTAGGTTGCAAGTAAATTCAACGGCTTAATGATCGCCTATAAATAATCATCAACGTTCCTTTTAATTAATTGTCTTGGCAGGTGTGGATAAAATTGTAAGGTCAGCACCCTTGTAAAGGGGGTGTTCATCATTCATCAAGCTATTTTTCTCGTCCATCATCTGATGTGTTGATGGGAAACGATACACCACTCATTAGGCTCTATGTGGATGAAAGAAAGAAAGAAAGAAAAAAAACCTTTTGTCAAACAGCAGCTAGCAGACTTCACAGTTAAGCTATGGGCCTCATTAAACATGCTCAGAGGCTAACACTTCAAGAATCAAACTTAATTGGCTGCCTGAACATTGCATTTTCATACAGCAATTTATTTTAAGTGTTTTTGATGTCAGATGATATACGTGGGGAACTTCCTTGAGAGGCTGAACGGAGCAGAAATAGTTTAATTACCCTGTGGCAAGATCACACGCACAACACAGGCAAAGATTGCACGAAGAAGAGGATTCTTAATCCCATTTCGGAAAGCGAATTTGTATGTGGGGATGTGCTGAGAGTGCGGAAACAGTCAGGATCATGGGGTCGCAGCATGCCGTGTTGCTTGGCTACTGGCAGGATACAGAGATGTGACGCCTACTAACATCTGTAGTACCTCTCAGTTAGCAGAAGATGCTAACACAGACTTGAAGCTCTTAGGAAGCCTATAATAGCCTATAAACATCTACAGTATTTCAACCAGCCGCCAACCAGATGTGTCTTGTGTGGCTCCTTCTGTAATGACAAGCAAATCTCTTCACTTTTTAACTCCTCTTTTCAGCTGTAAGAAAAATAAGAGGTTAGGAGCAAATTGTGTGCATCCCCAGGACTGAAATCTGCCATGTTCTCAATCTCCTTTATTTATGTTTCACACTTTAATAGAGTCTAATCGTTTTAGAAGGCCATCGGGGCCGTAAAAGCATTTCATGGCTGTTTGATCCACAGCTGAGAACTTTTCACATTTACAGAGCTGACACTACATGTCATAAAAAAGAAATAAATGAAAAAACATTTCTTGTAAATTACAGATGATGATGCTTTGCCCCCTCCCCCTCATGCCTTCAGACTCACTGAGCAACACACACTTCTGTTGCGGCACCTCTGATCAAATGTTTGTTTCATGAACACAGGGGAACAGTGGGGGTGGGGTGTGCAGCGCCAAACCGCACTGTGATTGGCCGATAAGAGACCAGCAAGAGGCTTATCCCTGGGAGAGGCCTTGGAGATGACAGTGGGACTTAATTAATATGTAGAATTTATTGATCATTGCACTGCAGGGAAATCAACTGCCATCTTTTACCATTTTTTAGGCCCTGGAGAATTGTAAATAAGAGGTCTTAAATATTTCAACCATGCGCCACATCAAACGCAAGCAATAAACATGACAGGGAAATATGGGACGGAACTTCATTATAAATCGTGTCAAATAAAATTACAAGGTGTGCTTACAGGGAATAGTGGAGCTGAATTTTGAACAGAGTGTTTTTTTAAAAGCAAATTTGGTGCATCTTAATTAACATAGCATTTCTCTTCCTAAACAATAGCTGCTTTAGCATTGGATTAAATGGCAAACTTCCCTATGGGGGGAATACCTGGTAATTCCCTGCTAATTAGAATAAAAATGCTAAGCGGTAGGATTTGAATGGGACCTGCTTGTATCTTCAGAGTAAAGAACAGTGGTGAAAAAAAAGCAGCCAGGGTCTGGAGAATAGAGTCACCCTGGTTTGTTTCCAAAACTCCTGCAGTGCGTCAGTCTCCTGCAACCAACAAAGGCGTACTCCTCGGCGAGTGAGCTTACATCCTTTCACCCTTGCAAAAAAAAAAAAAGAAAGAAAACTGAAAACCCCCAAACTTGGCAGGACTCCCTTGAGACCTGTAAGGATTCACTGTGCCTCTGCTTGTTGCAGAAATAGGTTGATTGTGCTTTGACCAATCCCAGTTTGACTAAAAAAGAATGAAAGAAAGGAGGGGGGGGACTAAAGGAAAGAAAATGTACAAAGAGAACAAGAGAGCAGTGTTTTTTGTTCTTAGCTGTCATTGAGCGACGGGGAGACTGTGAACAGGGAATGAACACAGTAACAGAGGATGTGTTCAAACTTTCCAATAAAGGAGCACCGAAAAAGGCCACACGCTGAGAGCCTGGCTGACGCGAGAGAGCTTGACAGCCTTATAAAATGCCACGTTGTTGGGAGACTTCCTGCATTCACAAAACTTCACCTCTCCAGCGACCACAGCCCTATTGTGGAGGGTTGGCTAATTAAAAATCGCAATTCGTGCAGTTCCTTTCACAACGGCGACACTGAAGGCAGGAAAAGGCCACAAGCTTCCCATCAGCGACATCATCAGTCATCAGAATTTTTTAAAGTCCAGTCCTATTAAGCAAATGCTTGCTTTACAAGGTCAAATAGTTTTACTGCTGATCCTTATTTGATGGATATAATCTCAAAGCTAAATATGTTCATGTTAGCATGACATACGAGCCCCACTTACACCTTTGTCTGGATACGTTATCTGATTAATGACATCTGATTATGTGGCTTTACACCTATTAAACACTCTACTATCACTACAATCACTATCTACTTTTTCACCTGATAGTGATCACATCTCAATATGCAAATTAGGCAGGGGGATGGTGCCTGTCAGGTGATGGAAGCAGTGCAGGTTTCTTTTGAAGTACTACTGACTTGCAAAGTGAAGGTCATGTGACAGACTCATAGTTTGAGGCAATAGTAGATTACTTTTTGGTTGCTTTGCTTATGAAGTTAACTTTCTGTACTGTAAGAAAGGTAATCGGGGCCCAGCAAAGAAGATTGCCAGCACTAGTACTAGCTCAGGTAACCCCAACTCAGTAATGTGACCTCGTCATGGTGGTTCCTTGAAAGTTGACTGAAGTGATGCTGAGGCTTCTAATATGTTATATTCTTTTTTTAGGGTGACTTTGTAACATCTGTTCATGGAATTCAAATGAAAAATAGCCTATTGACCAACTCTGGCAATGTTTATTAATGTGCATGATGTCCCTGTTGCATAAACCAATAAACATATTGCTTTTTGACGTGAAATCACAGAAATAAGGGGACATTTTAACATGTTTTTTCACATTTTACAAATGTTGTCTTTTTCTAAAGATCACTCCTTCAGTTGTGAGGATGGACTGAGACACATGCACTTAGTTCTATGCCTCAAGTTTAAGACAAAACCTCAAGAAACAATGCTGAAAACAACAAAAGGAACAAATCAAGGAATTGTAATGAACACACCGGTATGTCTCAGCCTGGCTGCAGATTATTCCACTCATTATTGAAAAAAATGATTGAAAAATAAACTGCAAAGTAATAAACATGACTCTAGGGCAAGTTAATAATTATAATTAATCACAGAGATGAGCAATTGCTGCATTTGAGGATCCTTATTGTTGTGACAGTTAACAAGCAAAATGGCATCAACCGTTTTAATGGATTCATAATTAAGTTTCATGCATTTTGAAGGGTAATTCCATTGCCTAACTCTCAGTTTGTGACACAAAAAAACATACACATCACTGTACTGAACATCTGTCTGTAATGCACATTCTTGCTCACTGCCCTATCTTGCAATTCATTGACTTATCGCTCATCATTCCTGCACATGGAAAAACCTTTTATATTTGTATGACAACAAAACACTCAGGATTAAGTATTGTGAGTGAAGCACTGACAGTCTTGTGGGAATAAAGGCTAGAAAATCTCTTTGTCCCAAGCCATCAATCAAGAGAAATGATCCCATAGTAAAGCTGTAAGTCCCTGGTTATACAACACATTCAGTTGAAGGCTAAATAAGTCATGATTGCTCTTTATAAGAAATGTTGGTATATTTTACTGAGAGCATGATATGGTGGTAGATATCTCCTCTTTTATTTCATAAAAACACTAATGATTCAAAATCATTTGAGGTTTTAGGCTGGTTCTGATCTTGAAACCAGCATGTGAAATATGAACCTAATTGTACAGGCTGATAGAGTTAGAAAATGACAAGAGACAGTGTTGCCATGCAAATCAATGAACTCCCCTCAGAAATCAAACCTAACTGAGTTGCATCAGCCTTATACGAAGTTAGCGCTACAATCAATAGAAAGCGAATGTACTCTAAGAGTCACAACACTGGTGGAAAAAGGAAGCAAATGTCTGAGGGATTGCAAAGGCTGAGACAAGTGGAAATCAAATTACAACTTTGTCTGATTTCCACAAATGACAGCACAAAACTCAATGTTGGTCTTCTTTTCTCAACAGGAGAAGGGAATGCTCTTGCTGCTCAAGATAGACCTTTTATCAAGGAGGCTGTGAGCTATCATTTAGCCCAATCTCACTCCACTCGAACAGATACACAGGTGTGTAATTTAAGGGCAGGCACAGAATTTGGTCTCCATTCTGCATATTAGGAAGGGTGCCATTTTCAAATTAGATCTACAAACAGAAATCACATGTGCTGCTGCAGAAAGGAGATCTAACGAAAATAAAACAGGTCCAATTTTGGGGTGAAAACAGCCTGGTGGTTTCAACCAGTTTGAATCAAATGATGATTATGGGATTAGGCATCAGTGTATTGCTTTAATTATTCTGTGAGACATTTATGTGACTCCCTGGTGATCCTGTCTGGCCTCCAGGAGAAAGTAACCAATCAATGGCAGCAATAACCATCACTTCATATGTGCAGGAGGCTGAAGAGAGATGTTAGGTGAAATGTCAAGACAGACAGGGTGACAGAGAGAGAGAGGGAAAAATGTGCTAAGACTGCTAAATAGATAGACAGATGATACATGCAGGGAAAGTAGGAGTACCCGCATGGATTAATCATGCAGTGCAGCCCCGGGTTAAGATGTGTGATATTTTTGGGTACAGTCCCATCGCCGCCTCCAGGCAATTTGCATAGTACTGAGAGACTACAGCTCCATTCACCCCTGTGTCTCATCTTTGGGAGAGCCAAGCAGTCAGGGGGAATTAAAATAATTTCTGGGACCATTGGTGGTTTATGTCCAAATTGCCCTGTAACCTTATATAAATGTTATTTATTTTTCATTTTTACAGTTTTTTTTTGTTTCCTTGGGGCAGCTTTATTTCCCCCCAAAGTCCTATTCCTTAAACCTGTGAGCCAGATTTTCTTAAATTAAGCACTGGCCAGCCTTCTCCATGTTTAAATCCTCTTTTGGACTAAAGCTCATTATCATCCACACATATAATCTCTCAAATTGGTACCAAACGCCCCAGCTATTAAAGTGGGCTGTATAATTGCTAAGGGAGCTTGAAATGAACGTATTATTTTTTCAGAGAAAACATATTAATATGGAGATAACGTTTTTAATGTTGAATGCCTGCAGACAGTTGAGGTTTCCGAGACAATGAACAGATAGGGGAGAAGCACCACACATAAAGGTGGGTAAGTATTTCACTCAAATCATTTGCATGTACTTTGAAATGGTAATCTTCAAGTTTCAGCTTGGAGTTTCAGAAAGTTTCAATTTGATTAGCTTTAAAAACTACAGTTAACATATTTTCTGTAGCCTATAATCACTAACCTAAAGTCACTTCAAGTCAATACCTTGCCTCTCCCACTGTACGTGTACACTGTACTACTGCTACCACTACTAATACTGCTACTATAAGGGGCAATTAGGAGTACATATATCTAAATAGTACCAACTATTATGGAGTCAAGTTAGTCATCATCATCATCCTAATCATGCAAACAGTAATAACATACAGAACACTTACACACACTAAACACAGCTTATCCTGCTCATGGTTCCACATCAGGTATTTTAAAAATGAAAGCGAACTAGAGCCAAACATCAAATGAGTGTGTATGTAAGCCTGTCATATTACATTAGTCATGTAGACACTTAAACACTTGAATGGCTACGAAGCAATGGAGAAGACTGCTGCCAAGTAAGCAGCTACTACTGAGGCTGAAACCAAAGTTTAAAAAGTAATTTAAGACTAAATATATATTTCTGGGGCAGTAAATCATATCTACAGGCACTTTATTGCACTATTAATTGATTATAGTCCCACTCTATATTGTAGATTTTTTTTTTTTTTCCAAAGAAAGTCAAGCGAAACTCTGCTCTAGACTGAAAACAAATCTGTCAAAAAACTGTGACACTGCAGAGTGAAAATGACATGTTCAAGCTAAGACGATGTGTAAATGTTTTTTTTTTAAGTGCCTTAAGTGCCCACAAGAGACAGGTTGTAATTATTTATTTCACTCGATGTCTGTTGTGATTGTCAAGTTTGTTGTTTTATTTATTTTTTTAAAGCTAAAGGCTAAAAGAGAATTATGTTTGGGGTCATATCTGTTTGAGTGGCAGCTGTCTCACCTAATTATATTCTTCCTATCTCAGCTTCACCCACACTCCTCAAATCTGGATTTCAGTAAACCCAAATCCAACCACCCCACAGGCATATGAAGCCTGTGGGTGACACTTTTCAACAGTGCCTTATGCCTTAAACCCAAGAACATCACATAAATAAAACTAGCTGTAATTAGATACAACTTTTGATCCATGCACTGAAGCAGTGACAGTGGAGTTGAGCTTCAAACATCTCAGCCTAGCTACATGCCTGCTCTTCGCCCCGGTCGCAGCCCTTGACACCCTTTCCTGGCATTTTTTCTCAATTGCTGTGGTGGTTGTAACATTATTACAAGTCAGGTAACAGGCCACAGAGAGACTATTCCGCTCATAAATCAGGTGATTGATCGTCATCCACCTCACACGGAGCGCTTGGGCATGTGTCTCCAACCCAGAACACATATCCATAGTAATTCTGGTTGTCAAGAGGCCTATATCTGGCACACTTGTTGAATAGCTTCTCTCTCTCTCCTCCTCTCTCTCCTTCTCTGAGCAGTGGGAGGGAAAACAACTCCATGTGGCAAGCTATTTCATTTCTAATATCATGTGTGCGATCAATCTCCCCCGCTATGAACAGGCGGTGCAGTATAGGCAATCATTCAACATTTGTGGCAGGTATGTGGTATTGACTGAAGGAAGATGAACCGCGGGTATGCACAGATTTGTGTGCTTCTGTGTGCATGTTTGTGTGACAGAGAGAGAGAGAGAGAGAGGAAGGGTGAGAGAGTTGAAATTTTGCCCGAAATTGTGTTTCCAAAGATTCCTGGATTTGTTTTTTCATGTAACTTCATTTTAAGTTTTATAATATCATAATGTATGCTACTATCACTGACAATCTCTCATAATTGATCTGCTGGCACTTCTGCATCAAAAATGAATGCAATTTTTTATTAAGCTTGTAGTTTTCATGTGTGAAAAAAAGGACATAGTAGAAAGGACTGCTACTGTTGTGCCCCTTCTTTCTCTCAAAGTTCTTGCTGACAGCTTCCTGTCATATTTAACGTCCTTTAATATCAATTACAAAGTCAAGTGGCTTGACATAATTGAATTTGTGCTGTACGCTGATGTCCCCTGTTAGGAATCACTGTCTTATCCAATTAAGAAGGGCCTTATTATTGGCCAAATTGCGAATAGCCCCATTAATGTGGGGGGAAGATTCTATCCTTTAACTGACATATTAATGTTGACATCCTCCCAGAGTTGTGTGTTACGATGGGTGTGAAGACTGTAAATTTAATTGACTGTCAGGATGTCCTTGATTCTTCCTGCTGCAAGAGCGGAAAGAAGAAGTCTGCGAAGAGAGAAAAATATATGTTGTGGACCGACTATAGCGGCAGTAGATAAATACACAGGGAGAGACGGATGATGAGCGGCTGCTCTCTAATGGGAACCAAGGTCTTGTTGCAATGGCGTGTTTTATTTACAGCTACTCTTCATCAGAGTGACACACCAGGCCCTCGGACCATCCTTTATAGAAACTAGAAGCAGAGAGGGGATACTGTATTCCATTTCCAAATGGGAATACATGTCGCAGACTGTCTTTTTACATATGCATGAGTAACAGACTGATGCATTCCCATTGAGTGAGTGTTATGGGTAATATATCGCTGGAATTACTGGGGGACTGTGGAAAGGTAAGCATCATTTGTCTGGGGACTCATCAATGTCTGGTGAAAAAATGGGGACTAATGACTGTACAGCAGAGGGGAGGAAAAAGGCTAAATTTGTCTCAATCAATGTCAAGGAATATGATTGTGAATCTACGACTGTTATCAGTGTTCACTGTGCAGACATGTGTTAACAGTTTTGTTCAGGGGCAAATTTTAGTGAATAGAAAACACCAATGTTATCCTGAACTGCACAACTTAACTTTAAAATGCAGAGGCTTCGGACTGGTGGACCCAAAAAGCTTGTTTATGAAAATGATATGCAAATGTTGTGAACAGGCAGTCCCCACAGTGTGCACAGTGGTAAATGGTCAGTGACGCTGCCCCTGGTTTAACTCTCAACCGTGACCAATAACTCTTGACAGCCGCTTTTCAGAATGATTTCCTTACTCTAGAGTGCTGAGTTGATTTGGGACATAAAACATTTTTTTTCAGTTGTCCCACAAATCAAATGAGTGGAAAAATAAATCAAGTATAGACTCAGAGGAAATATACTAGGCATTATTCAAGTTTTGCCCAGGAAAGAAAGATAGGTCATTCAAGGGCCAACATTTAAGCCATGTGGGCCTTGTGATAAAGGAACAACATGGCCCAGTCCTCAAAACAGCAAGTGTGCCATCAACAGACATGCTGCTCCTAAGCAAGACGTATCACAGTAAGTCCTACTGGATAACAGGGATATATGATGCGGCACCATGGAGTAAACTGAACAGCAAAGGACACAGCAGAGTTCACAGTGTTATTCAGATAGATAGTGATGACCATGAAATATTTTAGAATTACTGAGGAATGTAGGAAATGTTCAACCTGTCATTTTTGAAATGTGTGCATGACTTTTTTTCATTATATTCTGTGGTCTGCCAAAAGCGATTCTCAGTAACCTCCGAAGCTCCTTCTCACTCTGATTGTAATCCATGTTCAGAGGTAAGAAAAAGAATAAATGCATAGTTGTTACACCCGCGTCTTAAGTGAGACCTGACTTGAACTCTTGACTTTCCATTTTTATATCAAATAAAGTGCAGCTGCATGTTGCACAGAAGGAGAATTCTCACTGCCAAGGAACCAAACAGCCACTTTGAAGCATTTCTCACATGCATCTTCCAAGCATCTATTGTATCATGTGGCACAAGTGGCCAACAAGGGAGCTGATTCTGTGTTTAAGACATTAACACCATCACAACTTAGTTTCAGTGTGCAGTATCTTTTTTCTCAATGCCTAATAATAGCGAGTGATTCAGAAATACACCAACAAAGCTACACATTGTCCATGGATCACTCACACTCAGTTAGGGATCATTTATTTTTGACTATCCAGAAGTGACCGGGCATATTTTCTAATCAAATGCTAGATGGGCATGCACAGTTTTTTTGTCAAAAGGTCAGACCTACTAACCGCCTAATTTTTTCTAGCTTAGCTCAGCTTTAAATGTCAGCAATTTGGCACTAAAGTGATGATTGATGTGGTATGCGTAAGCAAAGGAGGGCGGTCGCTTGTAAATCTACTATATAATCAGTCAGTAATACTGGAACAGAAATGCCTATCAAAATAATCACATTTTTAAATTACTTTTAAAAAGGTTTTAACAACCACCTTGTTCTTTCCCAGGAATGCTGCAAGCCTTACTGTACTGTACATTCATATATGTACAACCATAGACATATGTTTTCTACTGTTGCTCTACAGGGAGAAGCAAATCATTAAGTGTCTTGCTCAAGGCCAGTTTAAACAGGAGATGTGTCACTTGTTCACTTTTCCCACACAGATTGTCCCATTGGGGAAATAACAAGCCCACTCCTCTAATCTTTCGACCTCTGCCCGTCACACAGATATGTTCAACTGTGCATTTGCATTCGGACCACAAACGACTACAAACAAGCAACTGGGACTTCCAAATCCCTGCTGTAAGCCAAGACTGAAATGACATAACGGTGATCTGCTTTGCTATTTGGGTCCGTTCTGTGTCGTGTTTTGCTTATGTCACTCACACTTTACAAAAGCAGCACACAAATTCATAAAGTAACACCACACAATACTACACAGCAGGACACAGTCTTTCAGAGCTAGATCAAATCAGATCCCATTTGCCAGTTTATTTGTAATAAAAGAGCAAAGAGGTTATTTCTCCACTCATCGTTTTGCGCTTAAAGGTCAAAAACTAGTCAAAACACCAATAAAACACCAATTTGTCCATGAACAACCGCCTGAATAGACCAAAAGTCATGTAGCCACAAGACGCTTCACGTAGAAGGAAATGTGTTGTAACTCTTGGACTGAATTGTAAATTATGGACCTGATAAAATAGAGCAGTGTAAGAGTGCAGTTTTTACTTCAACATCTAACTTGATGTGCTGTATCAAGCAAAAATATACATAATTATTCTGTTCGCTCAACCATTTAGGCCATATCAGCATTCTAACAAAGAGGAACCACAGCAGAGGACAAATGCATATGTTCTCCTACATATGCATGCTGAGGATTACTATGGCAGATATGCATTGTATGTTTTTGCACCGTTCCACCCCAAGTACAAATGCAGACAAAGCATTACTCAAAGACGGGTGTTTGGAATTTAATCAGCTACAGATAATAGCGGTTCACATGCAGAGCGGTGAAAGGGGTTTCTAAAATGTGTGTGTGTGAGGGGTTTTTTTTGCTTTGTTTTTTATTTTCCTGTGTAGGCCATATGTGCTGTAAGTGTGAGCCCAGCGGAAGGGAAAGCAAGGGAGATAGTGGATTATTGTCCCTGACGGAGTCAATCAAGTCATTTAGCTTCCTTTAATACGCTGACACTTACAAGGCTGATTCGTACCACCCTAGAAAGGAAAGCCCAGTTTGTCACATCTTGTTAGATATTCAGTGAGTATTTTGTTTGACCTTTTTCAACTGGATAGCCATATATTCCTGAAGATTCTGAATTGGAGATGAAAAGCAAGACCTCATAATTCTGACTGACGTAGAATTAAATTCAGATGACAGTTTTTCATTAGAGGGAGACAATTCAAATTTAGAGTACTAAATAAGACTGTAAGTCAAAAATATGACCAAGCCAACCACATAAACATATGAACTCTTAACCCTGGAAAGAGCTCGTTTGAAAATATACCTGCTATCTCACTGGGGTATTCCCCTTCCTGTCCCCGCTGCTACTTTCTATTCCATAAAAATGAAAGCAATGCAGCTTCACACTGGCTTTCATTGCCCAGACTCCCTTTTAACAATAGTGCTCTAACTCGCAACCAACATGGCTCCTAATAAAGCCATACAATCTAAAAGCAATGGAACAAAGGACGGGGGTCTGACTCAAATGGGGTGTTCATTTATCAGTGGACACGTTTCAAATCCTTGCCCCAGGCAATGGCTCGTGAAGCATCCTAGGAGATAGCCCACAGGGACTTTTGCTGGAAAATCAGAAAACCCTTTGATGAGCCTTGGGCCCTTCCGGCACCTGTGTCTAATATGCATGGGTAAAAACCCAGACGCAAGCAGCCTCTGGATAGTAAAACAAAGAAAATACAAAAAAGCAAACTGGTAAAATACTTCCTTCATGTGAGTCATTGTAGATGCTCCTCTAGCTTATTGCTGTCCTCTTTCACAATGTAATTATTCTCAATGTCTGGAGCGGCAACAACCATATTAATAATTGGTTACTCTTTCATAGGTCGCACTTATTTTCTTAGTAACAAAGCTTCATGGATGCAAAAAGTAACTCACTCATACACATTCATTCATTAGCCTTTATACCTAGAGGACCAGTTTGAGACTTGCTTTGGTCAAGTGGAGCTTTTGAGAGAACTCTCAATTACACCAAAACACAGCTAAAAAAATTAAATAGCTCTTTTGAATTTTAGAAGGGATATTTAAGATAAAAGCAGTGGTGGCTATAATAATTCATCCTCCGCAAAATGATGCTTCAGCAGTCTAAATTGGTTAAACCAAATGGGTATTTTCCAAGGTTACAGTCTGTAATGTAAAATCCCCTCGCTGTGTACAATCCTCCAAGGAAACACTGTCTGGGGATATTTTGCACAAACAAAAAAAAAAACAAAAAAAAAGAACAACAACTAAAAAAATAAAATGTAAAATTGGAGAACACTTGAATTGACTAAATCTGATCACTGAAGCCTCATTAACTTCAGCTAAACTCAGGGATTTTAAATTTGCCTCAGGAAAGAACATGTTTTCAACCAGTATGGACAGGAGGGACAATTGATCAAACAATGACCAAGAATGTTCTCAGTGTATGGGGATGTAGGTATTGTTTTGAGACAGACTTACCCTATACATTATAACTTTATGTAATTATGAAGCATGTTACAAATAAACACTGAACATAGTAATAAAGATTATACCACTCAAATGAGTGGCAAACAACAACTATCACTCACTGTACCTCAAATTGGATAATAGAGTGTTTGTGGACTTAAAAATCAAGACATTGAAAGACAGAACAGCTCTGTATTTCATCATGAACGATCCCTCTGCTGTTGACTAAAACACTGATATGTGCTCTCAGGCAAAAAAGAGCCTTGGAATCTCAATAGGTTCCAAGAAATCAAATGTCTACATCAATTAACCTAGCTGTAGCATTAAATACATAGGAGGGTCTAAATAAAGTTTGGCATTTTTTCTCTTGAGTTTTTTGGAAGTGCCCTGTATTAGAAGAGAAGGAGACAGTAGTTGTAGTTAAAAAAAAGACTTACCTGAGCCTCTCTTCGACACCACTTTCAGGCAATAGACCACAACAGCATGAAGCAGGATCAGAAAAGGAATGGGAGCTTTCATTTTTACCAGACCTACAAGGAAACAAAATCTGGAGTTATTATTTTGTACTGAGGCATGCCATGAATTCAGTCAATGCATCCAAAACGTCAAATGAAGAAGAGATAGAGATTTTGGCAGGATATGCTCGATCAAAGCTCAAATATTAAAAAAACAAAACCTGCAGGTTCTGAGCCAATAATTATGGAACTTTTACGAGACCTAAGGTCAGCTGGAAAAACTCCAACTACCCTATACGCAAATTCTGATATCCAAAGCGTTTGTCTGCCTCTGCTTTATTTATACCAGTGTCTCTTCAGGGACTTATTGTATAATCAGGGCGAAGCTGTTGATGATACAAATGTCACGACATAACTGGCTTTGCTGCTTTGTCAACTATCCACAGCACTAAACCCCCCCAAAAAAAACAACATGACATAATCAAGTGCCCATTTAAATGAGGTTCTCTAATTGTTTTGAAATGTGTCACCAGATGGTGAATAGAATGAATATGGCCTAATATACTTGAGAAATACCATAAATGTAGATGTAACGACAATAATAATGTTATTAATGAGAATGATACACATTTCAGTGGACGTGGGTGAAATACAGTAAGATTAAATGGAGCAATGCTCTGAGTACATGTGCCAGCCCCACTTTGGATCCATTTGCATGTCAGAATGATACACACACCAAATATCAAGTCAAATCATATTATATATTAATATGTAATATAAAAATACATAAATAGATAAAAATACATAAATGAAACCAATTTGGGGGGCGGGGGGCTCTATCTTGGCTTGTCATACATATTGATATGTTGGTTGATAAGTTACAATAAATTGCAGTACAGATATGTTTGCAGTAATTTAAAAGTGTGTGGTTTATTTAGAGCTCATGTATACCCATAATTTAATTTGGAGTAAGATTAGAGTTTGGAGTAGGACTAGAATCCAAAGGGCATCTTTAAGTGAATGAAAACAATCCATTGTTATGTCTTATATTTCATAACAGCAGATATCGGGATGTTCAATCCAGTTTATACTGTAACCACATGCCAGTGAAATACTGTATTGGTTATTAGATTTTTACAGCAATGCAAACATTAATTATAATTTTGTGATGACACCGTCTTTGTCAGCAATGGAATAAATGTTTAACTAGGTGAAGCTGAAAATACAATACAATTCTTACTTTGAATAATAATGCAATGTGAGAATCTCTATCTCATAGCAATACACACGCTCTAGCCATTGAGAATTGGGGATTTTGTGTGGTGAGAAAAAAGCTTATTGCAGTCAAACATGATCTAAAAGAAAATAGGACTGGTCTAAAATTAATTAAAGTGAACAGTGTTTATTCAGATTTTGCCAGCAGCAAACAGTATTCTTCAGTGATACATTTGCTCATCGAACCAATCCATGTGACTGTATAATCACTATTTTTGTTGTGCTACTAACTCCTCTACTTGCTACAGGCAAAAGTGCCATCTCTGCTATGGCTCAACAAGATGCCCATGTAGGGTACAACGGCGCTTCCACTGGCATTTCAGTCACGACAAAGATGCTTCACATAGATTCCACAAAGCAGCATCAGAAAGCCTTTGAGGGGAAACCCTGAAAAGCCACAATAACCCTTGAGACACTCATAGAGGCATGCGAAACTGGCCATCGGCCAATGACGCCGACATTGCCGTGTTCTCCTTGTCAAAGGCCTATTGTCGTCAGCCCTTGCCTCCTGCAACCAATGCCACCTCAAAAAAGCTACACGCCACCACACAAAAATCTTATCTTTTTAATTAGTTTTCCATGTTGGGTGCAAGTCTGCAACATTAGCACAAAAGCTGTGGTCTCTTTCTTTGGTTTGAACACAGAGGAAACAACTGAATCGCCAGTTCTGTTCGGTATCCCTTCAGCTCAGTGATATCCTGGACAAGACATCAAAGCCAACCGTTACTATCACTGAAAAAGGTTAAAAATGTGCTCTTGCCATGCATAGTAATTAATTTTTTGTTGATACTGATGAGAGAATACAGTAAGGCATCTTCTGTTGGGTACACTAATCATAAACCATGTTAGCATGTGTGCAGAAAATTGTGGATTATGGGATTAAGTATATTAAAGAACCACACATGAGAACATGACATAGTGCTTGGATATAAGCTTGTGTGCAGCTGTTGAGAGGAGAATGGCTGCAGAAGTCATGTTTCACAAATCTGTTACCAAGGACATTGATCTCACTGTGGCTTTTTCTTCTCCCATCACAGTTAGTTAGAAATGTTATTTGTGCCTTTTTCACAGGCAGTGGGGAAATATAGGATGTGATAGACAGTACACATTTGAATTATAGCAATAAAACTGAAATACCAGTGTATAAAATCAGAAAGAAAAATGAAAAAAGTGCAATGGCATTTTAAAATTCATTACAAGGAGTTTCATATTGCTGTATACTTTTCATTGTGGGAAAATGCCAAAAGAGCAAAGTAATATTGAGGTTATGTAGGAGAAAAAAAAAAAAAGTTATGCAACATTTCATTGGTCATGGTGTGGGAGAGTTCAAGTGGTGTTGAGGAGTCTTACAGCCTGAGGGAAGAAGATGCCCTACCTCCTGCATGACAGCAGAGGGGTTAACACACTGAAGCTGGACTCAGTGATGTCCTTAACTGCTCTGTGGGCTATGCTCAAGCAACTCGTCTCACTCATGTTACATAGAGATAATGATGCTCTGGGTGAACTCCATCACCAGCTGCAGATGCTGGGCCTTACTCATGATGTGCGAATGTTGGAAAAGGACTGATCACAGTTCTTCTGCACATTGCACTTGTGTTTAGTAGTATTTTTTGATGCACCTGCCAATCTGAACTGTCTGGATTCCGTAACAGCGGGCCACATTTACAGTAGGTAATGCTCAGGCCAAGGCTGCTTAGCTTGTCAAACAACATAGGTGACATAGGTGCTGTTACTTTTTGAGTCATGTGAGGGCTGAGTGGAGATGACATCCTGTGGATCCGTCTGGACAGAGTGCAATCCATTTGGGGATCTTTGACATGCTGCACGACTAGCTTCTCAAAGCACTTAATAAAGATGGGGGTGAGTGACACATAGGCTGACAATTGTTGAGACAGGAAGCTGCAGAACTCTCTGGTAAAAACACACTGATCTCGGTTCTGAAACAGGTGAAGAGCTTTCCGTGATGTGTCACTGTGATGGGTCATTTAAGACATCAGGGAAATGCACATAGGGTATATTCACATTAATCCTCAGCAGAGTGTTTCTCACATCTGCTGTTGACACAAGTGCTTTCTCTGAAGGAAAAGGGAGGCTGCTATAATCGCTGGTTCAAAGTGAGCATAAAGGGTGTTGACCTCATCTGGCACCGATGCCTTGCATTGATGTGGGCATTGTTGTTCTTGCCATCCATGATCGCCTGCCATGCCTTTATTTCTGTTGAGGTTTGTCTACCGGATGCTTTTGCTTTGTGCTCACGATGGCTACTTTCCATCTCACTGCTTTTGTGTCACACTCTTGCACCACTTTAACTGAAAGAACCTTTATTGGTTGTGGAGAGGGCCCTCACAACTCCTTTGACTCAGGATTTCTGATTGGGAAATGACTCTGTCTTACTCATCACAGCATAATCAACTGACTTGTGATCAAACTGTTGGGTTCTGCTGGGCGTCTTGTGCACGTCATTGCACTCAAAGCTGGAGAGCTGCTCCAGTTCCATCAGCTCATCATTTAACGATTGATTTTACTGATGACTATAGTCTCTTAACCAGCTGGGAGTAAGCTGGGAAGAAAAGAAAGGGAAAGCGGTCTGATTGTTCAAGATGGAGGCGGGGAAGGCTCGTAGCAAAGAGGAATGCTTGAATAAACATTGCCATGATTTCATTGTTCTCCTTCTCTATTGAATCCCTACAGTCTTCAACAAAATGCAGCGTGTGTGGTTGAACGTAGATAATGTCATTTTCTGCTTGTGATGCTGATGGTTTAAGATGGCAACCTGTTTGAAGAAACACACTACTCAATGGCTTATCAAGGTCAAACATTCAATTTATTATCAGTAATCATGAAAGGGGTGTCAATGTATTATTGCTGCTATCATCTTACTTCTTGGCACATGGTTATTAGCTAGTGAGAAGTGAAAGATTCAGTGCAGCTGTCTAACTGTCAGAGATATGATCAGGAACACAATACAGCAGGAAAAAAAGCAAGAAGAGTTATCCCCTTTCAACAAATGAACGGATACTGAATGTCCAAAAAAAAAAAAAGAAATCCCAGAAAAAAAAAACTATGCTCTCTTAAAAATCCCACAATGAAAGCTTATCCTGTCAAGCATCTCATAGTGTACCATTCTTTAAAGAAAAGCTCATCCAAAAGGTGCTGTCACCTGTCTCTCATTCTCTGATTGCTTTTTTCCTCAAGCATCCACTTTCTCTCCTCCCTGACAGTGTTTCCTCCTCAGCGGATTCATCCAAAATTCAATTACTTTCGAGGAGGGTTCAGCAAGAGAAATGGGGCACTCTCTCAACACTCGTGGGGCTCGGAGTTAGCCCTGAGGAATGCATCTCCCTCTCACACTAGCACACAAACAATTTCGGCAATCGACGACTGAGGCTTTACTGCTTTACTACATCTCGCCAGATGGATATTGAGATGATGATTTATACGGATCTCTCATTTCGAGTCTCTCTTGCTCTGTCACACATTTTCTCGGGCTGTTCACACTGAAGGCCTCCGTGCTCAATTCTGAGATGCCGCTCATATCTGATGTTTCTGGCTGACTGTTCGTATCTTTGTAGGATGTTACCCGTATCGGATACCAATGTGAACTGACACCGAAAAGCAATAACAGACATCTGTTCTTGTACCTACACTCCGAACTGCTTGGTGTGAAAACAGTTCAGTTTATGTGCCTTTGAGTTTCTATTGAATTGAAGGGTATAACTTGGACATTTTGCTTTCCCATGCTGAGTCTTGTCATCTTGCACACAAACACTGACTCAGCCAAACTGCCAAGCATGTCACAGCTGTGAAATTATTTATTTGTATTTATATAATTATTTGCAATGCAACACTTACTGGTGCTGCCGTTAGAGGGGTGTAAGATGAAGAGTGCCCAGACAAATATGAATATCCTGAAGTATTTTTTTTAAAGAGCCATAGGGGAAAAGCCCCATGATTCCTAACTATGCATCTGATTTTGACTAATTCTGATCTCTTCAATATCAGCAGCTGTCACATGCCATCAATTACATATCCAGATTGGAAATGAAAAAATTAATTAGAACTGCAAAGCTCTGAGTTACAGTGTGAACAGCACCCTGTCTGTCTCTATCATTACCCCCACCACTCAACACCTCTCCCCCCCATGTCACCTCTCTGCCCCTTTCCTCCTACCTTCAGTTGGAAAATTGATATGTACTCTGCTTGGTGAGTTATTAACATTTCTATTTGTGAGGAACTCTTTTCCAGCCCTTCCACCCTTGGCTGACGCACACACACACCCACACGAGTCCACGCTCTTCTCACTGAATTATTCCATTTTAGATTATCTAATAACCCTGCAACAAGCCTCCATGTTCTTGACATGCACACAAGAAGTGAGAGCGAGAGAGAGAGACAGAGAGAGAGAGAGGAAGGGAAAAAGAGAGAGAGAGAAAGAGAGAGAGAGAGGGGTTGCTTCTCGAAAGCAATTGACGTCTCTAAATATGTTTAACACCGTCAATGTATTCAAATAAATGTTTATTCTGCATCAAGGTTAAAAATATAGATGCAGTCAGTTTTTTCCCTAGCAACAGTGAGGAAAAAACAGCATGAAAGCATTAAGGCTGAAATCAACAGATGAATATGGAGCACTGAGATGGAATTCATACACATACTTGTGAAGCAACATTGTGAGTAATAGTGTATTTCTTTTAGTTGCTAGGGCTTTGTGTGGTGAGGGTACAACAGTTTGGGAGAGATAAACAGTGCATATGCCACAGTGAGTCCTTTGTGTTTGTGTCATTTTAGGGACCGTTGGGATATCTGAGCTGCTGTCTAGTGACATATTTAAAGCATTTGCTATGGCAGTGCTTTAAATATGTGATGTCCTCAGTAGTAAGCCAGCCAGCTCCAACAGCTCTCTTCATTTTCATAATGATACCAAGCAAAAAGTATACTAATCAGTATACTGTTTACTGTTGCCATGATGATGAAGGCTTTCTAACTTTTCAAACATTTTAACCCAGACAGTGATCTTTCTCTAAATCTAATCAGACCTCCACTGCAGCTTTGCCAAACCATAACATATAAATCACACTTTTGAGAAACTTTACATTTTCTATATTTTGTAATTTTTATTTTTGGTCTGGGAGCTGTTAAACACCAGCCAGGCTGAAAAAATCCACTTTCAATGAAATTTGTGGACACATACAAAAATGCATGCACACTGGCTCTCTCTCATACACACATACACAGTCACGTCCAATTCTTCGTCCCATTCCCTGAGCTGCCTGCTAACTAGGTTCTTTATCCTGCCTGGCTGTCAGGGAAATAAGGATGACATTAAATGAACGGAGCTCTCTCTTTGGATATTTCAGGCCGGGGCTAAGAAGGCTGAGGGAGAGCCCAATGGAATCGCTGAGAAGAAGAGGTGAAAGGGGAGGAGAGGATGAATGAATGCTAGAGAAAGTAGAAGAAGAGAGGACAAGGAGAAAGCAACCATGAGAGGCAGTATCATGAGATGGTGCCAAGCAACGGAGCATTGAAACACACAGAGGCGAGCTACTGGGGATTATTCTAAAATAACTGCACATTCTCATTCAAACTATCCAGATTTGGCACCATAGTGATTAACAGATCAGTTCTGCTGAGTTAACTGTATCAATAACTGTCTATAAAATGTGCTAATGTGATTTTAAAGATTGAATCAATAGTTTTAGAGTTAATAAAGGCAGACTTTTCAAAATATGGACAGTATTTGTGTTGAAAAAGAGCTGTTTGCTCATCTGACACTGCAGCTACATTTCAAACTGTCTAAAAGTTTTAAATGAAGTCTGATGGATATGGGTTTATAACAAAATGGCACAGTGATGAATCACATGCTGCTAAATTAATACTGACAATTATGCTCTAGAGCTACACTGCAGATCATTTAACACTCTTTGAAAGGAATCTATCAGCCTCTTAGCAGACTTTTCTTGTCATCATGTTATAAGCAAATGATTTTCATGATCATATTACACATAACGCAGCACTGATGTTGTGAACAGCTCCATTTATATTACCCGAAGCCACATGCAAAAAAAAAAAAAAAGGAAGGCCGGGGGGGGGGGGGGGGGGGGGGGGGGCTTCATGCTCTCAAAACCCTCAAAGTTACTTTTGTAGAATCCAGCAAGTCGTTTAAACTCAATCTCCACTTCCCTGCTTGCTCTGAACTGCCTGTGTCAATCAAACTCTCAAACATGGTCAGAGTTCATAGTTTCAAATGGGATTCACCTTGAGAGGAAGCACGCTACAGTAGCTGCTGATTGGCACCGCTCATGCTGCAGGGGTTATCTGAAGTCTAACATTAGCTCCATCTTACTATAGCAGCTGTAGGTGGGCTTCAGAGACACACTCCCGATGCTTGCTTGTGGCTTCCAATGGCAACGGTGAGATATTCACAGGCTGAAGCATTTTGTTCTTTATCTCTCTGACGCACACAACCTCTAACACACATTTTTACTCGACACCTAAATTTAAATCTGTGACACCGAGACTGATCTGCTGCCGAACAGACGAGTCTCCAGCTAACTCTACAGTATGCTAATGCTATTCACTGGAGAGCATCAAAGTCGGAGTTCTTCAAGGAGCTTTGAGTTTCAGTAAAAAAAAAGTAAAAAAAAAAAAAAAAAAAAACACATTGCATGTATCTTTTTCAGTTTTTCAGTTGGCCTTTAGAGGAAGCACAATGGTTGACACCTTCTTGTACGACAGAGCAGCTATTTTACAGATTACAGAGAAATATGAATAGCGATCAATAAAATGTCCAACAAATGCTCTTAGACCATTAAAAAAAATAAAAATAAAAGATAAAACCTGACGAAAATGCTCTGGAACTTCCCATAGTTTGCCAAATCACTTCAGCTGAATACACTTTCTTGTCTAAGCAGCACAACTGTGGGCTGATTTGAGGGGGAATGAAAGAGGATTGTCAGATTATTAACACAACTTAATAAACGCCTACCCTAAAGCAACTATAATCATTAAGGCTGCTTAACATTTATCTTGCTGATTAAAAAAAAAAGAAGAAGAAGAAAAAAGAAAAGAAAAAAAGAATCAGCCACAAGAATGATTCAGCTTTAGCCAAAAGGAGAGAAAATACACAATCCAGCCAAAAACAAGAAAACAAACAAAGCCTTTGATCGATTAAGTATATATATTACTCTGACAGACAATGTACTTGAAATTGTTCTGTCAATCTGAATTATTTTTTGTTGAGGTTGTACACAGCTTTAAAGTACTTGGTTCTCGTCATTGATCAATGCACAATGCAAAGGATAATGAATTACTTGATAGAAACATACAATATGTAGTATTGTTTCAAGCTGTCTGCTGTTGAAATGTTTATCCTTACAGGGATTGGTGTACAAACAGCACTTGGGAAATAACTGTATATGTCTTCAGTTCATAGCCTCATTGCAAAAGTACACACACACACACACACACACACACACACACACACACACACACACCTCTCAATGTGAAAGCTATTTGTCTTAGCTGTACCTTTTCTCTAAAAATGCCCCTTACATGTCTGAACCAAACCGCCCTGCAAGCAACAATAAACTGAAGTGAGGTGAGCAGACCTGCTGTAGTTACCACTGAGAGCTTAACGCTGCAATGCAAATAAGCTTTCGCACAATAACAGACAACCCACTATTCCATGGTAGGCAGCTCAGATTCACTATCAGAGGACAAGAAGTGCAGCATCCCCAGGCCCTTCTTGTAAAGTGGTCCATAAATTGAAAGCCCTGTTGAGAGCCGGTCTCTGTGGGTTTGGTCAGGCAGGGGGGAAAAAGGGCCATGCTCCGGCTGAGGGGGAAGCACCCACTTCAAATGTTATCACTTGATTGAACCTACTAGTAGGTGTAGAAGCCCCCTCCTAACCCATATGAGGCTGATAACTGCTGATAACGCCCATTCAGTCAAGTGATAACATTGGAAAATGAGTGGGAAAAGGCACACCAGTAAATCCTTCAGTTGTAATACACCTTGAAACTATTACCACCACTACCCAACCTGGGAATCTGATTATGCAATTGTTAAATATGAATATGTAAATGATGCTCTGGGTGTTCAGTCATGTACAGGTATGTAACTTAAGTGGATCAAACTCTATACAGTTGTCAATGTTGGTCCTAAATTACAAAGCTCAGACAATCCAACCATAGTAGTAGTGCTAGAAAATGAATACAATCATAAGGAATGATTTGAAAATGAGTTTACTGCAACTTCCAGGCACTGACTATTACTTAGGCTCGGTTGAGAAATATCGTAGCACTGCATGAAACAACATTACCTCTTCATTTCAATGAGATCCGAGGCCTCTGGCATTGATTCATGATAAATCTGCAGAGCGGTAGAATCCTCTTTCATGGTATTACAAGCTGGTGTGTACTGTTTTGGCACCTGATAAGCCTTGATAAGCCTCAACACTCATGTATGTATTACTCAAACTAAACTTCCAGGATGTTATAACATCTGCTCATGCTCAAACCTAGACAACTTGAAAGTGTTTTAGTTTTTTTTTGTTTGTCTCAATACTAAAATGAGATTTCTGACACAGTAGGAGTCAAACTTTTCCAAATCATTTCAATGAGAAAGAGTGTCATTTGTGTCCTATCAAAAAATATGATTTAGAAATCTTGCAGAATTGCATTGAGGGATTTTAGCAAAAACATGCTATTGTTTATTTTCAAGGTACTTTACAGTACAAAAATTGTACATCGGAATGCTGTTCAGTATTGCTGGGGCTACTACAATAGGGAGCCATTTTAAGACACAAGCTGTCTGAATTGTTCTGATTGTGTACTGGAGGCAGGTTGAATTAAATGTATAGGGTTAGCTGTAAATGCCATGTTGCCCCAGGTCTAGTGTGTAATGGCTAATGACTAATGACAAATGATAAATGAAGGACTGCTAATGAAGCGCTCCTTGATTTCACTCACTATTAATCCCTTAGACGTAGTTGTTCAATTTAAAGTCCCGTCTGGCTCACAGGGGAGCATTTTGGCGTAAACAAGGTCAGGGTTCCTGCTGAGGCTAGCCATGTATGCATTCATATGCTGTATGCAAATAAAATTCAACAGCCCACTCCAGTAGGCACTGTATATAATAATCTGAGCATTGACTTTCATTGAGTATGCTTAAAAGCCTTTCCTTAAACCACACCATCACGTGAATGGGCTTGTGAAAGGCTCTGCAGAATTCCCTGAATATCTCAACAGACACTTAGAATACAGGTCAAAATGTGAATGCTGATGGTAGTTATGATAGTGTTTTGATAACATTAGAGAGTTGCGTCTCTTATGGTATGCAGTTAGCCTGAAAATGCATCAGCTTGTACAATAATGTGTCTGGGTTGCCTTTTCTTCTCTCCTGCCAACTGGCATTTTGTACAATTTTTTTTATTTTTTTTTATCTCCACACCAACGTATGGAGTGTCACAACAAAGCCTTCATGAATGAGTAAGCAGAGATCCGATGAAGAGAGGAGGGGAAATGGGAGGAAAAATTGCTCATTTTGCTTCCCCTGGCATGCAATTTCCATCCTCTATCCACATTTCTCTAAAAGCTATCTAAAACACATCAACTCCATCTTTCTAGGCTGAATGGGCCTCAGAGGATCACCTCCAGACATGGCACGATGGCAGTGGGGCTGAGAAGAAAGGATGAAAATGATAATTCTGCCCTCTTGCTTATAGCAATGGGCATCTCATTCTACTGCTGATTAAAAAGTGGAATAAAAGCATTCGTTTCAAACGTCACTCGCCCCTAGCAATGAAAAATATTGTATACTGAGGTAACTGATCGCACCTCAGATGGTCGTTTCATCAGAGGAGGTATAACCCAGTATTTCATTGCTTCTTCATCTTAACACAACATTTAAGCTCCGGGGCATGCTACACTGTGGCTGACCTCAGGTCCTTTTATTTTCTGTTGTAACAAATTGGAAAATAGAGAGCTTTAAAATTGGACTTGATTCTGGTCAACTTAATGCTTTGGTTCTCGCCGCAAGACACGTTCGTACATTTACAGGATCGCTTGTGCAAATTTTTCAAGACCAATGTAAAGAGACATTTGGAGATGACGCCATTACCGTTCTTTTATTGCTGCAGTAACTGTTGCTCTGTTAGGATAGGAATACCATTACATGCTGAAGGTAAATAAGCTGGTATAGCAGCTGCAAGCTCAGCTCAGTTCACATCCATACATGACAGGCTTTCAGGTCAAGGTCTAAAAAATAAGTGGCCCATGAAAATGATTTGCAATGAAGACAATTCCTTTTGATTCCTCTTGGTTGAATAACAGCGACAGAAGGGTGCACAAAGAGCTCAAGGGCCACAAAGTAAATGGGGGGCCAATTTTGAAGCACATCTATTTTTTCCCCCCGCATACAACCTAGTCTCCCATCAGCGAGTGATTGCGGTTGCTATGTTCTCTAGGATGAACACAAGGCGAGGGTTTCCTATGTCTGCGGGAAACAGATTAGAGGTAGACAAAGCCAGCTTCTTCTGTTGCACTCTCAAATGAGACTTGACATAACCTACATTGTGGTTAGAGAATTGCAAATGATGACATCTGTTATGGACTGTTGTGCACAGGAATGGGAGAGAGCTTCTAGAACTCACTGAGTCCACAATGTGGGTATTTAGAAATTTAGAGGTCTTAAATTCTTAATGAAAATGTAGATGAGATTATACAGATGGTATCATTAAGGAAGGGCCAATAGGGATGAACTATCATTGTTATTCTGCATTATATTCATTATGTATATACAACACAAATGTGACATAAGGCATTCTGGAAAATGTGTTGACAGTTAAAGGATAAAATAACCAGTGTTTCTCTCTAAATACTTCAAATCAAAGTGTTTCATCACAGTGTGGGAAAACACTAAATCAGTTCCATATTTATAGTCCTGCTCATAGATATGAAGCATTGCCCGCAACAGTCTTTCAGAAAATAATTGATGATAACATGTAAAAAGACTGAACTCTGTAGTACTAAATTGTGGAGCGTCACACTATTTTTCACCATTTCTGTGTTCAGGATTTTATAGGCAGTCCTGAAATGGTGGTTGGTGATGTAAAAGGGTTCCCAGCATGACCTCCTCCCAATATATATATACACTAGAGTACACATACTCAAGCTGTAAGAGTTACTCATTTACATCTGGTAGTTTTACATCCATTTATTGAAGACATATGGGATTCACTTCGGATAACCCGCTGTTACTAGTGAGGGAGCCATTTTCAGTCAAGGTTAGCTTTGGTGTTAGCTGTGCAGCTGGGAGTTCCCCGGCCAGAGGGAGAGCATTTGCTGGGCAGCACTTCACCAGAAAGCACAGCATGAGAAGCTTTTGCTCCAAGGATGATGGTCACAATAAAGCTGCCATGGACTTTTAAGAAGAGAAGTGGGTAAAGTTAAGACCATCGAACACCGCTGAAGAAAAGCTTGTCATTTAGGTAACATTTTCACTTAAATAAGTTCACATTTACCAACTAAATATGTGCTGAATTAAACAGTGGCTCTTAGCATTACATTATTTTAAAGATATCATCCATGTTGAGTGTTGTTAGCTCTGAGGCTGCTCTGTAGGGCTGTGTTTTTAGCACTTTCAGCAGACATGCCCCATTGTTTCAAAGCATATAATACTGCTTATTTTTCCACAATTTTGTAACCTATTTTTTTAATAATTGAAATTTGGCTGTGTACTTAATGCACATCAAAAGCACAACTCTTTAGGCTATAAGGAGTCAGAAAAAGTTAAAAATAATAAATCAATAAATAAATGCCCATCATAAATCATGAGAACCCAAAGCTTCAAATTGCCAAAATGGTTTTATACTAACTGTTTTGTCCAATCAACTGTCCAAAATCCAAATATATGAAAGCCTCTTTTAAAAGGGTTCATGAGCTGAGAAGTCTGGGAACCACTGAGAAAGATCTGACTCTGTTATCTGGTACCACAGCTAAGTTAAAACAGTGAACAGCTGTACCTGAAAATACTATTTGAGTCATGAAAACACAAGGATGGATTGGAATTTTGGTATTCATCCTTGGTAGTCATGACTGTTCTTTGTATGGGTGAGGTGACATACCCAGACATATTGTAATCTACCTGATCTGCCATACTTGTCAATTCATGACATGATGGCTGCCACAAAGATAAATAGCTTTGAATCAGATCGATGCCCGATGATTGCGATGGAAAATGGAACAAGGCATGGGGAAAGAGGAATCTCATCTTCACGGGAATTGGATTTTCAAAAGATTTAACTGAGAGCATGTCTGTTATGCATGTAGTCTGGGTGTCTAATACTCAGATTTCACAACAGTCAATAAGTCTTCACAGCAGTACCAGGCAGGGATGGAAGGTACTCGAGCTGAAGAACAAGATTTATGATATTTGCACACATAGGCATGGGTCATACACAAACACACAAGCTGGATAACCTCTCGGTATTTCCATTTCCTCCCGAGTCTTATTAATGTAATTTAATAGCCATGATTGAGGTGCCCTCTCTCAAGTTCCTCTTCAACATTCTTCCTCACAAATCCTCATCAGTTGCTCCAATCACTTCTCACACAGAGCCAATATTGCACAGCGAGACAACCCCTTTTTCTCACCACATTAATGAACTCTTTCATTTGAAAGCCTTTGACTGTCCGCCCCTTGATTGCAAAGCCAAGGCCAATAGGCCTTGGTGACAGCTCCTTGAAAATTAAAAGTATCAATCAAGACAGGAGGAGAAGAAGCTTGTGATGCCTTCAGATCATTCTGTCTATGAGAGAGAAAGCACTGTAAGCTGAACGGGGTCAAGTGTCATTGGTAAAATGTTCATCATGGTATGTTTTAGCTGGTTGTAGTGCAAAACAAGCAGGGTCCAAATCATGAAAAAGGAAAATAAGATTCAATTTCATTTAATTGTCATTTTCTGACAATCAATGTTATTTTATGAAACATGATGAACTCCATAAATATCAAGTCAGTGTACAGAATACTTAATAGACGCTGCATGCAAATATTGTAAAACTCAAGTGTGAAAATTCAGCAACATGGTTTATAATGAAAGGGAAGTGATCACTGCTCATGTCAACACTGATGTCACTCATTGTATGACATGTATGAAATAAACCCGCCATTAAAAGAACGACTTCATTAGTACATTGATATGCCCTTTTATTTAGGGAGCAGAGGAGGAATTCAATGCCACTGGGTAAACTTGACCAGCATAAAAAAGTGCCAGAGCTGGATGACATAATCTCTGTCTAAATCAATTTCTGTGTGAGAGCACTCGACTCAGTTCAATATGTAGCTGCAGGGCTTCCGTTAAGTGGCCACTGCCACTTACCTATTAATTCATGGGCTGCTGGTCGCTCCTGTGGCAAAGCTTAACCCCAGATGTTGGGGATGAATGAAGACATTATTAAATAACATCATAAACTGAGGAGGTATCACCCAAAGTGCAAAGTGTCAAGAAGAAATTGAAGTGGACAGATTTAGAGCACACCATGATGCAAGCAGATTTTTGGAGCAGTTGAAATGGGAGCAAAATGTTACTGTGAACAAAATTAGAAAAGATGTGATTAATGAGGTGTTGGCTGAATCTGAGGCTCACGCTGACTGTAGGCCTTGGCCTTCAATGAGGTTATGGGTTGTAATGCAAAGAGACATTTACAAAGAGACATAAGAGAAGAATAATCGCTGCAGCAGCCGGTGCATGATAAAATGGTGAAATGCAACTTGCAAGGCTACTGTACCTCCTGTATCATCTGTAGTGGGTGAACAGGGAGAAATGATGGGGTTTTTTCTCTCCCTTTTTTTAAGCCAGCATCTGCTCCAACTTTACATCAGTATCACTTCCTGATTCCCAAATATGTTTAACTGGCAAACCCCCGTCTGGTCAGAGCCAGAGTGGAGCTCCAACATCCATCTGGACAATCATAAGCCATCATCCATCCGAGCAGGGGGAGAGAAGAGGAAATACTAGCAAATACTGAGAGAGGCACACAGAGCGCTGACTCGCCAAGCAATCACTCAGCAGAAATAATTTGAAATAACTAAGCCCGGATTCTTCTCGCCTCCCTCCACACACACACACACACACACACAGGCTTTATGTGTGCATTAGCATACACCCACCGATACACTCAAGCAGCCCGCGCACATAGACACACATTAGACAAATACGCACACGCACTGCTGACGCACCGGGGCGATATGCAAATGCGCACAGTCTTACACAATTAACGTTGAGGAGAAAAAAAAAGAAGAGTAAAATTAACCGTTCGAATTGATTGACACACTAATCGCTCTGCTTGGATAATTGGATTTTGGTGAAGAATCCAAAAAGACTTGAGCAGTGCACTTGACTGTCATACTGCAGCCGTGAACACTTCCACTGAAGCTCCGTCCGCAACTACAGCAGAAGGAGCGACTTGGATTCATGCGTAACGGAGGGAAAACATATTCGCTCCAATTGCGCATTTACGTGCCGCATATTAGGAGATCATGATTTTGTTTTATAAAGCGCAACGATAAGGGATGCAATACATATCCTTGTGAGATGTCAGTGTCATCCAAATGTATCATGGATGGCAACAAACTGGTTTAAGCATATCCACAGAAGGCAGCATGAGCATCTAACCAACTTTGGAAACGTTAAGGAGGAAAAAAAAGGCATCGAACTTACCCCACAAACAGTTTCCAAACGATAGCGTACACTCAGCTGTCAGTTCTGATAAGCCCACACCATCACGGTGTATCAGAATATGTTCTGCTCTACAGAATGAAGCAGCAACGTTTTATAAACAAGGAATCCAAACTGTGAAATAGTCCAGTTCTCCAAAAAGAAAAAATGCCGCGTCGGTCCCAAAATTACATATTGCCAGCTTTGACTGGCACAAATCTGTACGGGGAAAAAACCACACACCAAACAACACCAAAAACACCTGCAACCGCTCACTTTCAAACAGCAGGGAAGAAAAAAATGAAGAAAATCATGACAGTGATTAGGGGAATGGTCGACAGAATCAATGAAGGGCAATATCAGATGATGCAATTAGTCTGATTATCCTATTAAATCAGTTGCTCAGCCGCTCACAGGCGTGCAGCCCCGGCAGGTGAGCACCGCTTTATGCAGGACTACACGAGCGCAAATTTCCAAAGTGATGTGCAGAAAAAGACACATCGGATGCCGTCTCTCTCTCTCTCCCCCTCTCTCTCTGTCTCTCTCTCAGTGGGCTGCTGTGTCAACGCGAGATGCGTCAAGTGCACCAGAGTTAACCAAGATGAAACCGGACATGAGGGGGATTTGGTTTCATAATAAAAGCTACTCATTTGTCATGCGAGTGAGGGGGCATACATCACTCATCAACATGTTTTTAAGACGGTTTAATTATATGAAACTATGAAACAAATCATTAGCTGTAAATTATGTTATTAGTAAATTATAATCATTTTCTTTCAAATAGCATATATGGATTCCACAGGTTAAGATATACATTTGTTAAAGTCGATTTTAAAAATAATAATAATATGTATTTATTTCGTGTTCCATTTAACATACTTCCTTGCTTACATTTTGGTATATATGACTGTTCTCAAGACGCAGTTTCGTCAATGCTTTTATTTTAAAGGAGGCGCCATGCGTGTTATTTCCTTCCTCTGCCTCACTTGACAACAGATAACAGTGAGAACGCATCCAATCAGACCTGCGTTCCTCTGGAAGATTTTAGACTGTACCCTGAGTACGAAAACTCCATCCAGGAGCATATGAGAAAAAAAAAAAGAAAAAAAATCCTCCTCATCTTAGAAACTGTTTTGCAGTGAGTGGAGTGTTCAGTGCTGCTCTGTGTACAGAGAGCAGGGGCAGATAGGCAATGCAGTGCAGCTTAAGTCTGAGGATGACGCACTGCCGCCCAATGGAAATAACTGAAAAGGTCACTGTAAAAATACACCCCTTGACAAGTCACTTAAGTCAAAGCTAATGACTGTATATAAATAGTGGGAAATGCAGGGGTGGATTTAAAATAATATCATTAAGAATCCATAAGCGTTATATCATAAGACATGTGAAGGCATAAGTATACTTTTTGTGATGATGAAACACAAATTATTATGTTCAGATCACAAAATAATTAGGTTGTATCAACTAAATAAAACACTCTTTGTTAACTTAAGGAATTACTTTACACTGTTTTTATTGATAAGACATAAGATACACTTTAAGACTAATGAGAACACATTTGTGAAACAATACTAATTATTTTTACGATCCCTAGAGAAAGTCACAATGTGTTTTACCAGAACTCAGAGAGGCTTTTACAAGACCAAAATAGTGGAATAATATGAAAGTACTAAAAGAAGGCAGGCCAACCAAAGTCCATTTAATTAACTTCAGGAGCTATGTGTGACCGTGCACAAACCAGACTTCCATTAGCCACACAAAAAAATTGTCCAAATGCTGTGGTCCACAAAATTAGATATTTTATTCCCTTGTCTACTTGTGGTAGGCTTCCGAAGGCAATCATGTTTCCATTACAGAAAAACAGGGATGCTCCAACTGCCCAGACAAATGGAGCTTTACTGAGGAATGTACTTCTTAAATAATCAAAATAGGTCCTAGAGTGGGTTTAATTTGCATTACAGTGCAGTATCCACAACTGACACCAGTATTCATTCCATTGTATTAATATTTATCACCATCTTTTTCCTGTTCAATATTAACAACAGAAGATGAATGCGACAAGTCCACTGAAAAGCCTGAAAGGATTTCAATTTGCCCAGTTCAGGTATTACCAGTATTTATGAGTAACCAAGGACTCACATCCAACAGGCAGGAGACAACCCCTGAATCACTAAAGATGATAAATGGACAGTAACGCTGCCTTGCTTTCTTCCTGGAATGGAAAGGTGTGATACAGATTAAGGACTTTCAGGTAAGCAGGCCTGTTTGTCGAGCAGCCAGGCTGTAAAAAAGGGACTCGTTTGATTTCCCCCTCACTGGGCTACCCCTGTCAAGACTTTGGCCTCTGGCACTGTGTTTCTGTGAGGCGAATTCTGATGAGGGGAGGGCTTTGAGGAGGAGAAAAACCGCCCTCCTCGGACTGAAAATGTGCACTTGTGAGCTTTCTTTGTCATATACAGACCCTGGCGTGAATAGAGGTTCCTTAATGAGTGAATAAGTGGACAAACACGGCATTGATTCCCACTTCTATTCGGGGTTGTCGTCCGCAAATGGCCTCAACTCAATCAACCGGTTAGTGTGCAACTTTGAGGACAACTGTCTGTCCAGTGAGGGTTGATTGTTTGCATTTTTTGTTTCAGAGGTGAGTGACAGCGTGAAAGAGCATAAGAATGGTGATAGACTCATGTGTGGTGTTCAGATTTTTTACCCCGTCTATGGGTTAAAGACCCCATAAATCCCCCTTAAAACACATTGCTACAGTAAATTCAAAAATTAATCACTGCTGAGCTCAAAACAGGGCTCTTTTCTAACCATCTCAAAAACTTGACAACCATAATATGAAACATTATACTGATCCAATTAAAAATGATACATCTATTGATGCCCTTTAAGAAAACAAAATGACTTGTTACATGAAGGTGAAACTCAGGGAAACCTGCATTTATAAAGATGTAATCAAACTGTTGAAACTTGGACAGATTCATTTCAACAGTTTAAGGTTATGTTTATCTTGTGAGTGTGGAGTTGGAGTATGGTAAAGTTGTGGTAAAATCTGTGTCTCATTGACTTTTGCTTTAAGTGAAACCTTTGGAGAAACAACAGCATTTGCAACAACAGAAAAAAATCAGTCATGCTCAGACTGATCTTGAAGCAGCTGGTACTTATGTAAATGTGTTGTATTGGGTGTGTGTGTGATGGTGTTCTCCCTGGAGAGATGGAAAGATGGTGAGATGAGGAGGAATGTTCTTAAAGCATCTCATTTAACCACTCAAATGAATACATTTCAAAACATCTGCAGTACTGAAGTCATCTTTAATCACATGTTACTGTATGTTATATGCTGAAATACTAATATCTTTGTCTTTCACTACCTTCACTAGCAAAATATCATTGTCATGTTCATGAAAATGCGTCTTTTTGTGTTTCAAAAAGGTGAACTACACATAAACACATTTGCTCCACAGCCCTAACAGTGGTCAAAAACTGCACATGGTGACTTTAACTTGTATCAAAAACTGTAGAACCCCCTCACCTGACCTCTTTTTTAGATACAGTAGCCCATTTTACATAGTAAGATCATTATTCACATCATCTTGATAGTTTCTGAATCAACAGCAAGCACTCACATGCTAAGGGCGCTAAATCTTTACAACTATCCCCATATTTGTGTCTGAAACTACACATTCATTCACTCAGTAGATGTAAAAAAACTATCAAAGTCAAAGCTTTGCATTGTTGAATTTGTGAGGGCACTACAAGGCTGAAATTTCAAACTGCATAAGATATATCCTTTGTTTATTCTGTTTACTCCTATATTCTTCTCAGAACAAAGATATGGCAAGCAAGGTCTTTTTGGTTGCTGTAAACAAAGTAGAAGCTGCAAAAAGTTTTTAAGTAATCCTTGAGTCACTGTTTTTGATGAAAAATGCTGCTTGTTAAAATATCAACACCCTACCAGACTTTGCTACAATACTCATACCATAATGTATGTGGTGTGTAACTACAGTTAATGTCCAAAACCTGCCCTCCTCAGTAAGAAACAACAAGGTTATTCAAGAAATGTATACATATTCTGAACTTGTTTTTACCCAATTTGACTTTTCAACGAGCCATGCAAGGGTTATTTCAGATATAATCATTTTTTCTGGTTGAATTAACTAAGGAGAAAATTGTAAAAGGCACAGCCATATGTCCCTGCCCCGCTTCCTCGGCTGCATATCTCAACCTCATTTGGACCGGGAGTGATAATCACACATCACTTTGTGAGATGGACTGTTTTCAGAGAAGGCTACAAATTTAATTGGGGTAATGAGGTCACAGGAGGAAGCCTCAAAGCTCTTCTCCAATTACTGCCTACCAAACATAGATTACCAACAGCACTGCGCAGAAAACATTTCAACATGACAAAGTTATTATAGTGTACCGCACAAATTAACAAAGCATGACCCTTCCTATTAAACCACAAATGCATGTTTTCATTTGTTCCAGTGCTTGAATAATGATACAGGATGCAGTGTCGACCAAAAAGACAGTCATTTTCATGTGCACCTTTTATAGAGGATGAGTTGAACAATCTTCTAATTACAGGGTTGTATGACTTGTGGAAAAAAAATAATTTTAAGTGAATAATTTCTGACTAAAGGAGGACATAACCCCTCTTGCAGGGATACTAACTGTATGTGTGATTTTGGGGGATGATGTCATCTCGCAGTTGATTCATAATTCACCGCTCATCTTCAATTCAGTTCAGCTCCCCAGAGAAGATTTAATGGGATACATGGTGACGTAAGTTTGAATGTGATAAACACAGCATGCACGGTGCTCCTGCTGAGCTATGTATTTTGGACATTTTGTGAGGAGCAACAGCACCATTTTCCCGGTTCTAATATCACAATTGTAGCCATATTAAGAGGTTTTTATTTGGTAAAATTAAGGAAGATTCAATTAATATAAAACCCCAAAACCACCAAGCAAATATATGTAAGCTACCGATCAACAAAGAGATCTTGGATGTGAAAGTGATAGTATTGTAAAGTACTGTGGAGGCACCAAGTGATGGGAATATTCTGTCTCAATGTCAAGTCTTTTACAGCATGTGAGGGAAAACAACACATCAGGTGTCGCAAATGCACAATGAACCCCTGCTGCACCAAACAAAGAGGGATCAGGCGATTTGCACATGATGGACATTGATTTCTGTGACAGTAGAAATCTTTGTGTCATGTCAGCTGCGGGAGTCCATTTATTTCATAGTGTATGGTACATTTGACTGGGGAGCAAGGCATTCATATGAACATTTTCTTCATTCTGTTCAGGCATCTGTGAAGCTTGCCGTCTATCTGAAAGAAAATGCTGGTTTTGGTTTGCCTCTGTTGTGCCAAGCTGTGTTAGCAAACATCTTAAAAATAGTGATAAAGACACACATTTATCGGTCTACAATAAAATCCCACCTGAGCCTTGTTTCCTTCAGCATTATTTCCAGACTTATGTAAGTAAGTACAAGTCACTGAACTTACTACTTGCTTTCCTTAAAATAAATACTCTCTCCAACAGAGGTAAGTCTGGTTGCAGGTATTTTTATAGCCCTCCTAGCCTATATCTGACAGCTCAAAATGGTAACTTGTGTCAAGAGCCACTCTTCACTTTTAATGCATTTTTACTCTTGAGCATATGCGAATGGCTCTTTATCACCTGCCCAAACAAAACTGAACAAAAAAGGTGTACATTTGGGGTTAAATGCCTCTTATCCATTTTAAATCAAATAATCAAATACCTTAAAATGTAGATCTCTGTCCTCTTTCAAACAAACTGCAAATCTTTTCATAAAGAGGGAGAATATGATTGCTCATATTCAGATACTTATTCACAACTATGGACTTTCATGCTTTCCCCAAGTTGCAGAAACTTGCATCCAATTTGGTTTTACTCCAAAATACCAACAGTTCCCTAAACTCCAATGTTACTTTTGTTTACAAGCTGAGATGCACTTTTAATTGGGCTGCATGGACCTAATGAAACCATTTATACAAATGGGAGGAAATAAGTATTTTGCATCATGGTTTAAACTAAAGAAAACAAACTGTAGCGTTGGAAGACTACCCATATCCCACCCACTTCAGCCCGAGTCTCTCCATGGCAGCATGAAAGGTCCACGAGCAGTTGAGAGAAAGCTGCTGTGCTTAGCTGGGAAATGATGAAAGCACTTTCTTTTACTGCAAGTGTTTGAAGCTCTCTCTACAGTTTTTTACTTTCTACAGACGTGTACAAGCTTCAGAGTAAAGGGATGGAGTGAAGAGTGCAAGAAGGGTCCGCGACCTGGTAACCTTAAAATACTTTATGAGGAAAAGTGTGACCCTTTAGTCACTTTTCAACAGCTAAGCCAAGTAAGTTTTAACCACATAGGGCATACGAAAGAATACACCGGTTTATTTGGAACTATTAATGGTCTATTGTAACAACCATTGTCAGAAATTCACAAGCTTAATACTTGTTAGGCTGGAACTGACAGACAGAAGTAACATAGTATGAGACAAATGCAACCTTTTCATAATATTAAATAACTGACTTCAGTTGCATGTTCATAACTTAATGACATTTTTGACCACATATATATAGAGTGAAGGCAAATGCAATTCAAAGTGTTGGAAGTCAACATATTGCGGTTATGTTCAATATACATATTCTGTGTGATGTGTTGAAGAAAAAAGTAACTTATAACCATGTATTTATGGATAAACTAATTTTCTGTCAGAAATGTTGAAAACATAAATTCAGGCTCTGTATAGTCCCTCCAAAAAACAGATTTTCTTAATAAGTGGTTGCATATGAAGAGAATTCATAGAACTTTGCAGCCTTCTAATCATATTTTGATGATGCAGCTTGGGAGGAAAATTAGGCCCTACATAGAAATACACTGGGGAGGGCGGAATGAGCAGCAGGATATCTGAGGCAAGGATATGTGCTTAACATCCTTATTCAAAGAGTATATGCAGCTTGACGTGATGTTTAATCCTGCACAGATGTAGCCGGGAGTGCAGCACATATTTCTAGGCCCTGCAGAAGGACTCTGTGGACACTTTCACATCTCTTTAAAAATCTAAAATAGGTTAACTATACATGACACAGGATGTGAACTCTCCAATAAAAGCCAATTAGTAACAAATCATTTCACAAATTTGCGAATTTTTGCAAAGTCTACTATTTGATTGTGTATAATTACTGTAAATTAATGAATAAAAACAGGTGTAGCTAATAACATCGATGATGGCTCTATTCCAAATATGTGCATCAGTGTCAGGACTGTGTTCATGTTGGTAGTGGATCACCAGCAGATAAGTTATGATACATGTGTGCTTCCCATTCTATACCATGTTAGAATGATTGCCATGAGAGTGGTTCATTATGCAAATGTAAATGAAAATACCTCATATCACAATACATACCACAATATACGGTGCAGACCTACTGCAAGCTAGCCTTTTTTACTGCTAGGAACATAGCCAAAAAATTGTGACCGCTGCCATCTAGGCTTTTTGGAGCCAGAAGTAACCATATTTGGGCAAGAGGGCGGAGCTAACCATACACTAGCTACTAGCGTGGTTATTGTCTGTGGTTAACTATAATATTGCTAATACTAATGTTAATTTTCGCTCACGTCTTAAAACCATTAAAAAAATGTACATACTGGAAAACACTGAACATCCAACATCCCAAGACTTTTTTTTTCTTTGCTTTCTTGGTGACCAAAATGTTACAATCAACTTTCGTGAACTGAAAAATCACTAAAATAATGTCAGCTACTGCAACGCCTATACGCCTATATCTGGAGTTACGCCATGGTTACGGTTATGTAACCTCACCATAATGATCAACTTAAGAAAAATAGATAAATTCAGTTTTCTGACATGCCTGTTCAATTGTACTTTAAAACAAAGAACAGAGCTGATCCAGTAAAATACTACTCATAAAGTCATGAGTTCAGAATTACTCTTGAGATCTTATTTCATTTTTTAAAACTTCTTGATGGTTGAGCAGAAGCAACGCTGCAGGCCATCACGCAACAGAGTTTTAAATCGAGTCATGTTATCTTGATTAGACTTATGTAACATGAAAATTCTCTAGTGTAAATCCTTCTGAAACAAGACAACACCACAAAAAATTTACAATTTTGAGACTGAATGAGGCCAAATGACTTAATTGAACTCAATGAAGGACATGCTGTAATGTTATGGCTTCCGCTAAATGGGCCACACACTTCAAAGCCAACCTATTCTGGCGTGTGTGTGTGTGTGTGTGTGTGTGTGTGTGTGTGTGTGTGTGTGTGTGTGTGTGTGTGTGTGTGTGTGTGTGTGTGTGCGCGCAATGGAATGTGAAAGCACCAGGTCTGATCTATCCACAATGTCCTGCATGTTTCCCTGAAATGTTGTTTAGGGGGTAATTGAGTGATATGAATAATAAGTAAATCCTTGTGAGCTCTGTTTGGCTTTGTAGTGGTAACCAGGATACCCAGGCCTTACTTCTTGATTTATGAATGATGCATCAAGAGGTCCAATCAAGATATTCAGTACGCTGAAACAAAATGCCCCCCCGCCTTTGTATGGACTTTATGCTTGACTTAATTAATGGAAATAGACTCAGGTGGTCAATGTGTGCTTGATGTCAAACCTTACATCATATTTGACATGTGCAATTTAGGATGAAAGGATAAATATTCATTTATACTGACAAAGAAGGAATGGGCTGCAAGAGTAGTGTTAAATATGGGTTCAAGTAAATGTTGGGGTTTTATAAATGGGCAATGCTCTCAGCAACAAACAATAAAAGCCCTATTGGTGCAGGATTAGAGTAATGAGGGCATCTCATGTAACTAATAAATGACCATTCAACTGCTGTTTCCTGATATGCATCATGCCTCCCACACAGCTGACAGGAGTGCTTGATCTTACCACATCACTTGCTACTGCTCAGTGGGACTCAATATGGAGGAGTGCCACATTTTCATCCAAGTGTGTGAGGTATAGGATTATCCAATTTAAGATATTATGCAGGGCATATATCACCCCAGTGAGACTGTCAAAGATGAGTAAGAGCCACCGGTTTGCGTTGGCATAAGTACAGGGAGGTTAGTACATTACTCCATCTATTTTGGGAAGGCCATTCTATAAAATGTTGCAGCTCTGAAATGGTTTTAGAGAGTCTTGTCCCATTGTATGTCTCCAAAGCCAAAATCCTGAAATACTATATATCAGCTGTAAATCAGCTGCGGGCATTGTCAGTGATTCTTCTAAACTGGAAGGAAGGAAGCCAAGCTTATTTTTCCAAAGACATTTGATTGGATGACTATTTGGACTTGATAAATACAAGGAGAGCAGCCAGCCTGCTGAAAGAGTTCCATAATAAACTTAGTGGGATTGTTACTGAAGTCTTACATTGAGTTGCCTATTTGGCTTTAATTATCTTTGATTTAGAAGTAATCATGGAAACTGATCTATGTCACGAAGTAATGTAATGGAGTAAGGAAGTGAAAGTAGTGTAAGTAATGAAGTGAAACCAACTGAAAGAAGACATGGAGCAAAATAGGTAGTTCATACAGTATTTTAAGTCTTTTACTGCTAACTGTAAATCATTCAGTCTACTTGTGGATAGTTAGCCCACCAAGATTAAAGGAGAAGGCTCGAAGGCTTATGCTGCAATCCATTGCAAATCGGAAGTCGATAGTTCGGAGTCGGTAATCCCAACTGCCAAACTCAACACATCCAAGTGCATCTGCTTGGGAAATCATGGACGCCTGCAGCAAACCAATGTTAGTATGGCAACTCTCTGAACTTCACAAGTATCTACTGTGGGCCCATATCAATTACTGCAGCTGATTAAACACAATTTAAAAGATAGAGGAGTAGGCTAGTACCACATGCCCACAAAGACTTATATCAAGCACAAGTCAACTGAATGGAAACGGCAACTACAAAGTTGTTACTTCACATTTTTACAACACAACACAGCTGCAGATTGATACTAATATGAGTACTAAATAAACTACAGTGGTGAAGAAACATGTAACATAATTGCCAACTTATCCTTTAAACCAGTGAAAGTTCATTGCTTCCGACCTTATTGGATAACCTTTAGTCCCTCGGCTCAGCAAGCAATGAACCTTTGTGTCCAGAGAAATGTATTCAAACTCACATTAAATGTATATATTTAACTCACATATTACTCCACTTTTACTGATACTATTTTGACTGTTTAATGATTCTGTTTCTCTTCAGATCCTGTACTGTATGTCACATAACAATATGACACATGTAGCTGAAGCAGGTGCAGCAACAGTAAAAAGTCATTTTAATTAACACCACACAGAGCCACATTACCAACAGGCTGTGGGGAATAATACATGACCTTTATATCTTACAGACATTTGAGACATTTTGTCAGACTATTATGGAATAGTCATTCAAGTAACTGAATCTTATGGCACTTTCACATTCGCTCCAGCACTCAGCCCTTGTGTTAGCAGAGAGCAGACACCACAATCTTTTCAGAGAGCCTTCCTACAACAATGAGTAAACCCACAACCTGTGCATTGTCTACATTAATTATAGCTTATGCGATGAGTGCATGCTAAAACATTATTCTAAAATTATGCTTCAAGGTTGAGCACAAAACACTCTCTCCTCTGAACTGCATGGCTGTGTTTTCTTTCTTTAATGGGGTGTTGCTTAATTTGGACTTTAAGCTCATACATTTCTAATGGTTGCTTTTTATGTTGCTTGCAACATCTCAGCTAAAACAGAATGCATCTACCGCACCAAAGGCTTTTGAAAAGTTTTACAAACTACTTACATGTAGTTTAAAGTCACTCAAGCCTGGAATGTTGTCTTTGCAACTGGATTTGAGGGAAAGCAATAAATCTTGAATGCTATTATCTAAAGCTGTTTTCTCTTTGCATTGCTATTTTATTCATTCATGGACACAAGAATAAAAAATGTATTCACGCTGGAGCAATTACTAACAAGAAGAGCAATAATTTGAATGGGATTAAGACCAGAAAAAAAGGGGGGGAGGAGGGGGGTGGGGGGGGGGTCAAAACATGTATTTTCAACTGCCTCTGAAAGGAAGTGGAATCATTTCCAACACATAACTATTGTTTCAACCAGCTGCCCTTGAAATAGACGGATCGAGCCTTCAATAGAAGAACAAAGCTTTTTACCACAATTCCCAGGGCTATGATTACGGATAAGACTTCCCTCAGGCAATTCCGAGTGAAGGGCAGATGAGGAATAGAAACCAAGCATGTGGTCTTACTACCGTCCAACTAATTGGTTACAAAGCCAAATCCAAAAGAATGATTTCTTTGTGTACATATGGTAAGCCATATTCATACACAAATAGGCTGATAGATTGACAGATAGACTCTGCAGTGCTTGTGCCTATTCTCCATATCGAGAACAGCTCTATTCATCACTCAGTGGCAGCTCTTGGCAGAAAATGGCGATCAGTCTCTGATGGCATGTAACACGGCTTTGGAGAGCCATCACGCTAAAGGCCAGGTTTGTTTGAAGTTCGCTTTGCAATGCATCAGTGGCAATGACCTAGATTTCCTATCTCTCGTTCCTCCAAGAGTGCAAAGAGAGACAGCCTCGTTTCAGCCCTTTCCATCTTCTAACTATGTCAGCTCGCCTGTAAACATTTGGCATAGAGTCACATCACTGCGTCTCCCTGTTTCCCCGCAGACAATTCTCTTTTTCCTGGTGTCAACTCACGACTCCCCCCCATGTTTGTCCCCTAGGATGGAGGTGGAAGACTGAGACACTAAGCTAAATGGAAGGGGGTGAGACAGTACAGTACATTAAATTGTGCATATATTTAACACGCTTGCAAGTGTGAAGGCACATAGCATCACTTTGAGAAAATAATGTAATAGATAATAAAGTATATGGTTTATGCATGTCTGTTTTTACAGATTAAAAAATAAATAAATGGGACTGTTAAAAGAAGCATTTGGAGGAATACTGAAGAGATTTGGGTCAGCATGTTTCTGCTCTTAGGCTTCAATAGACAACCATACCACAACTTCCTGTGGGGATACACCATGCAAGTCCTGACCCATGAAACACAACACAGGTTAAACCCCCAGGTGCACCCTGTGCTCACCAACATGCCCTCTCTGCTTGCCTGTGAGTCCATCTTCCAGTCTTTTTCTTGTACTCTTCCATCTATCTGCTCTCTAAGTGTGTTGGACCGGATAACAAAAACAAACAAGAAAAAATAAATTAACAAATTGCAATAAGAAACTAACATAGCTTGAAGCCGACCTTGTGCCTCTGAGGTAAGATGTTTATTTTGATTATATCTGAAAGCAGTCCTTAAAAAAAGCAGCCAGCCATCTCTCCCTCCTTTCCTTGCATCCCGTCTTCCCCCCTCCACTCTCCTTCCCGCACACCCACACGGGACAGTCGTCAGTGCAGAGTACACTAGAGTGAAGGCACAAGAACAACATTAGAAACTGCTTCAGCTCAACAGCACACTCAACAAGCCAGAAAGAGTGTGTGTCACGTTTTTAATTATGCATGCTGCACAGCATTACATTGCCCTGTCAGTCAGGGAAATTGCGCCTTCTTCACTATTTCTGCTCCAGTCTTTTGTTGGTTTCCTAGGTGACTGTGTAATCTGACATCATTAGACACATACAGTATGCTAGCCAGAGTTGCAGGTGCCTCTCTCCAAAACATCCACTCTATCCTTGCCTAATCCTGTCACACCAACTGCCACTGCTACCTCTGACTGTGCGATCATTTTTTATTAGAAAACTGGTTTGAACAACTCTGTCAGACTGCAGGATGCCAGTGCAAAACACAGTGTCTCAGGAGTGGAGCGAATCAATGTTCTTTCATGGAAAAAATCAACTGCACACTGTAGACGTGTGTGTGGGTTAGCATTTTGGCTTTGGTCCTGGCTATTTAGCTCTCTCAGCTCTGCTTCTTAATAGCCTCTGTGCGCAATTGCTGGTGTTAAAGTAAAATAATACCGGAGTATGATGGATTGCTCAGCTTCTTCACAGCAAACAAAGAAACACTAATACAAATTCTGTAAAGCAATACAGTCTGACTTACAGTCTGCACTGGTTTCTTACACTAAACACTAGTCAACAATGACTCAGTGGTTATATATTTTTTTCTTTTCTTTTTTTTCTCTTTTGTGTCTGTAAAGAAATTTCTCTGAAATCTGAGCCTGCAGCACATTTTGTTTAGATCAATTTTTCACGTCAACACCCCAGTCTCCATGGGAATAACAGTCTTATTGGAAAATTCTACAGCGCACAATTCATCAAAAGCCAAAGTTATAATACCCATGAAGAGAACAGCGTAAGCGGAGTAATTGAAATGCACGTTGCTACAAGTTTTTTAACTTAATAGTTGCTCTAGGGTTTGGGTCATAACCTCCGTCTACAAGTAATTTGTCACAAGACGAGATAAAACTATACGAGCACACAATGATATGTACCTTAAAATAAATCTTTCAAATGCAGGTTTGGAAAATTCTACTTTAGCTAATACATTTTGCAGCAGATAAATGCTAAAATAAGAGAGGTTTGAGATTATATTTAACAATCATGTGAGAGTCTCATTGGAAATAAGTGCTAAAGTCAACCGAAACAGCAGCTGTTGTTTAGTTCCATTTATGTTACATGTAGGTTTAATATGCATGGCGCTCCACTTTACAGGCTGGTTTATTCATGTGTTTGTTAAAAGCAATATACGCTGAAGTTTATTTTGCTGTGTGTGCTTGTTGTGACTTGTGCACTGAGTTTTGTGATGGTTTATGTACAGTTATATTTCATTTTTTAGGTTATTTTTAAGTATGTATATGCCTTCTGTGTTGCTGTGCTACACACCTGCCCTGCCTCCTGTGTCTTCCCCAGCCAACCAGCTAGCTCCCAGCCTTTCTTGTCCTGTTTCTTGTTGTGTCATATGTACAGTTTGTATTTAAGGCCTGGTTTTCAGAGTTTTGTTGGATCCTCTGCTCTGTTTACTCTGTGTTGATACGTTCTGTTCAGTTCAGCTGTACTCTGTCTGCACTCAAGCCTGGAATAAAGGAGATATTCTTCAGCCTTGCTCTGCCTCTAGTCTCATTCATTTGAGTCTGCCTGCTCTGCTCCACATAATAACTGAATAATTCCTCACCTTGTTTACATGCACTATGGTAACCTGGTTACTTAAATTAGCATATACATGTAGCAGGTCAGTAGTAACATATCTCCTGTGTATTTTGTTAGTGATTTACTACTACAACTATTTTAATATGACATATTCTTAAATATTTCCTCTTTCATTCTGCTGACACAGTGATGCTTTCCACCCCATCTGTATTTAATGTCTATGTCTTGCACATGCCAACTCGCAAAACCCGGTTACATGTTTGCATGGCTGGAGAAATCAGGTCTCACTTGAATGAAATGAATTTCCTAATCCGACAACCTTATGGTGAATGTTTGGTTAAGTTAACATATATATTTTTAAGTATGCTGCAATGTTTCATGGTTTCATGGTTTCACAGTTTCACGTGGTATTAACTGTGAATTAAGCCTACAATACTGCATTTTACATTTCTGTGACATTGTGGGATATATGACAGATTTATTGTTTGGACATAACATATATGTCATTTTCTCAAATTTTCACAAACCCCTCAAATGCATAACAATTAGAGTGTAAAATGAACAATGGACAGTAGCAAGTAATATAATCCCTCCTTTCACAAGCTTTGGTTGCTATCATCATAAAAAAAACTTGCAGAATCCTGACCTTTTGCTTCCAGAGATGATTGTTGCTGAGGGAGAGATGAAACACTGTGAATGTTTTGAAGTGTTTGCTATGCCTATGCCTGTTTGGTAGAGCAGACCTTCAGCATTTGTGGGTGTAGTCTTTGATAAATGAGAATAAAAAATACATGGGGAATAAGGTGATGGTGTAAAGAGTTTGTTTTTGAGTCAGTAATCCACAATATGTTCAATGATTCAAAACTGTTTCTGTCGCTTGGCAAAAAAAAAAAAAAAAAGTATGATTACATAAGAGACCCAAACTCAGGCTTAAGCCCATGTCAGGCCTTTTATTTTTAATGGGCATCAGATTTTTGGACTATCCTATATAAGATCATGGAGAGGAAAGACATGTTTTTATCCTGTCTTGATCATGGCACATTTTCTGTGGAAAGATGCCGCCATGAACATCATCTGACTCTGGCACATCATGCATAAACTTAGATTAAATGTTTAACTGGATGTCTCTGCAGAGATTCCTTCCTGACTTAACAAGCCACATCACCACCGAGCAGTTTTCCTCTTGCACAATTTGTACTGACCGCTTCAAAAGCAACAATAACCGAGACTTTGCAAAATGTTCCGGTTAGCATTTCTGCAGCAGGATCATTTCTCTTTATCTTTAGGATGATGTCTCTTTGGTAAGTGTTGACATTTTGGTAGCTGTAGGGTATAGCTATCAGCAGTGCAGAATGTGCAGATGTATTAGACCCTCAGGCCTGCGGACGCTCTGATACCACCTATCCTTTGAAACGTAACAACGCTGGTTGACGAGTGCTGGAGTTCTGGCAGTGAAGAACACTTAAATTGGATTCCTGTCAACACAACAGTCCCTTCAATCTTCACTGTATCAAATCAGAATAACAAGCTTGTGTAATCTAAACGTGTTATTTTGTGTGTCACATATATGTACAGGGAAAGATGCCCAGACAAGAATGTAGATATTTGACAATTTCCATTCAACAGCAATGATTTTTTTTTAGGCTCAGCAGTAAATTTGGTAGGTTAAGGTTGGGAAAGGTCACGGTTATGGCAACCAAAAACTATGTTCTGGGTTAGGCAGCAAAAAACATTGTGCTTATAAATGTCCTCTATGAAAGTCAGATGCACTATGCAGCCATTCAGCAGTCTGACTCCCAAACCATACTACGCTTCACTACGTAAAATACATTACTTTCTGCAGTGGCACTGAACACTGGCACAAGAATATATTGTGTAGTGCAGAATTGTCCAATATTGACATAATGCCAGATATACTGGGATAGTTATGTTTTGCTCAAATGTATAATTAATGCACACATTTAGTGTACAATGACTATCTTATAATATTTAAATTCAAGCAATGCTGTGTAACGTCTGACAAAATAAATACTTCATTCCTCTTACAAATGAAAAGATGAACTCACAGGCAAACAAATAATATATATATATATAGCGCCTTTCTAGTCTTTTGACCACTCAAGTGCTTTACAATACATGCCAATATTCACCCATTCACACACAGTCGCACACATATTTATACACTGATGGCAGAGGCTGTCATGCAAGGTGCCAACCTGCTCATCAGGAGATCTAATCTAATACTTATTCACACACACTAGCACAGCCTTCGAGAGCAATTTGGGGTTCAGTATCTTGCCCAAGGACACAGATTGGAGGAGGAGCTGGGGATCGAACAACCAATCTTCCAATTAATAGACGACCCCCACTACCTCTGAGCCACAGTTCCCACATTCATTTTTCTGTAACTTCATTTCATCCCTTTGGCTACAGTAAGTCACATTTCACTTGTATTTTAGACTGTATATTGTTTAAGTGTATATTATGATTTGGACTTAATTGTTCTAGAATTAATTCTAATTAATTTAATGAATGTATGTGGAAAATATGTACATATATTTACTTAAATACACTAAATTGGTAATTATCACCTCCAGTCAACTTCATTTATTTAAACCTAATGAGCAGAATGGGATGATATTTGCTTTGTACATAACCCCCAAGAGGATGAAGCCTGTTCATTTTTTACGTCTCTGACATTTCATTAGCAGCACCATCAAGTCAAACAAGCTCTATATACAGTAGCTTTTCAGTCTTTACCCCTTTTGACTGGAAAGTGGTGGCTGAATGGTCTTGATCAAGGTGTGTGTTCTGTTGGGTCCTCTATAAACAAAATGCTCACCCCACTTCAACCAGTAGCATAGCTTCATGTCATTTGAGGTCATTTGTTTTCTTTCATTGTACAAAATTACCTCTCTCTCTCTCTCTCTTTCTCCCTCTCCCTCTCACATACTCTCTCTCTCTTCCTCTTTTTCTCTCTCTCTCCAATACACACACACACACACACACACACACACACACACACACACACACACACACACACACACACACACACACACACACACACACACACACACACACACACACACACACACCAGGAAAAAAACAGTTGCTGCAATCCATCAAAATTGATCTTCTATTTCTAAAATGAAACACACATAAACACCCTCAGCTTTTTAAATGAAGCAGTGTAACGTCTTAATGAATCCTGAGTGCACGTCGGTTGAATGACGTGCAACAGTGGTCAAAAATACTTCAGTCTGCTTAAATGACATGATAGGCAGGATTAGCACTTTGTTGCCAAGGAGATGGGCAAAATCAATATTCCATGAGCAGAGACAGTGCATTTCATGCAGTAATTGGAGGCAGCTTTAACATACTGTACATGAAGTCCATGCCACGGCTGAGAAATGTCTCTGTTAGTGATATCTTGACATCCTGCTTGCTGCATTTGCACAGTGTATTTGCAGGATTTGGGAATAAACTCACTGAGTCTGTTGTTTCATTGCAACTTACACCTTCTGATTGGCCTCAACACATTACAAACAAGTAAGTTGGATTAGTGAAAATAGTACATTTCTGTAGGCAGGTACTGAAGGTACTTGTGCTACATGTAGATCCCATGATATACATTTCTCTGTGCAATCACGTAGCAAAACAAGCCTCTAAAATATAAGAAAGTGCAAAACACAGTGGAACAGAGATTCAACTATTTGGCAAAGGCCGCAAGTCTGAATGAAACACGGGCAGTGAGCCACAGACTAAAAAAGAACTGAATAAGTCTCATGTTGACAATTCAGTAATGTGATCAGTAAAGCATTTTTGCAAGCAAGACACTTTTAAGCTAATAATGCAGGTTTTAATGAACTATCTTTAAAATAACATCTTAAATGTTATTGAGTTGTTATGAAAATTGATCAAATGCATATTATTCCACATTCCTTGAAACCCTTCAGAGAATCACAGTTTTGGTCGAGGGCCAAGTTAGGCTCACAGATCCTACTTTCAGCAGAATCTTGGAAAGAGCTTTCTGAAGCTTTTGTTATCTTTATTGTCATTTTGCTGACATATTTCCCAACTCAGCACAGGTATACAGATATGGTGCAGGATTTGCGGAGAGAGCAAAGATTCCTTACCAAGCAATACCAGCTGCAGGAGTTCACAGGGGGGCGCCTCTCTAATGATTTAGTATTGGAAACTTTTTCAAACCTATTTTGAGGGAATTTAATTAAATTTTTAATTCAAACCATTAAATCTAATTTATCCCCTGCAGAGAAATATTCATGTCATGAATAGCATATACTGCATAAAACACAATCTAATACATAAACACACAGGACTAAAATAAATAACATTATTTTATAGAGAGCATTACTTATTTTTGAAGGGTGTGCGTGTCCAGCAGCCTCACACACACACACACACACACACACACACACACACACACACACACACACACACACACACACACACACACACACACAGTGATATATTGATAATGACATTTATTGATGAACAAGAAAAAAAGCATTGGAGTTCAATCAATTGAAATAATGACTGATTTGGTGCAGTACTGGTATTAATTTGTTATTCTATTTTTATTCATTCTCTATTTTGTTAGTGTTGATTTCTATAAATACTTAACAATATTAAATATCTTACTAACTTCATGATTTACTTATTTAATAAAGCATCCTCATATCAGTGCAAAATCAGTGAACAAGTTTTAGAGTTCGAAATCGGTATCAGTATCGGTTTCAAAAATCCCATATCAGTCTGGCTCTAATTACAACTAAAGAACAGGATTACACTGACAGAAACTATTTGTTCATATATCCTCAGTTATATTTGAGTTCCCATTAGGTTATGGTTAACTATTTGTGTGACCACTCAATTGCTGAAAATGAAGAGGATCAGCTGAAAATACAGCTTTGGGATGATTTGAAAGGAGGAAAGGACATAGTGGCACCAATCTGACTGATATGATTTAGTGGACAATGGCGTTGGTCTTTGAGCTAAATGATATATTAGACAAATGTTGAATGAGAGCTTCTGAGCCTGATATAGAGACTGACATTTTTAAAGATGTTCAATGTGCACCATGATGAAAAGTGAGTATGTGCACAGAATATTTTTCATAAAACCAAACTGGAAGATGTAATGTCAACATCCGACAGCTGATATTGAATTTTACACTGAATAATATTGTATTCATTGCATATGTATATTAATTAGAACATAAACAATGACAGTGTTCAGGTTTAAACTTGACCAAGTACCTTGTGTAATTTAATACTGAACCTCAATAAGAGCTCTTTGTTTCTTTTTTTTTTCCTTTTTTTTCTATGTGATACCTCAGGCACATCTGGTAGCTTTACAGTAAGAAAGGAGACCCAAGGGAATGTTACATGGTGTAATTTGCATACTGCTTATTGCAGCATGGAGCCATGAGAGCATTGGTTTTGCCACTGTGTTGTCTGACAAAGCTGCTGAGGTCCAATATCCAATCTGATCAACATAAATAAGCTCTTGTAGCAATAAGTGCTACTGGCTGAAGAGATGCTAAAGTCTTTTCTATCAGGCACAGACACAATGTATGAAATTAAACTGTCAACAGTTTTCACACAGACCATTTCTTGTGCAGGAAACAGTTCAAATGAAAACTGTTGACAGCCTGTACAGTGGATTATGCACAGTAGCAGGGAAATTGTTTCGCAAAGAGATGTCACTGTTAACATATTGAAGTGTAATTTTTCAATGCTGTGAACATGACAAAACTCAAAAGTCTTTTGTATAACCCGGGGTGGTTGCAGAAATATCAGAGACAAATCATAGAACCGTGGCAGCCTGGACAAATAACACTGCATACCCTATCTCAGAAGGTAATAGAGGTCCATCTGTAAGAGCTGTTCATTGTTCGCTTTAGCAGTCTGAAATAAAGCTGTCATTTCATCCCCAATTTTTATAATCGAATAATTTGTCTTTTGTTAAATCTTAACTTAGTAATTATTAAGATTTGATCCTTTTTATTTTAACATTTGAAAATTATTTTACAATAAGCTGTCAAAATAAAGAAGCTATTTTAAAAGCCAATATGTGTTGTTTAAAACACACACACACACACACACACACACACACACACACACAAACACATGCACACGCACATTCACGCACACACACACACACACACGTCCGGCATGCAGAACCAATTATCAACAGTATTTCTAAGCCCTTGATAGGTTGCACGTGGGAGAAGTGCAGCAACAGGTGAAAACGCTTTGATACCAACTTCAAAGTATGAAGTGTGAGGATTTCCTCTGGCTCACACACTTCATGTCATCCTCACAGCTAAACACATTTACCCATGATCAACATCTGATGTCCCCTGTGATACAAGATGAGACATACATGGAATTCTCTATGGATACATCACTGAGAATATCAGAGCTCATGCCGTGAACTCTGTAACAAGCTACACTATTCCTCAAAAAAGGACTGATGTTTGGCTGTAGTTATGAAAAATGAAGAAACATAATGGCACTGATCTTGCAGATTACCACTTAAATATGGACTCCAGTAATAAATATTAACCTTGTGAGCAGCGTTAAACCAAGCTCTTAATGGATTTTATTAGAGACTTCTTTAAAATGCAGTTTAATTTGCAGTCCTTCATATTCTAATCAGCAGAAAAAATCTATGCTTATGTTCCTGCTTATTAAAAACCTGTTTTCAGGGCAATTCAAATTGACTCTTACCCGCTAATTACTGTTACCTATTCTTCAAAAAAAAAAAAAATCCTCACAAAGAACATGTGAGTCAAGCCAAACAGGTCAGGTTCAGAGAAAATATTTGATCAATAATTCACTGTAAAGCAGTAGTGCACTCCTGCTGATAGCTTAACAGGCGACCGAGCGAGGTGGAAAAAAGGGGAATTCTACATGAGAACTTAAATTGAAAAGGAGGAAGGGGGGGGGGGGGGCAAACAAGTCAGTGGGAAATCTGATAGATCACTGTGGATGAAAGAGGTGAAACCATTAAAGAGAAAAACTGAAGCACAACACCTGGGATGAAATATGTCTCCTACACACTTTATCAAAAGCACCTCCAGGTATCTGACAGGTGGCACTATCTCAGTTGTTATTACTTCACAGATTCTGCTCGTGCTGACAGACAGTTTGTACTCTACAAAAAATGTCCATGGTTTGATGTGTATAGCATTTTTTTCGTTAGTACATATGAAGAACACAGAAATATGAACAAAATTAATATTCCTATGCAGTAACAGCAATACACACAATCAGTTAATTTAAATCAATAGACTCACTTACATATGGAGTGCTGATTTGATATATTTTTTAAATAATAATGGTTAATTTAGGATATCACATCTTTGAAAATAAATACTTTTTCACTTCCCAGCCCTTCAAATGTTCCTTTGTCTTTGAAATTGGACCAGACAAAGCCACCATGTATTGGAATGAGTTGCTCCTCTTTGTTAGTTTCCCCCGGCGCAGTTGTCATTTTCTCTCCCTGTGCCCACGTTGTCTAAATAGCAAATGCACTTGAATGAGTCTGTGCGCATATGGGGTGTTGCTCTCAAAATGAGGTGTGGTCAGGTGCATTGGTGGTGCGTTGCTAGTTTGAGGCAGAGGAAAGTGATTGCGCTACTGACCAAAAAAAAAAAACAGGTCTAAAGTCACTGGCACATATGTCACTGTTATTTAAGGGGCGCATCATCAAGAGTCCAATATGCTCCTATAGGCGGGTATATAGGCGGGTATATAGGCGCAGACACTGTGCTTCTTACCACATGGGCACGCAGCAGCACACAAACATGCAAAACATCACTAATAAAAGGACCGCAATGTGAATTCGTATTATGATGTACATCAACATATTAAAAATGCATGTATGCATGTCATATTAGTTAATCATAATATTTATCAGATTGAATTAATTGTAAAAAATGGAGAGTGGCGCTGTGGACAGTCCTAACAACTTATGTGCCATTATGCATCAGCTGATGACACCAGGCTGCTGCAGTATAACTACACACACCTCTACACTCATCTGACTGGTTGGTTATATCTCCATATTCTTCTTTTATATGAATTAAATGTGAGGTTAGCAGCTCATCAGCCAACTTTCTTTTCAGTAAAAGTAACTCATTATATATTATTGAAACACATTGCTGGGTAAATGCACTGTTATAATAGCAATCCACCAAAGTGACAGCGCTCCTGGATATTAAAGGGAATGGGAGATAACACTCTGATTGGTTTACCACATGTTACACCCAAAACATGCCTATGATTAATGAGGGGACTTAAGTCCAACCCTTTAAGGCTGATTTATACTTCTGCATCGGAACGACGGCATACCTACGGCGTACCTATGGCGTACCTATGCAGAGCTCTCTGTGTCTACGCGGACCCCTACGCCGTAGCCTGACGTGCACCTCCAAAAAATCCTAACTATGCGTCACAGCAACGCGGACCACAAGGGCTGTGATTGGTCCAGTCAAAGTTGCTTTATTTATTAATAATGAACAGAAGGTATGCATTTTCTGTTATTAGAGCACACAGCTACACACACATACACACACAGTGACACCCCCAAGCAAAACGTTCCCTCGACGCAGAACTTCGAAAGGACAACGACGGCTCCGCTCTGACAGCGTAGCAACAGCGTTGCTACGACGCAGAAGTATAAATCAGCCTTTAGACCATGCGCCTGGTGCAGTGACCATTTTTCTGCCGTTAAAATAGCAAAAGTGGATTTGGATCCGCCCCAAAGGCACTTGCTCCACATGCTTTACGCCATGCTATAGATGGTTAAAATGGGGCCCTAAGTATCAAAAGGATTGTAAGTGCCTCACCTACTGTAGGTCACGTCAAACTAAGTGTGACATTCCCCTGAGACGTGCCTGGAGCTGACACTAAAATGCCAACCACAGTGGTGGCTGTTTCAGACTTGTGCACTGCTACACAGAAACAAAGTCTTGTATTTGCACTAACAACCTTCATGATATACAGTTCCTTTATTCTAAGAGTACCGCATAACGCTACCCTGTCACTTATGGCTATACTGTTCAACACTAAGAATGGAGACAATGACAAGTAAATTATAGCAATTTAGATGAGTGAAGCTGCAGAAGCACAAGTCTGAGCTGGCTCCTGATGATTGAGTGTGCTACACTGACAAGTGGGCAGTCCGAGAGCCACAATTATAATGTGTCTTACTTTTTAGACACACTTTATTATATTGTTTTTCACAAGGAATACATGTATATGTAATATAATATAATATAATATAGAGTATGTACTGTATATATACTGACCTTGGAAGGGGTAGGGGGTGGGGATGGGAATTGGGGTTATGTATAACTGCTCATTCCTCCAAATAAAACAATCTAATGCTTCATGAAAATAAAGACATAAAAAGGTGTCTCCACAGACATAGCTAGTTTTAAAATCAGTCAGCTCCACATGGTTCACATGACCACAGTCACAACCAGTCAAAATTGTCACTACATCTTAATTCAAAGCATTTATGTGCACATAAGTGCTAGGTTATTGTCAGCAGTAAACATATCACTGATAGCAATGCAACATTACACTACTATTTCCTTCATTTACTATATTATAGTGGTGCATAAATAGGATAATTGTCTCCGTGCAGAGTACCAGCAAGCTACAATCAAATCTGCATTTCTCAATCTAGGAAAAAAATCTACTTCTGTTGGTGCTTGACCCAAATGCAGACAAAATGAGAAATGCAGGAAGCACACAATCAAGAGACAGCATGTGAGCTGTTGGGAGTTTTGGGCGTTCATCACAGTACCATCAATGTCCAAGTACATTTAAGCTGCTTATGGAATGATGTATGGGGGAGCTTAATCTCTTTATTGATTATCTGATTAGTTTCTTTGGCACAGTTTATTATTCAGAATCTGAATAATAAACTGACAAATAATCAAAATTGGACATTTCACTCATAAAACACTATGTAAAAGTCTTTGTTCACCCCTTCCATCCTAGCAACCTCTGTGAAGGGCAGTAGTTTTTCTCCGTTCCCCTTTTCCAGATAGCATTCACACAATGTCTTTGTTAGAATTGTCCAAGGGCGAAGTGGAAATATGTGACCCTCTCTCCTCTTTTTTCAATGGAGGGTTGAGCTCCAGCACTGCTGCCAGTGTCAGATGCCAGCATTGATAACGCCAGAGGCAAGATGGCAACTGTCCACCCTGGAGCCTGCATTTTAAAACTGCTTCCGCCTGCAGCTTTCAGATGGCCTTTTATGCCTTTTAGTCTCTTGGAATTTTTCTTCTTTCTTCCTGGGGTTCTAAAAGGTTTTATTTAATGTAATTGATCATATAAATGTGTTGTGATATGTGATATCATTTAAGCAATGACAAGAAAAAAACAAAAAACAAAAAAAACAGTTAAAAACATTTTTGGAATCCTCAGATGAATTTATTTTGGTCTTATCGGTGGGGCTCTCCACATTTACAGCACAACAAATAAAGCCATTAGATGCCTCAGACCTAAAACCCAATCCAGTCACACATGAGCCACTCAAACACCTTAAACACACCCTCTAGCCATGGTCTCTTCCAATCTCCAGATTGCAGATTCTTTATCTGCTAAAAAACACCTGGGAACACTGTGCTTCGACAAAAACTACTCCATTTATATCACAGGCTATTTGATAATTTTGCCACGAAACTGCTTAATATGTGATTCAGTGAACAAATATCATTAAAATAAACTCCAGCTGCAAGAGACAAAAGTCATGCTTTTCCAAACACAAATGCAGAAAATTAGAGATGAAATGGCATTCAACTAGATTCAGGTTGCCAGCATGGAAGAGTATAAATGTGAGGAAGTGCTTGTGGGTGAGTTTGACTGATCAATGGTCATCTGTTCACTTGTGTGTCATTTTTCACTCTTCACTTTAAAATTGCAATAATTACCAACAAGATCACTGCTACACCATCCAACCAGGCAACTATTTCACCTACATCTCAACCGACACTTTTCTTGCAGCACAATCTATTTTCCTTGGATGGCATTTGCAAGCAAATATTGACCTCAAAACCCAGAACTTGCATTCAAAGAACTCTGCACAGTTTCAATACTTATAAAGTTAATGTGGAAATTCCCTCTGGCATTCTGCCATCTGCTTTCAAAACAGAAATCAAGCTGAAACTAATAAGCCCATCCCTAATGTTGTAAAGTTTTTTTTTTACTTTCCATTCCATTAAAATCACAAGAGTGGTTTATAATCTGTGTGCTATTGATCCAACATACAATTTTTACCAATCCATTGTACAATGTCCTGAAGGTTACTGTTTTTGCCATTTAAGTCCAGTCTCAGAACAATGTGACCTTCTAATGTTATAACTCATACTTTTGTTGTTACACCAACTGTTTCATTGCTCCAACATTTTGGACCAATTCAAATTTGACCTGACAATAATGTTTCATGAAAAGTTAGAAGGGATGGCCAAAGTAAAAAAAAAAAAAAAAAAAAAAAAAAAAAAAATCAGAAAGGCGACCTGACTGTGTACACCACATTTCTTGGCAATCCATCCAATAATTGCCATTGACCCAAAAAGTTGAAAGTGTTGAGATATTTCACTGAAAACAGTATGTCAACCTCCTGGTGGTAATAGAGGTCATTAGGATTCATCCTCCAAGTATCATGCATGTCTGGTCCAGACTGAAACATCTCAATATTAGACTACCATGGAATTTTGTAGAAAGTGGTGGGTCCACCAAACGACAGACAAACATCACCAGCCCAGGAGTCACGCCGCGAGTATAGCGATTACGAGTCAAAAGATAATCATTAGCCTTGGTTAATGATAAGAATCAATAAGGCTGTTTTGCCCAAAAGCTGTGATATTACAAAGTAACTTTTTTAGAAGTGGAGTTGAATGACTTTCTCTGTTCTCAGTAGAAGCAGCCATCTTCCTGCAACAATGCTGCTGTTGAGAGCACAGTTTAGCTGCACTAAGGTGGCTGCCCTGTATCGTCATATTGTCGGTTGCCTTGTTACCAAAGATAAAACATCAGCAAAATCAGCCAATGAAAACTACAATGTGTCAAAGGAGATGGCACCTTTGCTCCTCTACGTACTTCTCTTTCTTCTTTTAGCGCTCTTCATCTTGTCCTCCCACACTTTCCACCATGTTCATTCACTGTACAGGAAACGCTGTTCTTTTTTCTCCTCCTCTCACTTTACCTACAGCTATACATACAAACACTATAGGGATGTATAATGTGTCTTCACATGTGAGTGTGGGTTGGGTGTGGGTAGGTACAGCAATGCTTCCTCTTTGAACTCTACTCAGCGATGGCCAGCCCAAGCTGTGATCTATAATGTATGTGCCATGAGACCTGTGTGCACACGAGTGTGAGTAGAGTGTGAACGCGTCTGCACGTGAGTGAGAAAGAGAGTGCACGGGGAGGAGCCTTGGAAGCTGTGCTGATTGTGACTAATGAGACAAAACTGAATCCACAATCATTTTGCAGGTGACATCTGTGGAACTACACATTACAGCTTTGAAACAAGAAAAAAAAAAGTTCACCCATTGCATGTAGGAGGTGGTGTGTGATTGCATTTTCAGAATTAAAATTGGGCATTTATATTAAAAATATAATAATAATTTCAATTAATCTGTTTAAAAATGGGGGAAAAGTCAGAATGTGTCTTATTTTGTTTCTAAAATATGTCAAAATTTAAACTCATGATTTGATTTTCTTGTGTTTTTTTTTTTTGTTCCCCCTCTGATATTTCTCATTTCATATCACCCCTTCTTTGACTTTGGACGGGCTGTACAATTATTTCGCCTTGCATGGCCCAATATGTCTGATATGCCGGAGACAAAAACATGAAACCAGCTTTGATCATGTGGTGAACCCTACAAGCTGTTCAAGACAAGACTACATACAGATATGCTATCATCCTGCATCACAAAACGTGCCTTCCTTGAGGCTTGTGGATTCTCATTTTTTTGTTCTCCCTCATTGAAGTTCTGGTCACAGGATCAGAACAGAATCAGATCTATGCCTGCAGGAGGTGGTGAATTGAGACTGTCAAATCAAAACTGTTAAGTAAGAAACAGCTGCTGAGTCCAGCTACACCATATCTTTTGCCTATTTTCCCCCATTGTATTTTGGTATCATAACATGTTTTAATTTACTGTTCACTGCTATTGGAGCTACCAAAATATCAAATTGCCTCACACCATTTTGAGTATTCAGCACAGCAACAAAAGGTGTGACAAATTAAACAGATTAGTTGTAACTACAACATATATTGTTTAATGCAATTTGTCCTGCATAAATTTGGTGTCGATGTGTTTGAGTGTCTTTGCCTATTTTCTCTTATCTCCAACTCACAGACTTAATTACCCATGTGAGTCCATGTGGAGCACACAACACAGAGAGGTGGTGCACCACTTGTGCTGGTAATTATTTTGTACTTCACCGAGCTTGTAGACAACCCCCTGAAAATGTAAGCAGCATCCATGATGACAAAGCATCAGCAATGGGCTGCTCTGGGCTGATTACACAGTCTTAGTCTTTAAGATGGAACAAGCAGAGAGGAGGAACAGAAACTATCTTGACAAATAAGGTCAACTTGGTGCTTACAGTAAAAGTGGATAACATTTTCTTTCAACTCGTCATGTTTGACTTGAATCAAAAAATGATGTTGAGATTATTTCGATAAAAGTCTCAGCAGCAGCTCTTGTTAACATGAGAGGATGGTAAATATACAGTTACTAAACATGACTACATTTTAATGTGACTAGTTTAAATTACAATTCCTGGGAGTTTATATATAATGTTTATGTATATGTTTAATTTTGTGACAGGTACCATATGGTGATTTTGTGTGTTAGCTTTGATAATTACCAATCAAATTATGTTAAGGGTAACGCCACAGAAAGGGTTAAACTTTTCTATTGTGGCTTGGTAATTAAAATAATGAGACACGTATGGAATTATGTTTATGTAAATGTGTCACTTGCCTTATTACCCTCCAATGTTTACAACGCATGTATATATTCAAAATTCAAAACAGCCGGCAGGAATCGAAAGTCGACCATATTATCAGAATTTCAAATCTTCTAGGAAACGTCAACGTTCAAATTTGCATTAAAAATACATAATTGTGTAAAATAACTGTAGGTTATTTATTCTGCACAACCAGAGTGACTATTTATTGGCTAATAACCTCAAATGAATTAAAAAGGAAGCCTATTAAGTCAGCACATTAGTGAAATGCCACAATGGTCATTAATGTTATTAGCATCCATGCAGGTTTTACACAGTTTGTATTCAGACATGTAGTTTATGCTGCTGTTTAGTTATTAGATTCTTGTTTATTTAAAACCAAGGTTCTGTGTTTGTTATGTATCCAAATGTTTCTACTATATTACTGTGATTGTCTCTCTCGCCTGGTAATCAGTGGAATTTCCTTTTGTCCTCTTTTTGCATATTAGTTTTTCATGTAGGTAATTTGTATATTGGTAAGTATGATCCTGATTTGGAAAAAAAGAGTTTAAAAACAGATGTCACCATCCCTGGATCCGTGACAGGCTCAACTGCAAAAAATCTGCCTGTAAAACCAAAATACCCACTGAAGAAATTCCCACTAGTATAATTCAACATATTCCTAACTTTTAATAGAATGAACAATCCTCTGTATTACTAGTACAACTACCACAAAACTGCCTAATGCCGAATTGAAATTATGGGCAATTCAACAATGTATTACCATGACTACAAGTTGATATCTACCTACTTAAGTGATATATTTCAGTGCTCTGTCTCTTTCTCTGTCCTTTATAATGAGATGCGTTGCTTGGGAAAAGGTCTAAGAACTGGCTGGTCATGCTGTGCTCTGTGTGCCAGCCAGGTGTCATCGCTTTACACCAGTGTTCAGAGACAAGACCCCTCACTGTCACCAGCTGCTGTCTTCTAATCTCTCTCTGCCCATCTCTCCCTACCCTCTTACTATTTAGTCTTGTTTCTTTCTGATGCTCTCTTTATTGCTCCTAATTTCAACCCCTTGTGTTTGCCTCCTACTGTACTCATGTATTTCTCTTTCTCTCTGACTACTGTTGATAATTGCAAACCCACTCTGCAAATTGTTGGAGGAAATTAAAATCCTCTTTTGATGGGTTTGGAAGTACATAAACGCCTACAGCTTTTGTTATTTCTTCAGCGAAGTGGGCTAAAGGTCAGGACTAACACCTTTTTAAAGTTTTCTGGGAAGAGTGAAAACCTGTTAACACAGTATGAACTTTCTCAGACTATTCCCTCAAAATCCGCAAACTTGCTTTGAACAATTATTAATTACAAGCTGTCACTGGCCGTGTCCTTGGGATGGTGAAATTATTCGGTAATGAGGTATTGTCTACAATTAGAAGTGGATGCAGAGTAAAAATGTGCTTGTTGACAACTGATTATGCTACTTTATTAAAACCGTGCAAGATTCCCTTAAAAAAAGTTGTTGCACTTTGCTGCACACATTACAATTAAAGCTCCAACCTCACTGTACTATAATGATTTTCTTACAGTTAAACTGCCAAACCCCAGTAAGGAACGGCACAGAAAGTTAAAACGTGTTTGTGCTCTTCATTATTGTGGAGCCAGTTGTCAGCTGTAAAGACGAGTTACCTGCAGAATCTCTCCCTCATCTCCTACAGAGCGAGGGCTGCTAATTTAGTCCAAAGATCTGTCTGATCACTCAGAACATCCGTTTGTGGGTGTGCAGTAATTACAACATGTGCACATCACTGTGGAGAGGGATAATCAAGGACATGCAAATGCTGTACAACCACTTGGATTAGCTGGAAAACGCTTTAGAACAACAGCTGTCATCATTCCTGCACCATACCTGACAACCTTGAGAGTCCAGAGATAAGGAGATATATAAAACCAGAGGGGGGATTGGTGTATGTGTGTGTGTGTATAAATCATAAGATCCTGAGACTTTATTTTGTGCATTATAGCCACTTCTATACATATTGAGTTATTTATTTGAAAACAAATTTTATTTGAACATAAAGTTCTTTGTCAGCCAACCAGCTGGACCAACACTGCAAACATAAAACTAAAAGAACACAATCGGATATATCTGCAATGATGCAAGCTTTCCTTTGTAACAACTCTAATCATCAGGTCAGGACATGAAGTCAAATCTACAAACATATCACAGATCTTTGTGATATTTGCACAGTCTACTGCAGTTGTGACTGATCAATACATCAGCTGTCCACTCTCCTCATTCTATCATCTCTTCCTCTGGCTTTGTGCTTTTGGAATTATGCCTGGTGCTATATCAACACCAGTCTGCAGTCATCAAACTTTAACCCTTACCAATGATTTACTTTCTAGGCTTGTTAAAGACTGGGCTTCTAATCAGTGTTACCAGCTGGTGTTGAACTGATACGCCATGTGGGAAGAGCTTGGGAAAAGAGGTGAAATTAGGTGCCCCCCAGCCGCAGTCCCACCCCCACTTTCTCAACCCAGCTCGCCAAGAGGACAATTAAAAACCCAATTATAAGCTACATAGAAAAAAAATACAAAACTTTGGTAAAGAGATGCAATATCTAACAACATTGTTAGTAGCTAATAGAAATGGAAACTATCTCTGATTTGTGTATGTATGACCGTCTACTATTGATATATATTTTGAAACCAATTTAATAAATTCATTTACAATTTAATTCTTTTATTCAAATATATTTAATATGATTTCATACTTTACTCCAGAATTTGATTTGGGTCCATCAATGGTACCTTGGCTTTTGGGAATAAGATAGATTCTCTTTAGAAACTCCAATTTGTGACCAAGGCTCCAAAGACCATTTTCAAACAAAAATCTTGCCTGTGCAGCTTTAAAGTCAACAGAAAATTCTCTTTCAACAGCTCTAGCTTTCTCTCATCTCTCCGTCTCTCCTGGTACAAGTAGATTTTCTCTTTGTCAGTATGATCATTACACTGTGTGTCTTGAACAACACTTCATTCATTGCCCAGACAGCTCTTGCTCCTGCTAAGCAGAGCCAGCTTGTCGTCACTTCAGGGTGACCTATTTTAACGTCCTCTCCTTATCATTCTCTTGATGTCTATTATGAGTATGCTGTGGAAGAAGCGACATATCCGTACGCTCTAATAAACACGCATCCTACATTTTGTTGACTGCTGTTAACTTTGGGCTCAGTCTGCTCATCTGCGGGAGCTCTGGCTCATCACTTTCTTACATTTTATGTTGGCCGTGAAAATAATTGATTCCCTGAAGACAAGGGACCAGTGAGCAGCAGTGACTGTCCACTTTAACATTAAAAGTGAGCTGAGACTTGATCAAGTGTCAAGTGGCTGAGAGATTGCTTTGAAATTGAACCTTTGAAAGTGAGATGCTTAAGGCTTTAAACCTGGTTAGTCAAATGTAAAACTAACATATATGCTAGTCCAGCTGGTTGACATGCCAAGTGTAATCTAATGATGACGTGAAGAAGGGAATTCTAGCATCTTTTCTTTTCTCAGTCACCTTTACTTACTGCTATCTATGTGATGCTGAATTATTGCGGTGCGGGCCTCGCATCTCAATGTGTGCTATGCGTGGGCGGCTTCCTACGCTGAGAAGATATGAAATTCGGCTTTGTCAAAATTGAAAAATTATAATACATTTGATAGGTCTGCCTTTGCCTTTAGCTCGTTCTGTACAATTGATGTGAAACACTCAGAAAGGTGTGTGGGAAGCACATGTTTTCCTCTACTGTTACAATAATTTGATATGAAAATGTGGAAATACCAGTTACACAGCTTCAATGTTTTGTATTCACCTCAGTAAATAAAAAGCAAAGTGATGTGCTTCCGCTAATTGTTTATAAAAAACCTACTGCACATTTTAATTCGACAGAGGATTCATTTTTGGTTGTAATTTTCCAGGACTCCACTATTCAGTTAATAAACAATAATTACAGTACCTTACTCTAAGGCATTCATTTGTCATTTATCAGTGATGAGTGATTAAACAATGTTGCCAAAATGAAATATCGCCTCCCCGCTTTCCTGTTTTAATTTCATAGTTCACACAATGCACTATTTCTGTGCCCGAGCCCCCCTTCAACATAGCTTACTGTCAAAGGTGACTTCATTGAATATGGATTTCCCCTTCTGCTATGATCCTTTTTTATTTTGACTTCATCTCAGCCACTAAAAATATTCACCTCATGATTAAGTTGGAGACGTGGCACTATGACTTTCATTATCACTGAAAAAATCATCCTGTATTTCACCACACTGGCTGTGGACTAAAATTTATTATTTGATTATTTACCTATCAGCAGAAGCAGCATATTAAACCTCCTGACTTTGACCAGGCAGATGCAACAGGCAGGTGCACTCTTGAATGGATTGGTGCTGGGGAAAAGGGGCTGTGAGCCCTTCATAAATAACATCCACAAACTCTCTTGACTCGGCAAGGACAGCCACACAATAAAATGTAAGTGATAGGGGTTCGATCAGAGGTAGAGGTTGAAACGGTTTGCTGGCAGGGCCTTGCCATCTAAAGTGGGCAGAAAAACCCTGAGGGACAGACATTATGTTTGTTTTACAGAAACATCATTGCTCCTGGTAGATTCAAGACACACAATGCATGATGGTTATACTGTAAAAACCTCCATAAGATCAGGACCACTTACTCAGGCCCTGTTTAAACTAATTCTATTTGTGTTCAATATTGACAATTCCTTATTCACAGGAGTCAAGAGTCAAATCAAAGAAACAGCAGCTAGTCCCGCTTGTGTATCTTTCCCATGATGAGTCTAAAGAGTCTCTGAAGAGCCACTCTCCTGAAGTACTTTTTCCATTCCCCTGCAACACCATTTGTCCATTACTCTGCAAAAAGCCTATACAGCAGTTCTTCATTAGCACAAGTGTTACTAGAGTAAACATCATGTTAACATATCCAACGTGCTTACAAAGCTGTATTGTGTTGTTTTCTCCTGTTAAAGTTTAATAAGGCATAATCCCTTCATAAAAAAATGACTGCATTTACAGTCACAGTCATCTTCACCATAACAATGGTAAATGAGGAACATACAACTACCTGTATCTTAAAAAAATAAATAACTAAATTCTAATTATTGACAGGATAAACTGTGTATCATCACCAAAAGAGTCTGTACACCCAACTCAACAAGCAGGGAAAGGAAACAGGCAACTGTGAGTGGAATTCAGCACCACATTCAGGTGGACAGCTCCATCTCAGAACTTTGGGGACGGTGGGGAAATGATGATATCCATAAAATATATATTTTAATAATCACACTGACTAGGCTTTAATTAGGACAGCCTTAAATACACAAAAATAAACAATCCAGAACTGTACAGAAAAACAGCATGAAGTCTGTTTGTAGTCAGCTCCAGCAAACCAAAGAGAAAACTATTCTAATCTCATGAGAAAGACAGAGGAGAAAAGAAGAGAGAAAACATGTTTCAATACACGTGTAGCCTTAAAACCTAAGGAATGTGAGTATTTTGCCATCTTGAAGGCAAATTCAAAATAAATCAGAACACAACCATATAAACACAAAACGGGATGTACAGTAATTTAATACTACTGGATCTAGCACATTGTCCAAAAATAGAATCACTGTTACAATATTACATTTAATACAAAGATAGCATGACTTGGACAAGGCTCACAGCAGGTGTGGGCTTCATACATCAACAGGCCATCAAAAAACATCAACATCCCGAGCGCCAGTGCCACTGTTATGTATGCACAAGTATTAATATTTTATATATATATATATATATATATATATATATATATATATATATATATATATATATATATATAGTTTTTTAGGGAATATGATTTTTAGATGTTCTGTAATAGACAAAGTTGGCAGCTGCTGCAAACTGACTTAAGCCTGCTTATCCTTTAAAAAAATAAATACAATAAAATAAAAAGTTAGGCTACTATCAAGCTGAGATAGACACAATGTGTGGAAATGGGATGGGGTACGTCAAAAGCTCAAATGGAGTATTAACACTTCCAAAACAGATTTTTGTCAATTCAGAATATCTAAAACTGTCATGCAGCCTGTGAATTCCCTCGTTCTGTAGCAGATAATTAAGATGGTTCTATTCTGCTCACTGTTCCCTTCCCAACCGTTATTAATCCATTTTAGAGAGAGAGGACATCATGACAGATGGGATACTTCTTGTGCTCGTGTCCTCCCACTCTGATTGCAGCAACCCATCCATACTGCCCAGGGGGCCATATGTGCTGTACTCCTCCTTGAAGGAGTGCAGGGAAGGGGCATGGATACACGCCAGCTCGCAATAGCCTCGTTTCCACTATAATGCCAAATGGTAGCTGTCACTATTCAAGGCAATTAACCTACAGTTTCTTAAAACTGTTTCTTCTACAATAAGCGGGTACCAGATAAAATTTTGTCAATGAGTTAATGCAAAATTGATCCATGGCATTTCACATTGCATCAAAATAAAAGGTGAACTGTTTTTGCATTTTGTTTTGCCAGAATAAAAGATGCCTGACTGTGCTATTGTTACCAATAAACAAATAGCAGGTTTGATCTTGTATTACACTAAATCACACAGGATTTGACCTCAGCCCTGACAGCCACCGCAGGGTTCTACTGTGAAAAAGTGTCTACTGGCAACAATCCAGGACTACTTTGTCATGCCAGAAAGAGCTTTTATGGACAATTTCCAACAACATGTGCCATTTCTATTGACCTCAATAGTCACCTCCACTCGTCAGTGCTACCCTGGAGTGCTGCTATGAAAAGGATAGTCGCCCAGGTTGGCTGCCATCTCTGATGTACAATATCTTGGGCTGAAGTGGAATGAGCATAGGAGAGAGAGACTGAACAGGTGAATTTGCATCAATCTTCTAGGCCTCTATCTCTGCAGGAGGCCCAGCTCTGCATGCTACATTCCTTAATTGTCAACTTGTCAAATTCAGAGATAGATTAGAAAGAAGTAATGAGGTCAAAGAGGTGACAGTATGTGACACAAATACAAATTGCACCTCTACCCATTTACTGAAAGAAATCAGATTGAAATGTGTATTACATTGAAATATTGCAGTTATTAAATGCATTAAAATCTAACTTGACAAATATTCCTTCTGGGGCGAAACATTGCACCCATCACTGATTTAAAGTACAGCTTCCAAATAATGGAGCCAGTGCAAAACCAAACTAACATAAATGACCCACAGTGGCTTTTCTAATCTCACTATAAGATTGATATGAATACAGTGAGCCAGTCTGCTGGGTCCATTGTGTTAGATGCTGTTCCAATTGCCTCCAAAGTAGTTCCCTTTGTAGAGCATGTATTGCCTCTGGCATTTGGAATCCATTCACCATTCAGAATAAATGAAATAACAGACTGACAAAAATATGTATATACCATTGACTCAGCTTCTTCACTAATTATTTAATGATATAAACACACATCTTAAGGTTGCAACCCATGCAAGTAGTGAGTATGAAACTGGACATATTTTATGGCCCAGAAGGTGACAGTTATGTAAGTGCAGTGTCCTAATCTGCCAGTAGTGCTCCTCAAGGATTGATATTTTGACAGCATGACAGACTTAAGCCTTACATTTTTTTGGGAGATAGCTTCAACTGTCAGAAACACTGACTGCACTGTGTTGCATCAGAAAATAGATTATATTTTAGGGCATACTCTTGTTTAAGCTTATAGTTTGATAGACTACAGGAAATAGGCCTTTCATCAACTGGTTGCAACTAATAATATGTTTCATCATTGATTAATCTGTAGATGATGTAGATTTTTTTTTAGGTTAACCAATACAGAGTTCCATCTATGACATTTAAGAAAGGGGACATTTTCATCTTTATTCCCTATCTATTCCAGAGTCCAATGTGATCTTTAAACTACTTCATTGAACCAACAGTCCGATAACCAAAGGTACTCAATGATAAAAACAAACAAACACACACAGAACTAAACAATAGATTATCATAGTAGTTGTTGATTTCTTGTACATCGATTCATCATTCTTTTTCTTTTCAACACTACACTGTTTCTTAGAATGAATTCAATGTTAAAGGGTCAATTCAATCCTTTCACTATAGGCATCCTGTATGCATTTTTCTACACTGCACAGAGAATACCTTTTCATCATGTACAGAGCAGTAACTTAAAGACATCTTTTTTTTTTCAAAAGTAGCATGACAGCTAATACAAATTGCCTTATTTTCAGGTGCACAACACCCCCTGCAAGTTTTACAATTAATGCAATGCATTTGACAAACTACCCTATCAATGAACTTCTGGAAGAGGTGGGCGAATACTTTGACTGCACCGTCAGAAGCAACTTACAGAACAATTTGGCAACATTTGCAAATGTCTTATGCATTAATTGCCAATATATTTAGCATAACATGAATATTGTAGCATTTTCATAATGCACACTGGATGGAAGATGTTTTTTAGTCACTATGGTCTACATACTGTACATATCCATTGGACTCAATGTTCACATGGAGCAACCAACTAAATGCTCCTGGAGGCGGCAGGCATCTGACCCAACGATGGCCCTTATTCTCTCTAGCAGATGCAGAGAGTGCAATTACTGTTCATACAATTACTACTCCTCACAGTGCACAGCAGGCCAGTGGGTTCAGATTCTGTCTAAAGTGTCTCTCAAAAATATCCCCAGAGCTCTTTTGAAAGAAGGAATCCTCATCGGGGGCATTTTAAGCTGTCATATTGGAAAATAATGTATGTGAACTTTGAACCTTGCAGGGATGACATGGAAATTTTCAACATGACTGACGGCAGCATATAGTACGCAGCTGGATTATGGCTAATATTATTTACACTTATGACAAAAACAGTTATTTGGGTATTTGACTTATAAATACTACTCCAGTTTCCTGCAGCAGTTTTAATATAGATCTAGATTTACATAAGAAAATCCACTTTGACAGTAAATATAAATCCTCCCTCATATAGTTTTGAGGGATTCAGTTATATTTTGGGCTTCTATGGCCAGGTACTCAGGTGGAAAATACTCTAGAGGAATGAGGGTTTTCTCCTCATATTATTAATCAAACCAACAATGCATCGGAAAAAGCCAGTGGCGCAGAATGTACTTTTTTTTGCCCCTCAACGATACTCTGCTGACCAATTTCCCATCACTTGCTCCAACTCACCCCATTTTGAAGAAGCAGCACACTGACTTTATTACCGCGGCACAGGCAGACAGGGACTCATAAAGCTGACGGGTGTGATAACTCGTCCCCTACCTTGTCATGGCTCGGAGAAGAGGATGGAACAAAGGTGTGATGGAGAAGGGCATGAAGCCATCATCCCGCAGTGTGCTCAATGGGTTTTCCCAGTGACACTCTGTCGCTCCAGATTTAAGGACTGAGGGGAGGGCCCAGACAGTGATGGGTGATGGAGTGCTGGAGATGCACACAGGGCCGATGTACCGTGGTGTTTACGTCTCAGAAGAGCAGTTTGTTCTCTTGACTGAGGCACTTTTAAGGGCCCGGGGTGCGAAGGACATTGCGGGTCTCTGACTCAACTTTCTTTTAAACCGCTTTTTCATCTAGATTAGTGTGCCTCATACGTTCACTATTAATTTTTTATATTACTAGCATTAATATTAAATCATGTCATAATACCATGCTTATTTAATGTGGGCACCTACATGTTCACCTGCTGAGTTAGATAGAATATAGATAGTCTCTGCCTCTTCTCAGGTTTGATCTAGAATTCAGCTCTGTGAAAATAAATCTGAAAACCTCTACATAGCATACAAAAGCAATGTGCACCACCTCCATCATTTCAACAAGATCCCATTCCACAGGTCAGATATATCAACAATTCATGAATTACAAAACTATTCATATGCCATTTCCCACATACAAATTGAATAAAAGAATAATGACGGTGAGAATGTGCACACCAAATGCACACTTCTGATATAGTGTGACTGTGATATAGTATAAGTACAAGAGGAAAATAAGTTGAGTGACCAAATTGAATATGTCACAGCTGTTTGGTCTTTGCATGATTGGATGAATGTTTTCTCTTTTTTTTTTTTTTTTGGTACTGCCTTCCATAATGATAGTTGTATAGTCATTTTTTATGTTTTACTTGTTTTGTTTCTTCTATTCATTTTACAATTTGTAGCATGCAAAATATCTTGATGATTATTATTGACATACATAATGACTGAAGACTGTTAGTTTGCAGATGTGTATGTCATGACTTGGTGTAGGTACATGCAATGGCTGTGCATGAGGATGGCTGTAAGGTTATAATGGCTGTGCCGCTGCAGGAGTGGAAATCAGGCTCATGCATGTGTAGACGAGTAATGAGTTATGAGAGAGATTCATAAAACAGAATCATGCATATGGATGACTATGTAAATCTGAAAAAAAATGTATTTCTGTTTTTGTGCGTGAATAAATCTGGAAAGTTTTAAACATTTGCCTCAGGAGTAACATATACATATAGATTTATAAAACACTTCTACTATTTTGCCAAATGATTCAGACTATTGATTTTGATCCTGACAAATCACTTTATAAATAAACTTGATGTGTGTGATTTTGGAGAAGGGGTTTTTAGTTGTAGGTGAGAGTATGTTGAATAGCTGAACAGTTTAAGAGGTCATCACTGGTGGGAGGCGATCATTTTGTATTCACAGCTCTGTAAGTTTGCTCGGGGGCATTGCCGACCTCTGCGCTGACACAAACTTATTGCTGGTGTAAATCACACTCCAGCCACACACCACTCCTGCCCTCTTCCTATGCATATTTAAAGAAGTATACATACACACCACCACTGCCTCACATTGTCTAGAATATTATTGCTTGCCTGAAGTTATGCCTTTGTCTCATAAAGTTCATCTTTGGACATTTTCTTTTATAGTTTATATATATCAAAACCTATTTTAATGACATTGAATATGAATAAATAGAATACCTTCATACACATTGTTGTTTTCTCTGTGAGGTTATTGGGGACACTGAGAAGTGACGGGGTGTATCCACGCTAATGCATCTCTGCTCACAGACAGATGACACACCTCCAGACCTATCTGTTCATTTACCTCCACAATCAAGATTCACAGCTCTATTTTCCACTGCCCTGTTTGCCAGAGGTGCTCTGTTTTCTTCAGTGTTAAATGAATTAAATGGGCATGCTGCCAAAAACACTGCTCATTCCACACACCAGTTATAGCAGCGGGTATGTATAGACAGAAATTTGGAGTGCATTCACACGTTGCCTGCAGCTGATTCAAAGAGATGCATTTTGTTTTCAGAGCATCACACCATAAGCTCTATTTTTTTAAAAAGGTCAAGATGAGGGCTCTTAAATAACTTGGTTCACAATCTCTCCAGAACTGTCCCGAAATGCAGTCTAAGTCATCCCTATATTAATGTAGACGTCACAAATTTCACATCTTTGTTTTTCTACACTATCGTTAGTTGAAATCATTCAAAGTGACATTTAACATAAATAAAACATACAAATGATTCAATGAGCAATCAACCACCACTTTGTCACTTGACTGCTTTCGCTGCGATTGCTGTGGAGGAGGGCCATGTACTGTACAGGAAGAATCATCTCATTAGACATGCAAGACCTCCAGTCTGACTTAATTCTCTTATGGTGGATAATCCATGTTTACAGCATGAAGAACATTTGTCATCTCCACTATGACCTTCATGTGCTCAAACTGGTCTTCCCTTCTAGCAGCAACATGAGATAGCCACTGTCACAGCACCTGGGGTTCAAGGTGCCTGTAAGTGATGCTGAACAAGGACTTTCCTGTCAAGACACTCTCTCTTTGCTGCTGCTACAGAAGTAAAGTCCCCACATGCTGTAAGGATGGATTGGAAATGCTCCATGAATTCGATGAGCTCAGCACTGACAAATGTTGCCAGTTCAGCTGTGTCTTCTGGCCAGTTAGATAGATCAAAGAGGGTTGGTGCCTTTACAATTCCCATCTTAAGATATCCAATGTGTGTGTTGACAGAAACCTACACAGGTCATTGATGAGGCAAGGCGAGTTTATTTGTATAGCAACATTGAGACACAGGCAAAGTGCTTTACAAGGTTATATAAATACATTCAAAATAAGGCATTAAGACATTAGTAGTAATAGTAGTAGTAGTTTTGATCATTTACATTATGACTGCATTTAAAAGACATAACCACAAGGATACAAAAAAACATTAAAATAGCATTTAAAAAGACAAAGAAAGCAAAAAGGGAAAACAAGCAAATAAACAGTTGAAGATGAAGCCCTGATATAAATGAGTTGACAGCTCAAAGGAGACTTCAGGTATTCAGGAAGCTTGTTCCACAGGTATGGAGCATGGAAACTGAAAGCTGCTTCACCTTGTTTGGCTTTGATCTGGGGAACACTAAGTTGACCTGTCCCAGATGACCTGAGGGGTCTGAAAAGTATTTGGCCTGAGACCATTTAGTGCTTACAGACTAGTAATAGGATTTTAAAATCTATCCTTTGACACACAGGAAGCCAGTGCAGTGATTTAGGGACCAGTGTAATGTGCTCCATTTCCTTGGTGTTAGTGAGGAGTCTGGCGGCAGCATTCTGGGTGAGCTGCAGCTGTCTGATTGATGGGACACAATGGTTAAGACACAATTACAATAGTTTAGCCTGCTGAAAACAAACACATGAACATGTTTTTCTGTATCCTGTTTAAACAAAAAAAAATGTATGTGGCTGTTGAAATTTAGGTCCAAATCCATAACTACAACATGATTGCTGGCTTGAGTTGTAGATTTTATAGGCATGATGTCAAGGAGAGCGCTCACTTTTAATGTTTCTTATTTTGCACCAAAAATAATAATGTTATTGCTTTGCTCAATAAACTTACTCAGAAAATATAAGGGACTGTAATCATGTGGTGACACTGTTATGTGGTGATGCTATATTGTTTCATAATCTGAATATCAGAGGAACACCACATGTGATTGATTTTAGTTTGCTCAATAAGTTGCTTTCCTGTAAATATAATTGGAAACAAGAAAGTCTGTGCATGAAAGTCTGTCAAACAGCTGCTAAGGCAAGGCAAGGCAAGGCAGTTTTATTTATATAGCGCATTTCATACACAATGGCAATTCAATGTGCTTTACATAAAACAGAAAAACATGTAATTTGAGAAACTTAAAACATACAATTAAACCCCCCCCCCCCATAATAAAAACAAAGTACAGAAAATTAGAAAGACATAAATAAAATGATTGCAGCATAAAATAATAAATTAGCTTTAAAATCATTAAAAGGACAAAGAGTGCAAATGAAAGATTAAAATGTAAAGTGCTTTAGAAGAGCTCAATCGTAAGCACAGGAGAAGAGAAGTGTTTTTAACCTGGATTTAAAAATGTTCACTGTTGGGGCTGATTTCAGTTCTGCTGGTAGTTTGTTCCAGTTGTGTGCAGCATAACAGCTAAAAGCTGCTTCACCATGTTTAGTTTGAACTCTGGGCTCAACTATCTGACCTGAGTCAGTAGATCTCAGAGCTCTACTGGGTTTATATTCTACTAACATGTCATTCATGTATTCTGGACCTAAACCATTCAGTGATTTGTAGACCAGTAGCAGAACTTTAAAATCTATTCTATAGCTGACTGGGAGCCAGTGTAAAGACTTTAGAACTGGAGTAATGTGCTCTGATCTCTTTGTTCTGGTTAAAACTCGAGCTGCAGCGTTCTGAATGAGCTGCAGCTGTTTAATGCTTTTTTGTGAGAGTCCAGTCAGAAGACCGTTACAGTAGTCGAGTCTACTTGAGATGAAAGCATGAATCAACTTCTCCTGGTCTGTTTGAGACATAAAACCCTTCACTCTGGATATGTTCTTAAGCTGATAGAAGGCTGTTTTGGTGATTGATTTGATGTGACTGCTGAAAGTCAGATCTGAGTCTATCAGCACGCCAAGGTTTCGGACTTGGTCCGTAGTTTTTAGAGAGAGTGACTCCAGATGTTTACTGACAGCAATCCTCTTCTCTTTATTGCCAAAAACAATGACCTCAGTTTTGTCCTGATTTAATTGAAGGAAATTTTGGTTCATCCAATTAGTTACTTGCTCTAAACAGTGACACAATGACTGTATTGGACTGTAGTCATCTGGGGACAGTGCTAGGTATATCTGTGTGTCATCTGCATAACTGTGATAGTCTACATTAGAGTTCTGCAGAATTTGACCCAAGGGCAGCATATATAGACTGAACAGTAGGGGTCCAAGAACTGACCCCTGAGGAACTCCACATGTCATAGCCACTCGATCAGATTCATAACTTCCAATGGTTACAAAATAACTCCGCTCTTCCAAGTAGGACCTGAACCAGTCTAGGACTGTTCCGCTGAGTCCTGCCCAAGTTTCCAACCTGTTCAACAGTATACTGTGATCCACAGTGTCAAACGCAGCACTGAGATCCAACAGGACCAGAACTGACACCTTGCCTGAGTCAGTGTTCAACCTTATGTCATTTAACACTCTAATAAGAGCTGTTTCTGTACTGTGGTTAGGTCGGAAACCTGATTGAAATTTGTCAAAAAGGCCACTGGAGTTCAAGAAATTACTGAGTTGATTAAAGTTGCTAAGGGTTAATCATGTCGAATGATGCACTGAGATCAGTTTTTTTGGGGGTGTTTTTGTTGTTGTTCGTTTTGTTCTGTTGTTTTTTACACATCATTGCTCAAAAAGCAATTATCATTCTTAAAAAATGTTTGATGTGGGCTTATAGGTATTTATTAGTGAGGCTGTTTAATAACTTCAGTCATCAGGGCTCTGTGAAAAAGGCCTGACTGGAGAGAAGTATTGACTATTTGTAGTACATAGTCTTTTTGCCAGACATGGAGTTACAGTTAGTCTTATCCTCACAATTGTGTCTGTGAAAAAAAACAAAGATGCAAAGTAATTGCATGACTTGGTGGAAAGCAGTTCAGAAGGGACTGATACTTGGGGGGTTTAACAGTCTGTCAACAACAATGATAAAGGTACACACATTATTGCTATTTTTATGAACATGGTGATTTAAGAGTTGAAGGAGGAATTGTGTACATCACTCCTGTTGAGCTGGACATTCTGCCAGGTGTTTCCAGGGTCTGTAATTAAAACGGAAAGAGATTGAATTTTACTTATTCTAATCCATAAAAATGAATGTAGTTATATCATGATTATAATGTGCATATCTTATATTTACAATGATGTTGAAAATATGTAATATTCCATACAACACAGGCTTACATTGTTCACATTTTAGATATTTCTTATCACACAATCACACCACAACACTTTTTAATTAATATAATCACACGTTACAAAATACCTTTTTAATGTTTAATATTTAGGGCTTATATCACTTCCAGTTCACATGAAATCACATAGAATACATTAATGTTCAGTAATTACACAAAATGTTACTGACCTCCATGGCTGCAAGTGATAGTGTTGTTATTTGTAGTTCATCAGAGACCAACTGCAAGGTCAGTCCATCCCTCTGAAACAGCAGGCTGAGATGCTTCAGCTCCTGAAGATAGTCCAACACCAAGTGAATCACCATCTTGTACTGTGTCAGGGACCAATGCTCTCCCTTTCATCACTGCACTGGCCTCCCTGTCATTTGGAACACTAGCATGTTTGGCAAAGTAAAGCAGGGTAACTTTAAAGTTCTTCACCAAACCTCCAAGGGCCCTGGACATATGTGGAAGCAATCCTGTGCTCATGGGAAGCCTTTGTTGAGTGGCAACAGTACTTGTAAACACCATTCAGTGTCTCCTTCAATTCAGCCAGCAGAGGGACTCATATGATACTGTCAAATGCTGACAGCTCCAATCTGTGAGCCACACACCAGATTGTTACAAGAGAGGGACACAGTTGTTTCAGCTTGGCTGCCACTCCAATGCGAAGCCAACCATCCGGGATTTCAAGTCTTGCCCCGTCAGGCCCCCATTCCTCAAATCAACAAGTATGGGATGCCTTGAATGTGGGCATGTTCCAATGAAACATAGTCCACACAATGATAGACATTTTTTTACCATCTTCCACTTCTGTCATGTGGACCACCTCCTGGTCTTTCACGGTGGGACACACACTTGAATCAACATGACAGGGAAGTAGTGTGGTTTTTTTTAGTTTCTCCACCAGGTAATGCTTCATAGATTGACGTATGGCATGGACAAAGGTGTGACAGGCTGTTGCCAATGTTCAGACCGTTTTTGAGATGCAAGTCAACTAGGTTTGGAAACATGGTGAATAGTGCTTCTTCACTTGTGACAAAGTAATATATATTAACTAGCTTTAATCTTTTTTTATCTGACACTCTGACATCTTTTGCAGCACACAAGCCATGTGTATTCTGCTTTGATTTTCTTTCACAGCCTGAATGCCTTCCCAGTCAGAATGATATGCTGTTCTGCTGTGTTCTTGGAGTGTCACGTCCAAATTTTGCAACTTCCCAAACCAACGTAAAGGTTGTTCCCTTTTGCACGACCTGGAAAAGCACAACAGTTTTGGCTAGAACATCATTCCTGTCTTTGCATCAAATTCAGCAAATGGGAATGTTTTCTTTATCTCTGGCAAAAATCTGTAATTTCTTTTTGCCTCATGTTTGCTTGAGTTTTTGGCATTTGAGGCAATTTGAAAATAAAAAAGTCAAAGTTATACTATACAGTGTATAGCCTACAGTGCACCCTCCTGGATATACAGTGAATACACTATGCATCCAGTTAATGTGTGGTATACTATATCCATTCATTAATTTGGTACTTAGTACTTATTTGCTAGTTTAACCTAAAGAACACAATCCATACAATGTAACTATGTTTGCCAATTATAGCTTGTGTTTACACAATCTATTGGTGTGTGTAAATACACACACACACACACACACACACACACACACACACACACACACACACACACACACACACACACATAGTGAGAAACTAAACAGACTGAGAGTAGGCGGGGACCAATTTCTGTCACCGTCTCTCACACACATACACACAGCGCACCTGTTGGTTTGATACTCGGTGGCTAGCTGAACTGAAATTGTCTTGTGACATAATATTAATGTTTATTCAAGAGAAAAACATTTATAATGTCACCAAGTAACTGGAGTGTTTAAGCTGAAGGAACAAAAGACAAAATAAACCTACCATAGGGAGAGGTGCAACATGTTACTGAGAATGAAATGCAATGTCATTACAACCTTATGTCTCACAGGGGATGAAGAGTAGTTAATTATGTATTGTTTCTAACATAAGTAACATGATTTGAGCTGTTGCAGAATGTTGACTGCTCATAGTTAATGTTACCCAACATTAACATTAGTGTCAGTTCAGTGTAAATAGCAACATCAACTGGTGACTCGTTAGCTACAACACAAGCAAACAGCAGTCATATTACTGTTAACATCAAACAGTCTAACGTTAACTGGTAATGTTAACATTAAAGTTAACAGCTTTACCTCATTTACTTGGGTTGAACTCCTCATGGCAGCTGCTGCTGTCATGAGGTCAGAGGCTGGCGGATCAGGGTTTGGCTCTGCGGTGCATTTTCATGCAACGTTAAAAACTGCACTGTCACACCATAGGATTCCATCATCATTGTGTATCACTCTGTTAGTCTATACTGGCAGTGACAGGCATGTCATGATTCTGAGGTTCTAGCTAATGTTTGTGTGTGTGTGTGTGTGCATATTGTATATGAGGTTAAATAAGCATTTTGTGCACTACATAAAACATGCAGTCAGTTTAATGTTCATCAACATTCATTGCAACGTTAACAGGGTTTTTCTTTTCCCAACTCTCATCCCAAATTAATTAACATCCTCCCCAATCCTATTTTTATCAGCACAAGACTATGGGAGGTCCTTCTGCTCGAGCCCTGGTCAAGATGTGTTAGTCTCATGATAATAGGAAAACATAATACTGGCTTCAAGTTATAATTACAGAAAGTATTACCTTTAAATGGTAGACCAGTGAGTGACTACATACTCGGAAGCACAAAAAGTTGCTAAATAACGTCTGATCACAGTAGCTTTTCTAAATGAGCTGGAATAAGCTTTGTGCCTGAGAAACACAAGCAGCAGACAGCCGAGCCTCGGCTCTGCATGACTGGCCCTGTCAATGGCAGCATACGGAGACCCGGCACTGGCCAGGTGGCACTTACATCTGGCCCATTAGCTCTAAACCACTGCAATGACTCTCCAAGCCACTGAGAGCCTGTTGAAATAATATCATCAGGACCTGTAAGTGCTGAAGGCCGCCTTGCCCATTGCCTGCCCAGAAAAGCGAGTCAGCCACACACTGAATGTGACCAGTCAGTTCCTAGAGTGGGGTTGGGTCCAGGTCCAGTCCTGAATGGAATATCTTGCAAAATTCCACACCATTTTTTTTTTTCTCAAGTTTATGCTTACTGCACCTTTAGAATGTAGATTTGATGAATAAAGTAGTGCTGGAAATTAATTAAATGTGATAACTGATCATGAATTATTAAGTAATGAGAGTTAAAATGTGATTTACTGCTGCAGCTGTGCGTCACTGACAACAAAAATGAAGTCACCGAGCCGCTGAGGCTTAACTCTGACAACTTCAAGACACCTTTATGGTTTTAAGATCAACAGCATAAAGCAAAAATGTCTTTTTGTTGCTGCATAAATTCTGTAGTATTTTTCTACTCAAACATAGCCGCTGAGTTTAAATAATTGATTTTTTTGTCTGGTATCTCAGCCGAGATAATCTAGAGACAAGTCTATCTCTCGTGGATTTTGTGTCCCTGTCAGGTCACGGTAGTTAACTCTAACAGGGAGGCCAGGTCTTTGGCCTTTAATTTCCAGTCTCCAGTCCCTTGACTCTCAGGGACAAACCCCCACCTCCAAAAGCATGTCTCTTGCCCTGAGCACTGCACCAAGTGACACATTCTATCCATCAACTGCCGCGCTGCAACCTATGGCTGCAACATACGAAGCAAAAAAATGCAGGGATGGCAAATTTTTCATGCATATGATATTCGGGCTAGAGCACATCCGCCTACGATAACCCAGGAGAGGGAAAGAGGACAGGTTGGGGGGGAGGTTTGAAGATGGATTACCAGATCACGTCACGAGAAAGAAGCTGCTATGAGCAAGCAGCTATTTCAGAAGAGGGCATCAGAGCAAGTACAGTGTGTGGGGAGAGGAATACAGATGCTCATTTGGTAGAAAGAGTTTATTTTCATGTCAACAGAAGAAGACTGTGCATTAGTGATGTCAAACCCCAAGCTAATAGCCATTCTCTGTTCTCAGAAATAATAATACAAATAGAAGTCATGGCCTCAAATTTGAAATTATAGAGCCACTCACATAAGTGGTGATAACACCGTTGAATTTTTGCTTTCCCCTATTTGGTTTTAGCAATCAATTTTCTTACAGTTAGGCTAAAAATCTTCACTTCAGCACTGTGTTTTATGACTGTAATTCTATTTAGCAAAAAAATGAATGCATAATTCAGGCTTGAAAAAAGCTGTCCAATTCATTTTACAAAAGGGGACACAAGCCAAAGAAAAGCAAATGGTGATCTGTTGATTTTTCTTCAATTTATCGTGACTGACACAGCAGTGTCAAATAAGTTGGATTTGAAATGTTCTCCGTTTCTCCTGCTGGCAACTAGTTTGTAAAAAGCAAATAAGATTTTTTTTTTAAGTGTGTTTTTGTCCTTAAACGACAAGGGCTTGCTGATGAAGTTGCTCCTAAATAAAGAAGGAACAGCATAATGAATGCTCAGGTCACTCTCTTGCCAAAAAATGCATTACAGTTCTCCTAATGGTTTTCCTTGTCTGACTGAATCTAACTATTTGTGAACCTGCTCTTAGCAAGAGTGAATTACCCCCAGAGAGGAATTGTGGGAGGAAATTGGGGAGTCCAAAAAGTGGGTACAAAAACAGCCCAGCAGATACATGACCACCATTATCATAAGCTCCCTGAAATGAATGACACTCCATCACACCCAAGGTTAGCACTCTCACTCAGTAGTGCTTTCCCAACTCAAGGACAACATGTGGGTGAATGCAAGGAGCAACGGGATTACACTACTTTCATTTTACCAACACTAACACTTCAACTTCATGTCTTTTGAACAATGCATAACATATGTATATGTGTGTATTCCTGGAGTTTGTTCTGGACATTGTACACAACCTTGCCACATATGATTTTATGTTGTTGTCATGGATAACTGAAGGCTGCTTGCTTTCCACATATGAAAGGATTATGCACTGACTGAACAGGCCATTTAAATGAAGGTTAGGCAACCAAAAAAAAAATCTTACCTATCACGACTATGAATGGTTTTTTGTAGTTCTAATAAGATATGAACAAAGTTATCTCATATACACACAGACAGGGTGGAAGTTTTAAGCCAGGCAGTAATTAAAACACATCCATTCATTCACATTACCACCCACCTCTGATTTCTGAATGTCCTTGAACTCATGAAAGTAGCCTCACTGAGAAGAAGACTATCAAGAAAAGGTGTTATCATTAAGCTATTTAGTCAACTACTTGGTTTGTAGACTATTTATTGCTCAATAGGTTTAGAGACTATGCATTGGCTTCCAGACAGACTCCAAATTGTTGTTCAAACAATGACATAACGCCGGGTTGCACAGTCAGGGATGCACACTTTCCAAGTTTATTTCCATGCAGCACCTGAGGTGTGCAACGACAGTAAGAGTTTAAATGTGTGAGCTCCTTTTAAATTGGATTATGTGGAAGATTTTAAATAACCTTGTTTGGCCTCGGTGTTGCTGTCTCCCCCTCCAGCTCTATCCTTATTCATGCTTCTCAGTACTTTTCCCATTGTATGATAACTGTGTGCCTTATATTTACATTTACAATTTTCCCATCGATGGAGATTGGATATGTGCTCTGCATTTCATTGGTTATGGCTTATTCAAATTAAACTTCAATATATCTCAGGGTTTCGAATTTAAATCTAGCAGCTATTACATTGGGAGGAATTACAATTAGGTTGTTGGATTGAGAGAGAAGAGCAGTGCTGAGAAACTCTAGTTTCAAACATTAGCTTAATCAGGATTTTTACATTTTTGAGAAAGCATCATTGTGTATATAGTATCAAAGATGACTGGACACTGGACGAGTTCACTGAACAGATGATGGAAAATGAGGCTAAGGAGGGTGGATGGTGATGATGTGGTTGAGGGCAATGTTGTGAAGGGAGATTTTAAATCTGATAAGTACAACAAATTGGTTGAATACAACACTATATTCAGAAGCTAACTGTGCCAGAACCTTGATGTTTGTCATTCGAGTCAGACTACTGCTAGCTCAGCAGATGAAACCACTGCAGCTCATTAGAGCACACTGGGCCGCTCTAGTCTGTCCAGTGAGGCAGACTCATGTAGCTCATCCTTAAAACTTGGCCCATTGTTTAAAAATGTCACCACAAAATACACCTGAGCAATCCTGATCCAGCAGTGATACAGAGAAGTGAAGAAGCCTTTCTGTTATTTGGCTCCATATTTCTGAGCCCATTGGGAGTTGGATCACATCTACTCCCCCATATATAAATTCCATTAGATTCTCTCTACATCCCCAGTCTAACTCCGATATAACCCCAAGGGAGCATCAAGCAAGTATGGGACTCACCAAATGTATGGACCGTCGCCAAGTCAAGTGCTGAAACAGCGCTGTGGAGGCTTTGTGTCTTCCTATGGCGGACATGTTTCTCAATGATATATTTCCCTTCATTTGAATTTCCTGTGACGGAAAAGAACTGTATAAATTACTTAGACAATGCATTTTTCTCTTGAAGTTTGAGTGAATCAAAAACTTTAAAGTGACCTACCTCCCTCAATGGCACTGATGTAAAACGTCCCTGCACTGGAAACCAATCAGGAAAGTCTCATTTTCCAAATGCTGAACAGCTGAGGTGGCTTTATGTCCTGTGGGATAATATTTAAACACAACTTTAGTATAAACATCAACAAGCACAAATACTTTTCACTCATTGACTCACAGGGCTTATGGCAACTTCAGAACCTAGTAATAGAGGTCTGCACAAGGCGAGCTGGCTCCATCCCACCACACGTGCAGCAGATGTTGCCAGCAGGTTTTTTTTAATTTATGTATTTATTTTTATTTTACCCTAGGGCTGCGTGTGTCCAACGTGTAATGTGCTGGACAGTCTACTGTTTGTGCACAAAAGCCCCAAACTGCCATTTGTAAACATGCCTCACACTCAAACAGCACTTGTTGGAATCTTTTTGTAGAATTGTTCAATCAAGATTCTTTGTGAAATGTGAATGGTACATGGTGCAGAATACAGACTCTGAGTGACTGGGCAGGTTCTGTACAGTGGATTATAAGAGTGGGATGTGTTCTGCAAGAAATCCTGCAGATTTGGGCAGCTGGAGCACAGAAAGAGGTAGGAAAAGATAGCGTTGTGATTTCAAAAGATTAAGGACAGATCTCTAAATACATTGTGAAGATGAATAAATCTATTCTGCACATCAGCCCTAATTACACTATGTATAGATACATATTCTCTCTAAAAGGACATATTATTGCCAAGTAATGCAGTTCTCATTTTGGAACCTCTTTTCAAACAGCTGAAAAATGATAATTTCTTGTCAATTTCAGAAACTGCAGAAAAAGCTATGAGACTGTGACCTTACATCTTATGTTCAAAAACATAAACCATAAAAAAACTGAAAACAAAAAAAACAAAAATATCTGCTTCAATAATGAATGTGTTTTTAAACCAGGCTATTTTCGTTGTCATTTCACCTGTCTATCTGCCTCTTCTGCTTGGACTGTGAAAAGGACAATAGTTAAGTTCCATAAAAAGACGAGGAACAAAAATTAAAGCCAAGAGTTCGCTTAAGTGACAGAGTATAAAAGGTTAAAACAGTTCACTTGATCATTAGGTAAGCTTACGGTTGGCAACACAAAGGCGGGATGAGACAAACTGGGAGGTGGGCAGAACATCAGTAGTAAATATGAAAGCAGGTACCTTCAAGGTAAATGAGATGGTTCAGCTGCTAATGCACTTTAGATGATCTGACAAAAGGTCTGTAGAAAAGGCTTTCTTTATCTGCTACAGATGCTAACAACCAAACTAGAAACAGCTGCACATGCAGGTGGCAGCTAATCAGGAGTCATGTGATGTGACAAAGCAGACAATCTCACTGAGGGCACTTAGTGGACAGGTGAGGTACCATATTTTTCAACAACAGTGTAAGGCTGTGTAGATTGAATAAACTAATGGTAGATTAAAAAAAAAAAAAAACTGTAGTTGCATTGCACTGTATTATTATGCAATATTACTTTGTTGTAATCCAGAGTCAGACACCCCAAAAAAAGCAGCTTGAAGCTTGTAAATCTCACTCCCAATAGAACATCCCTAACCAAGTTTGCTCTGTCTGTTTGTGTCTACATTGTTTTGCCAAAACAACTGAGCAGCAGGGTGTCATGGTGATTAAGGAGACCGCCCTTCAACTGGAGGATGCTGTGCTCAGGCCCCCGTATTGGCAATCATCCGTCCCCTTGCCTGTTTCTGAGCAAAATAGTGAACCCCAACCCACTCAAGGGGAGGTCTGTTGTCTTTATCACCTGGGGAGGATTTCCATCACGGTCATACTTTGGGGAAATGAGCATGTACTGTGAAATGTAGAGTATTTGTGCTTGTGTTGCAATGTGGTACACACTATATATACACACACACATTAGGGTTTGTTTTATTTTCGTTTTTTGTTTGTTTGTTTGTTTGTTTTTTGGGTATGCTTCTTATTGAATATATCCACATGTCTTCCATCCACAGTTGTGGTTGTTCCAAATGAAAAAGTGACATCATCAAACAGTAGAAGTTTGACTTCATGACACTGAGAATCAAACCCAGAGTGAGAATTTCAAAAAAAGGAATAATCTAAATAAACAACTGAAAACTAAATAATATTAGTTATAGCAACACCATCATACCAAACAGTCCACCTGATACAGCTTTGCCTACATAATTAGACGCTTTCTTGAAATGCAGATATCATAAAAGGGATGAAAAATCAGGCTGATCTGACAGGGAAAAGACTGACGGTGGCTTGTTAATTCATAATCACCCTGAATTAATGATTGAGTGAGACTGAGAGGCACGGGGCATATGGAAAAGAGAGGGCTGCAGATGCTCCCCAGCGCCCGGGGGGCTTCTAGGAAAGGGAGCAACTCAGTGCCTTGTCACACACAAACACGCCTGTATGCGTGCCCATAAGCATAAACACACACACACACAGCGTGCCCGTAAGCATAAACACACACACACACACACACACACACACACACGTTAGACATGAAAACATCTCTGATAAAGAAATAGTTTTAGTATTATTCAGCATTCATACCACATTAGACAATATGGTTTTCAGTTTAAATCTTAGAGGTTTGCTGACAGCCCTGGGGAACTTAAATAATGAAAAAATAAAATAAAATAAAATATATATATACCCTTCCCTGGCTGGTAAACTGCAGAGGAAATGCTTAAAATTGAGTTCCTCTCCTTCCCTTTTACCTGCCCCCGCCTCCCCTTGTCTCGACATTGCTGAACATTCCAATCCAATTAATAAAAAGAGAAAACTTTATCCTTGAATCAATCTTTGCCGATTTACTTGAAGTGCTTTATACTTGAGATTCTCAGCCATTCACTCCATATCTCTTAACTGGATCGCAGCAAGGTAAACAGGCCCCACGAGTATGAACCACAATTGAAATGAAAACTGCCTCCTCCAAGAATCCCCCTGACGCCTAAAGCGAAAGCAGAGGGTTTCTTTTTCTTTGACCAAAAGGATTATCTGGACAAGCCACAAAGAAATCCCTGCGGATTCATTTCTTGGTCTGAGAATATTGCACATCATATCTTCTGACGTACAATATAGCCAAGGGATGCTGGAATAAGTGTCCAGACTGTGACACTGTGAGCTGTGTCTAACTGTCTGCTATCAATATGTACAGCTGGCAAAAAAGAAGAAGAAAACCCTTTATCCCTTGACAATAAAGCTGGGAATGGATGCTTTGCTGGTATTTTGTGAAAATAGAAGATTGCAACCCCAGGAAACTGCATGCATTCTCTTTTTTAATTATTATTTATGCACACAGAATCAGGTGCAGATTGGGATTTGGGAATGACTGCTGGCTATTTCTTTCTCTTTTGTTTTCAACTTGTTCACAAGCATCTAAGCACGGACAACAGTTGATCCCAAGAAGAAAGAACATTCAAAAAAATCATGGTTATTCATAGTTACTCTCTTGAAAGAAGGGCAACTTTGAATACTCAATACAAAATCTTGGTTGAATTACATTGTATGCCTCTCATAATTTACTACAGACAGAAATCTGAGGCTGAGACGATCTCACCTAAAGACAATAAGTGGTCCCAAGAGAGCTTGGTGTGTGTGTGGGGTTACTGCTCCCTGTAAGAAGGCAAGACTACGACTACAGGATTCAGATATATGCTCGAGTTGTGAAAAGAGTACAGGCACACTCATACACATGGTTTATGAATGCAACATTTCTGGGAATTCTGGGAAAAAACAAACAACATTCCTCAACAAAGTACTTGGTATGGAGCTGCTACAGAGCCAAACACTCTGCATATTAGGAGTAAACCCTTTTAATGAGTGGTGGGTAGAAATGACCAAAATAGCCAATTACAAACAATTTATTCTAAAATTAAATAACAGGCAGGAGGTGTTTTGGGCTAAAATAAGGGGCACCTGCATGAATAAAATATTGAACGGCTAACTAGGGATCATTTGACAAAGTTAATTATGGAAGATGATGCTATCAATATTTGTGAAATGCGGCTTGTATTTTATGTAATGTTACTTGTGGAAATGTGGAAAATGACGCAGTGACGGCTTATCTTATATGGTACTGCCATTATGACATATGAAAGGCAACTATATGTAAGATATGTATATGTTATAAGAATGGCAGCTATGTAATGTGATGTTTGCCCTATATGTCATTAATCTTAAACATGTGAATGGGCAACTGTGTATTACAATAGGTGACACAGGTCTGGTGTATTTCATGTGAATAACTGAGTTCAACAAGGCAATGTTTTGTCTCTTTGTCTTTTCAACATCTATATGAATGATCCGTCAGTGCAGTTAAAAGGATGCATAACAGGTTGTATGGTTGGTAATTATCTCATTAACCATCTTATGTACAGATATGATTTGGTAGTACTGGTCTTCAATAACTGTTGAGGGTGTGCTCACCATATGTTACAGATTTTGACAGCAAATATAATGTAAGTAAGAGTGATATGATAGTCAGAAGTAGGGACGATAGAAATTAGTATTTATTGACTTCATCTTGTCCAGCATTGCCCTTAAATTGTGTATCGAGGCTAAATATTTAGACCATTACGTAACCAATGATCTATCGGATGATGAGGACAGTGTGGAAAGTTGTCTGCACAAACAAACATGTTGGCTAATGAATTTAGATGTGTTCAGTGACTGTGAAGACCTCTCTTTTTAAAGCTTGTTGTACCCCACTGTATGCTGCACTGCCTACCTGTGGTGTTGCTACAGAAACGGCAGCATAACATACAAAATCTTATATCTAGATGTATGTGCAGGTTATCTGATTCTGCTAACAGTTTTATTTCAACTTTAACCAATCCTGTCGCCACCACAAAAAAAATTATGGCACACATTCGCTGTGGCATTGTTTCGATAAGCTTCTGCAATGTCACAAGATTTATTTGTGTCCAGTGTTGCATTCATTTTTCATTAAGATCTTGTATTGATGATGGGAGAGTTGGACCACTGTGCAAAGCCTTCTCCAGCATATCCCAAAGATTGTCAATGGGGTAAAGGTCTGGACTCTGTGGAGTGAACATGATGTCTCATGCTCCCTGAACCACTCTCACAATTTGAGCCTGATGAATCCTGGCATTGTCATCTTGGAATATGCCCGTGCATGCCCCTATTAAACATAGCCCTGAGTTCAACTGTTGTTTTTCTATGATTTGATTTCACCAAACGTTTAAGTTTAGTGAAACGTTTGGTGAACTCAGAGCTATGTTTCATAGTAAGAGCATTTCCACACGCACAATGTGAAGGGAACTCAAGGGATTGGGACTGAACAGCTGTGTAGCCTTAAGAAAACCACTAATCAGTGAGGCTAATCAGAACATTTGCTAAGGAGCATAAATATTGGACTCTGGAGCAATGGAAAAAAGTCATGTGGTCTGATGAGTCCAGATTCACCCTGTTCCAGAGTGATGGGCGCATCAGGGTAAGAAGAGAGGCAGATGAAGTGATGCACCCATCATGCAGGGTGCCTACTGTACAAGCCTGTGGGGGCAGTGCTACTGTATGATCTGGGGTTGCTGCAGTTGGTCAGGTCTAGGTTCAGCAACATTTTGTGCCCAAAGAATGAGGTCAGCTGACTACCTGAATATACTGATTGACCAGGTTATTCCATCAATGGATTTATTCTTCCCTGATGGCACGGAAATATTCCAAGAAGACAATGCCAGGATTCATCAGGCTCAAATTGTGAGAGTGATTCAAGGAGCATGAGACTTCATTTTCACACATGGATTGGCCACCACAGAGTCCAGACCTTTACCCCATTGAGAATCCTTATGATGTGTGTGTGTGTGGGGGGGGGGGCAGTAACTAGATTAATATTACATAATTTAAAATTTGCATCCAGTTGAGAAGAGACTTTACTGTCTCAGTCCATGTGGGTAAACCCCACTCATGAAACAATAACCCTCTAACATAAAGCACAGTCACAATAACTCAGGTCTGATCCTACAACCTGGAATCAACTCCAGTCTACACCTCTGATCGCTGTAGCAAACTGTGATTCATGGGAGGGGAAATTCAACTTGAAGTGGTTTAAACTGATTAGAAAGAGCAGTGAGTAAAATAGTAGAAGGTACAGACTTGTGAATGAGCCAGTCTTCTGCATTAAGCTTCATTTAGCTGCTATTGAGACAGAATAATAGAAACTCAATGGTGTGAATTCATTGTTAAAAATGTAGCCCAAGGGCACAGAGGACTAATTCTGTTTAAAATACACATGCTTTAGAAACTTGACCACTTCCACCTTCAGTCTTTTTTTGCTAATGATAAAACTGTCACAGCAGTAGCAAAATGAGTGGCTTATGTATTTGTGTCTGTCACCAATGTTAAAGCTCTTGATTAAAATTAGTTGCTAAATGATTGTAATTGGACAGCATAGTCATCAGAGGTTCTAAGTGTTTATCATGATGAATCTGGTTTACATTGTGAAATGTGTTGATTTGAATGGAAACCTGCATTTAGTGACTGTAGCCATGGGTTACTTCTCTGACTCACCATGTTGCACTAAATAAGCTGTTCATTTTACTTCCTTCTCCTCCTCTGACTCTTACTCTCTGCTGACTTCAACATTACTACCCCGACTGTCTGTAGCTGTGGTATGTGATGCACTGACACCTTGTCAGCAGAAAGGGAAGAAAAGAAAAAACCTCCCATTGTTCTGACCTGAGAGCATTACCCCCCAAATCTCTTATGACACCAGACAAATAGAAATTTAACCTAAAGTTATTTTTTAGCTCCTCTTTTATTATGTCAACAAGTGAAACCAGTCTGCCGAGAACTTTGGTTTATGGATACTCACATACTCTTTGTAACAACAACAGAACAACATAGTTAAATAATGGAAACTACAAACCTGTATTGTTCATGAATGCAGATGACCTCAGGCTTACCTCCATGTTTTCCCCTTTGACTCTATCTTCAGAGAGCTTATTAATGTCCTCTTCCAACCTGCCACAGAGAAGAGTCCATTAACACCACACTACTGACTCTAACACACTGCTGTGTTGATATTGAGATCCAAGTTGTTTTGTTTTTCTCTGGGCAAGGCCATCCCTACTAAAATGAAATGGCCTTCATTTTAATAGAAAAAGGTCTCAGATGTTGGCTGAACATATTATTTCTTTCCTCTGATGTTGCAGTCTAACCCGTGCCCACTAACCTCTCTGTTTGATTATACTTCTCCTACCAAACTACACTGTACTGTATATATTTGCAAAACTCCAGAGTCACCAATGTGGATAAAATCATTTTTCAAACTCGTTACTTGCCTTGAATATCAACTGGTTATTTTCTTGAGTTATAAGTTTCTCTGTCGAGTTCCTAAGAGGACAAAAAAAATGCAAGGGGAGATGTAAATGTATCAGTAACTGAGCTGGTATGAAGTTGAAATTTGATAAAGTCCATCTTGCTCTGCATAATATACAGATCTTAGGATATGTTATGGGTATCAAAAGTACTTGGAGACGTAAAGGAGAACAAGTAAATTAGGCTAAAACAAATTGAACATTATATTTATTTTATTTTTTACCTACTTCAAATTCATATTTCATGTTTCTTTTGCATCTTCAGGTCATGTTTTGACATTTGGGCATCATTTAAATTTTAATGTTACACTTTAATGAAATATGGCATTTTAAGTGGGGCAACTCATTAGTTATTAGGACATGAACTTGTCTAACTTAGAGGAGCAGCTGAGAACAGCTGAAAGGCGAACCGGGTATAAAAGGACAACCAAGATTCTAATAAAAGTTGCATAATGTCCTCTTTGTAGTCTTTCACTGAAAAGAGTTTTTCACTATCCCAGTTTCAGGTTGGGATCGAGACTGCCATGATGTGCATTTGTTATTGATTTGTCATTGAGTCCACACAGGTGAATTGTCATTGTCCCTCAGGTGTTGTATCTTTTGATAGTGTGGCTTCTGTACAGTACCTACCATTATGTCTCTCTAGAGATCCACACTTGCTCTCTGTTATTTTCTGTATGTCATACCATGAACTAATACTTATCTTTTTATGGTATATTGAGTTTTACACAGTATATAAAAATGCTTTTGTTGCAGTCTTCTATATGAAATGACCCTAATGAATATGTAGTAAATACTGAGCAAAAGGGTATGAAAAGACTCTATTTATGCAATGCTGCAATAATAGGTGACTCTATAATTGACCTAATATCACAAATAGACACCCACATCATTAGATAAGCACCATCTTTCAAGAGCTAACTCCATACAGCTTGGTCTCAGGCAGAAAAGCCACTTAACCCTAAACAGGTTGTGGGAATAACAAATAGCACAGTCAATCTGGCAGGTATTTGTATTGGGATTCATTCATAGATCCCTTAGTATTACTGAAGGGATGCTTTCTATTTCTTGAAAGACACATTTCATCATACAGGCTGTGTTTGAACTTCAAGTGTTATCTAACCTGCATACTGAGCGTGGGGCATTTTGTAAATCAAGCTGAGAGTCGATGGGCCTCAATGAGGAAGCAATACACAAACAATTGTCCCCTTGTTTTTGTACATATCCACAATTTGTCCATATTTTCTTAGTACCCACTCATTTCTGGGATTCACAAGTGTTTTCTTATTTTTGCTCAAAAGCACTCTTAACAAGATTTTGAAAAAACAAAACAAAACACTATATTCACAATCCACTAATTCCTTTCCAAATACAAGACAACAAAATCAAATTTATATTATATGTTTTAGAGTAATTATAATGAGACATTTATACAGTAGATACTCCAACATGAACATGTCAATTGCACCTTTAGCAACAGGTGTGTTAGCAAATGCATGCTGTTGGGTGCTTGTGTCTGATGTGCCTTGCCAGTGTAGCACTGTCTGTGCAGAGGGCTTCAGTTACTGATGCATATGGAGTAGCACTGCTGTCAAGTGGAGCGTCTGACTGGACACCTGTCAGTCCCACTTCTCCAATTACTTCTTCAATTCTTAAGTCTACTTGAGAGACCTTCCCCTCCTCCTGTCCTCCTCCGGTTGCCATCATGAAGTGCTTGGCTTAGACAGTTTTTTTATTTATTTGTATGCTTACATTTTAATGTCAAACCATTTTCTATTAATTTCAGTTAGTATGCATCCCTGTGATGATACAGCATTTACCAATTGTGATATGTGCCATATAAATTTGCACGTGGCACAACACCTGCGTTTAGGGGAGCATTAAATATTCAAGCAACTATGTTTGATGCATCTGGACTTAACTTTTTTTTCCCTCTGTCTGTCTCATCAGAAAATTATGAGAACATTTGAGAAATTTAAGATAATGTTGTCACATGAGTGACTCTCACTGCCAGTGATCTTAGAGAAGTCTCTGCAGGTATAAGAAATGTGCTTATGCTTGTGTGAATGAACTACTTACTGAAGCATGTACATACTCTGCAGGAAAGCTGATAGCTGAGAAAGCTTGTTGAATCAGATGACACTGATAACTGTATATATATATATATATATATATATATATATATATATATATATAGTGTAGCCTGCACAGTAGTAGGTGGACTGATGAAAACCCACCATCTACAAGCTCTATACAGTTTAATCTAAGGTTTTACTAAAGGGTTAGGATTGTTGAGGGAATGCCTATATGGGGTATGTATACAGATTTATTATTAGGAGAGTTTTAAAAGGATACACTTTGTTACTGGCTCTGAGTGATACACAGTACCAATCAAAAGTTTGGACACACTTTCTGTCATTAATAAATTATGTTATAGGGCATTTTAATTTAGTCAGTGTATTCAACATGTTCATTGGTAAGACTGTGTCAATCATTGGGATAGATACATTCAGCCATGATGGAACCACAGTTTAGGCTACCTAAAATTCTCAAATCACACCTAAAAGTCAGAAACTTTTGAGGCAATACCAGATAGTTTAGACAACTAAAACTACTTGTTAAAGGTTATGAGTATTTGGTTAATAGTAACCAAAGTAACATGTTTTTTCTGACTAAACTGTCCATGCCAAACTATTACCTAGAAGGCTTAGCAGTGGGGTAACATCATCAGCTCCTACTACCATTTCTGATAGCACATACTTAAACTACAAAAGGTAAGGAATATAATAATAATAATAATAATAATAATAATAATAATTATACATATTGTTTACCTCTTAATGCACACTGTTCCGCCTAAGGGACGGGTCGGAAGTTGGGAGGTAGCGACAAGTTCATGCCGTACCTTGTTAGAAAGCTTAGATTGTTCTGATTCATTCATGACCACTCACGAATTATATGGTTGCTCACAGCCGTAATAGTATTAACAATTGTCTCGGCTAGCCACTCAGCTAAGTGAGAACAGCTATAATGCTACATACCTTCAAAGTCTTCCCTTTATCCACAACGATCATCTTATGACACATGACTTTCTGTACAGCTCTCCAACAATCCATTCTTGTGAAATATGAAATCCGTTTCCATAAAACCGAAATATTTTCCTCAATATGTCCATGTATTTAGTCCAACACGTAACATAACACAACACACACGGAACAAACCATATAGGCTACGGTCTGTTTACGTCATTTCCTGACTTGCACGTCCATCTCACAGTACACGTGACTAGATGTTTACGACCGTGAGCATAGACATAATAAAGATCTTTATTATTTATTCATTTAAAATCTTTATTATGTCTATGACTGTGAGCCTCTCCTGCTTCTGACGACACCACACACAAGCCAATCGGTTTTTAGGATTAGGCCGTACATGCCTGGACATGTGACCGACAACAACGACAACATGGCTTTGATTGGCAGCTGTTCCAGCCAATGAAAATATTCGGTGAAATGTAACATTTTAGTCAATAGTATGAGGTTTCCAACCATAGTCATAAAGATGATTTATTATGATGATTTTATTATGTCTATGTTTCCAACGGTGTATGACGTATGACGCAAAGCTATCAGTTTGGCTGTCCATAAGCGTAACCGGTGCGCTCCACTGTCTGTGCGCGCACCATGTGCGTAAAAGAGTTGAATCACATCACTACGCATTCGGCATCTTGTTACACGGTTGCTTCTTCTTCGAATTGACATCTTTATAGCTAAATAAATGGATAGATAAATAGATGTATAGCTAAATAAATACATAGATAGCTACATATGGCAAATAAATACACGGCTGCAGAGGCAGCAGAGTTGCTTATGAACTGGAGTGATGAGGGGGCATTTTTTGGGATTTTTGACTCCAAATTTGGACTGCATGAAGCCAAGACCTGTGGCTGTGGCCTCATTGTGTCTATATTCCGCTGAGAGGTCCCTGAATGTCTGTACACATGTCATTGTATAAGCAAACCTATGGGCGAGTAAACAACCCACATCTCTGAGTCTCAAACTATGTGGGATCTGTGCTGCTCACAACTTGGGCATGTCGTTTAGGCTAAAAACATAAAACAAATAGGGGCGTGTATTAAGAGGTTAAAGTCACAACTTTTTTTCAGTCACTTGCCTCCTCTGAGATTTCAAACATCGTTAAAAACAAACACACAAAAAAAACCCAACAACAATAAAAAACTCTATCGAAGTACTGATGTAGCATAATTCAAGTCGTAGGTATCCACTTGTATGTTCACAATGTCTTGTTGTTCTCACAAACACTACTGCATAAACCATTTGCAGAAAATATCTCAGGCTTGCCCCTGGCTCATTCACTGGCTGAGTATCTAGTTGAAGGTCTGTGCAGGTTCATCTCCTTAGCCAAAGGTTAGCCAATGAATGATGTGTCTTCATGAAGGAAGACACTTCATTACTGTTAATCATTTAGAATTTAGCATTTATGTTAGTCACGTTGCTGTCAGTCTTCACTAAAACATAATGCAATAATACATCTCAGTCAGTCATGTCATTAGCTCATTGCCATTTTTTTATGATTAAATAAACACTGTCCTGTTGCTACTACTACAGCAGCTGTATTAGTCACCATTCTGATGTAGTTGATTGATGCCACTCATCTCAGCTCATTATTACAGAAGTCTGTGCTATCCTATCCTTTGTAGAGAGAGGAAATATCAAAATGCACTTAAGCGTTCCTTCAGAGAGGTAAACCCACAAGAGGTATGCGACCAAAGCTGCACCTCAGTGGCTGTTTGGCTTGTTTTGTCACTGCCATCCCTGCTTGCCTCTGAACACAGATGGAGATTCATCTGTTGCCTGTTCCCTCTTGACTCGTTTTCCTGTTCTATTCCCATCTTCTTGCCCCCCACCCCCCCACCCCCTCTCTCTAGAGAGCCTGTCTGCCAGCAGAAGCCCTGTACCTCACAGTGCGCTTATCAGACAGTTTATCCTTTTTCTGTGGGCGCCGTCCTCCATCTGTAGCCGTGACAGCCAATCGCCACGCCGAGGGTCCATTCCAAGCCGTGATTTAGACACCCAGCCCTGCCAGCACTGCTCTATCAACTCCCTCTTTGCCCTCTCTCGAGTGAATTTCAAGCACGCAACGTGTGTGGTCCTTACATTTTGATATTCCCCCACGCACACAAAGTTTAACATGTGCACAGAAACAGGCACAATTATTTGTCCTTTGCATTGCTAACCTTTTTTCATAGATTTGCATACATACATTAGGTAGTCACAATGTATGTTTCAAAAACATCCTGTACCAGACAGGAAAAATGAATGTAAAGTATAAAAATGAAAAGTGTTGGCATGATAGGAGGGGACTAATGAAAAGGCCCTATGTTTACATTCCCCAGTTCTTAGGTCCATCCCCTTAATAGCATGGCTACAACTGTATCGCTGTACTTGCAAACATGCACAAGGGGAATATGTGTTAATATTTTACTTGGTAGAGATAGTAAATAACAAGCAAGGCATTTCCAGAAAACAGCAAGCACAACATAGAAAGAGAGAGGAAGAAAGAGGCAGAAAGGGGGAGAAGAAGACTGTCTCCAGGGTGTCAGCCACAATTGCTTTCTCATTTTTAAATTGTCAGGTCGGCTTTATCTGTTTTATCACCAATGGAACTCCAAATGCACCAAAAGGCTAAGGCAGCTTGACAGAGCAAATATGGCTGTTACAAATTTTGATGGGGCAGCAGAAGGAGATTTAAGAAAAATGCCTGCTATGTATCAGCGCTTTCCTGTGTTCTTCACAGAAAAATCATATAAAAAACCCCAAACATAAAATAAACAAAAGTTCTAATCCCAGATAACCCGGTTTCTTCGAAACCATACTAAATGGTGTTTGTTCAGCGAGGTATGCAGAAAAATAGGAAGAGAAAAACATTCTACTCTGAGCTCGCAACATCTTTGAAACCGAATTTAAAGTGTGTGCTCCCTGTGACAAACAAATAGACATGAATAAATAAAGTAAAATCGAGCCAAGGTTGAAGTGCACCTCCCATCCCAGCACAGCAGGTGAGTGAGATATAAGCATTTGTGCAAAGTCGGCCGGGTCTAGTCAAGCGGCTGCTACTCCTGGTTCATTTGCAGTTGCCAGCGATGTGTTAAATGGCCATCTGTGATGGGGTGAGAGCCCCTGTAATGACTTCCTGTCTGGGAAGGAAGACTGGCGTGTAGGGAGGGCTGAAACACACAATCCGTTTGAAAACATGAAAGGTGCAGTTGGGAGCTGAAAACAGTAGATGCCCACACTTTTTAATGTGATAAATGCCCAGTTTGTGTGGCCTCTTTGAAGTAACAGTTGATAGGAATTCTCAGTGTGTTGTTGGGTGAGGGCTGATAAAAGAAAGTCTTATATTTATGTGATATTCCACCCAAATATCTCAACATTAAAGCGAGACAGATGTATTTAATATCATGTTCCTGATGGACAAAAACCTCCCATGTAACTGCTGGTACTGCACACAGTTTTGGACATGTCTTTGTTAAGTTTAAGTAGCTTTACTTAACTAATTCAGTTCTGAAGAGATGTTTTATCTGCTCTCATACTTAAAAGGAAATTGTGAACATTTAAGCACAAATTATGTTCCTAACTTCCATAATTAAACAATGTGGAAAAACTCTTAACCAGCCATTATAACAACAAAGCATAAAAAACGGACACTATTTTGAAATACATTGTGACTATGACTGTTTAATATATGTTTACAACCACTTAGCATGACTTCACATGGCTGTAATATCAAAGTTATTCATTTCTGCCAGCACTGAAAAAAAAACACTTAGCCTTGATTATTCCACATTTTACTGAAGATAAGACTGTGTGCCAGGCACACCTTGACTCAGCTACCATACACATGTCTATAATAACATACTGTCTACAAATGAGATAAAACATATTGTTTTCGCATTGTGCCCATTTCCATCTTTGTTTTTGGAAAGTTTATCTGTGCCCATTAAACACCTGCATATTCATATAGATTCTCATTTTTTTTTCTGGGGGAGACACAAGAGAATTTTAAGGATTGATTATTGAAATTGGCCTTTTTGTGGAGAAAACCATGTCATATTTATTATTACGCCAAGCAGAATATTGTCTGTGGAGGGACTCTTTAAGTTCAAGGAATATACTGATTTGCTGAAGCAATAAAATGTGATGAGATGTTGAAAACAAATGATACTGTCATGGGTTGAGAATGTCATTAGTTTCCGCTATTTCCAGTTGTTCTCCCACAACAGCCTTTTCAATGATTTTTGAGACAAAAGGTAATTTAGAGATTGGTCTGTAATTATGATGCAATGTTGGATCAAGACCAGGTTTCTTTAAAAGGTGCTGAAGATAGGTTTGTTTGAAATAGTCTGGGAACAAACCAGAGGACAGAGACTCATTTACAAAAGACAAAGGGGACAATCACTTCTAATAACACTTTGAGAAATCTGGGGGGGGGGGGGGGGGGGCAGAGTGTCAAGGCACAGGAGGATAAGTGAATGTGTGACACAATATCAAGCAGATTATTCAGGGAAATAGGGGTACATTCACCCAACAACCTGGGGGAGGTGTCAGGGGTAGATATACAAGAAAGAGGTGGTGGGTGTTACAGAGGTTTTGATACCCTTCTGTGAAGAACTAAACACAATCTTGAACAGAGGAGGCTGAAACGGTTAAAGGAGTATCATCACTTACCCAAGGTGAAAGACTTGACTGGTGCGTTGACCTTGCCCTAATGGGAGCAATGTAATCTGAAACATGAACATAAAACATGAAACTGATCAGCCAAGTCATTTACATCATGAAACTAAGTTAAGCTGCTCCACTGAGCACAGGAAACAGAGAAGAACTTATCATCACATCTCTCATTAAGGAATGCGAGAGTGAACTGTGCCTTTTGGGGAAGGAACATCTAATTGAGGGGCAACATTGAACAAGACAGTTTTGTGATCAGAGACAAAATCGTTCAAGGTGAGGGAGAACAGATTAACCCAAAATAAAAACTATATCAAGAGTGTGGCCTTGTTCATTATGTGGGATGTGACAGTTGCAGTTTCAGCAGCAAAGTTATTAATGGGGTAACACACATGAGTATTAAAGAAGTCTAACCAATATGATTTTGTCATAGCTAAGAACAACAGAGGAAATAAGAGACATCAGATGAGAAGCTACAGGCTTTAGGTGGATGATAAATAACAATGCAGCAGGCAGGGTATCAAACTCGTCTTTGAACATTCTAACTTGAAAGCTAAGAGGTTTTTACACAGAGATGAGGCTACAGCTCAAATGCTTTTTTTAAGAGCCACAGCAAGGCCAGATACACAACCATTAGTCTGAGGGAATTAAAAATCATGTAACTGGAGGGACAAAGCTCAGCAAAATAACTGGACCTAAGCCACGTCTCTGTTAAAAATAGAATTCCTTGAAGCCATGTACTAAATAAATAAGTCTGGTTATGAGGCAAATGTAACACATAAATAAGAAGTAAATGATAACATTGTAACTTAAGATTTTAACATTAAACTCAAAGGCAATTGAAGTATTTTACACATGCTGGAGTTGTACAGTTTGTTCTGAAATGATGCATATTTTAGAAACTGATCATATGTAACAAGTAACTAGAGCTGTCAGGTAAATGTAGTGCTAAATGTGTGATTGTACTTTGTTACATCCCACCACTATTGTTCAGTGATGTCAAAATAATCCTTTCATTGGATGATTATGATACCTGAATTCTTCTTCTTTTAACATGAAATACATAAAATACTCTCTATATGTAAGTACTTTGTCTTGTACTTATATGTCTTAATACGACATACAGTTTCCACCATACAGAACCACTTTCACTTATATGTAATTGTATCCACATGTGACATATAACATTTGTCATGAACAAACAGCAGAATCTCCACTGTATTGCTATTTGTGTGTCCATTCTAGCTAACCTCTAAAATGCCAGAAGGTCTCCCATTAGAGGGCATTTGCTGCAACATAATTGCCCATAATCATCTTTTCACTCAGCTTGGTGTGTAATTTTATAGCATGACAGCTCTCTACTTTCGCGTTCTACTTTCAGCACCATCAGCACTTCTGTGTTCAGGTTCTGTAGCAGTAATTTAGCTTTCACTCCAGATCTTTCACACAGACTGTGGAAATCAGTCGAGTCAGTGGTGTGTGATGTGCACAAGTGGATGTGTGTGGGTGTTGTAAGGTGCAAAACAAGGCATATTGATGAACTAAAACAATATAACCAAACGAGAACAAGGGATGCCTGTATAGAGCAGAGCAGAGTGATTAGACTGCAGCCAGGATTTATGTAACCTTGAAACACACTGGGCGCCACAGGTTCTGCAGGTCACACTAATCAGTTAGCTAAAGAAAAAGCAGAGATACAGGTCAACACCAGATCAAATCCAATGACACCAAGGGTCATCAAATCTATCAGTGTGACTCATGATCTAAGTTTAAATATGATTGCTGCCAAGACTGAGAAAGATGGACAATATGTTGTTCCTGGAGTCTGTATTGAGCTGCAAAGTTATTTGCAAACCTATTTGTCCTTGTAACACTTTGTACTTGTCTAGAATTGACTGGAAAGCCCTTTATCCATTCTCAGAATTGATAGAGCGTTAGGCTACAAACCTGCTTGTGTGCTAACTGAGCCCTGATTAAAGAAGGCTACAGCTAATTTTGTTGCTCAGAACCACCATTATCAAACAATATAAACTTTGTCAAAATAAGGTGTTAATTCTCAACATGCACCTTGCTGTGCAGCCAAGGTAGTGGGAGGAATTTTCCGACTGCCTGGCTGGATGGAGCTTATTGCCTTGGAAAAAGGCAAAGTGAGGAAAGGGGTTGGCCGCGAGCGCTTTCCACTCAGCCATGAAAACAGCATCACTGTCCCTACTGCTCAGCTGTGCCGGAGTCTGCCGCCAAATCAGACTGTGTTAATGACACATGACCCTGGGACAGGGCCCCTGGGGGCTGGTCAGGGACTCGCCTCTGCCATATTAAGACCTCACCACTCACCATTATACTGTCCATATCTGTTGCCTTTCACTCACACAGACATACAAATCACCCCTACAGCAGTGAACCCAAGGTGCTCACCTGTCTAGCTGCTACTATTAGAGCAATGTTCTGGGTAATATACTGCATTTCAGTGGGGCATGGCAGTATGTGTTATTGATGTCTTCCCTGATGTTCTTATTTATGACTAATGTTCATCTAAAAAGCACTTTCAGATTTATTTATTCTCTTTAAAATGCTATAAATAGACATATAATATATTACTTAAATTAAAAGACTAATTAAGCAACCACCACTCCAGCTAAATCTTATAACACAATGTGCCATGTCAGTTGGCACCTTAACTGATGTACTGAAGTCAATGAGAACATCAACCAACTTCTTACTTTGAAATGCAGGGCCCCAAAAGCACTTTCTCTGCACATAATGGGAAAAGGAGCAGCTGTACAACAGTGGATAATTGTTTTTTAGCTTCACAACCCCCATCACATCACTAATTTTACTATCAGAATTTGATCCATTTGGTCCAATAACATTTGTAAAGTCTAGAGGAGCCACACAATTAAATATTTTTTATCACCATTCAAGTTAGGGGAGGGCTTAACTTAAAGTTAGTGCCAAAACTTTCTGGTATATATGCTGCATTACTGTAGGTATGACAACAGGAAGGAATGACTGTTTTACTAATCAGCTAGCTACACTGAACTTGTTTGCTAGTTGTCAAAGTTTTTTAGACTGTGACTTCTTGTTGTGTTTCCGCCTCAGTGCTCTCCATATGGTTCAATGATCTGACTGGTTGACATTAGCCATGACTGTGATAGACAGATGGTTCACCCAATCACCTGCCAGATATGTTTTTTTGAAAGTGCATGCCCTTTTCCAAACGGTATCCATGGATGACTTCTCAGATGTTTCTGTGTAACAAACCATCTGGCATGTCAGGTTTACCAACTTCAGCCCTGTAATACAAAGTCAGCACCGACCCATTTCCCAACATTTGAATATCATTCTAACACTGAAGGACAAAATGTTCAAAATGCAGAAAATTAAAGGTGACATCACCAATTAGGCCATAATCAGATTCATTTTCAGGACATCCAAAATTACCTTTTCCATAATTATGTTTTATTGAGTGAAAATGGATCTTTACAGTCATCCCCACATCATCCTCATGAACACTTTTCATTCCCAATCCACCCCAAAAGCCCAAAGCCACCCTCCTCCCATCCCCTCCCCCAAGCCCCCAAACCTACCCCACCCCACTCATTCCCACACACCCAAGCCCATCCACCTCCACACACAAACAAATGGCATGAATAAGGGAGTCACTCTGCCTGCCACATTTTAAACATTTATCAGAAGAGTTGTTATCAGACTTGTGAATTGTGTCTCTACTGTAATATATTCTTCATCAGTTTGTACTGGATTAGTCATAATTTTTCATTTGTAGTGATTTTAAATGTAAGTTTTAAACATTCCTTCCATTTTTTCCCTGCATCTGCTGTGCCCAAATCTATATTCCATTTGTTAAATATGCTATGAAGCAGATCATCATTACTCTCAGCCTGGTTAAGGATATTATATATAGCACCTGTCAATCATGTTTTTCATCCCTTTTAGTTAGGGTTTCCCCTACCTCAGTTTAATATCTATTCTTGAAGTTAAAGTTTTCTGTTATCCAGTTTTTCAGTTGCAGATATTTAGAAAATAAATTCTATGTCTTTCAGTTTATATTTATTCTTCACATCCTGGAAGGGAATTACTGAATTTTGATGGATAATATCTGATAGTTGTAGAATTCCTCCCTTTATCCATGTCTCCCAGTTCAGTTGAATATTTTGGATAGTTATTGATGAGTTGTTCCAGATGTGTATATGTCTGGGGATCTCTATTTCTTGATCAGTTTTCTTTTTTATTTGTTTCCAAACATTTCATGTACTATTAATTATAAAATTAACTGTTTTATTTATTTATTTTTTTGAAAAGAGAGGTAAAAGTAGACTATTAGGTTGAGCGTTTTCAATATCTATCCAAGGTTCTTCATTTTTATTATTAATTATCCAGTCAATATAAAACATTTGAACAGCCTTATAATATAATTCCAGATTGGGAAGGTTTAAGCCTCCCTCATGTCTAAATTTAAAATGTTTCTTACCAATTGTAATGCCACTTATTTTTTCTGTTTGACGAGGTTCAATAGCTATTGCAAATAAAGAAGGCAATAGAAGGCATCCTTGAGCTGTACCTCTACTTAATTCAAAGGGATCAGAAAGAATTTGATTTCAGTAAACCTGTGCTTTTGGTGATTGATAAATAGTTTTAATCATGTTAATAAAATTCACTGGGAAGTCATATATCTCTAGCACTTTATACAAATATGATCTTTTGAGTCGGTCAAAAGCTTTTTCCGCATCGACTGCCATTAGTGTTAAATCCTTGTTATACTTATTTGCATAGTGTACCAAAGATAGACATGTTCTGGTATTTGTTTTTAGTTATCTATTTGTATAAATCCTGTTTGGTTGTGGTGAATTATATTTGGTCAAATTTCTACTAGTCTATTATTTATGACTTTAGTAGTTTTTTTTGTTTTTTTTTATCAGGCATCCCAAATTACCATCATACACTTTAAAGGGTTGATAGTGTGTTGATGAGTGCCAGGAACATTCAAAACCCACTGTGGAGTCAGTAGTCTATTTTTCCTCTCTCCTCTTTATTCTATCAAGTGCTAAATGATTTACTACAGTGCCACCAGTGAGCTAACAAAGTCACAATGCATTTTGTTGTCAAACAATCTTACAACAAGTGCATTAAACCTCCACAGGAACGAGTGCTAGACATAAGACCTAAGCAATTAGTTTGGCTATTATGACACTATTGGCAAGCCTTAATACTTCAATGACTTGTAGCTCTGTGAAGGGGCCCCCTCAATAAGCTGAAAAAATACAGACATGCACATTGAGTAAAGTGGGACAAAATACACTAATACAAGGAATTTATTTTGTTAGGTTGTGTCTTTTTTTTCTTCTTTTGTCCACATTTATTCATTGTGGGAAAGTCCATGTGCCTGTCACTGCCCTGAGAGAGGAGGTCATACTAAGGGTCACCTGTGCTGCTGGAAACTGTTGCACCAACAAGACTGCTTTTATTACAATCCTTGCTTGTGTGTTGCTGCTCATTCCTTCATCACACTTTACACTTAAATCCTGCTGGCTTTCATCATGTTTGTAATGAAACCACTGAAACATCACAAGTTCATATTCTGCCTATCTGCGAAGGAGTCCTGTCACATTCATTTAGCGTTAATATCATAGTCACTTGTGGCTAGTAGGCTTAAGTTTAGGCCATGTTCACATTGACTTTGGAAACATTCTGGCTGGCATTATGTTTACCACAAAAAGTTATTATTCATGCAAAAAAAAAAAAAAAAAAAAAAAATTGTTGACAGTTGTTTGGCAGAGGAAGGTGTAGAAACTTTAATGCCTTTGCGACTCATTGCTGATTAAGGTCAACGGAAAACGAGGAATCCTTTAATTCCTTTATGTGACTGTTTTGAATGTGCCATGGTGCATTTGCATTCTCATCTCATCATTTTGGCTCTGGGCACAAAACAAATGTTCCTTGCTGACCAGCGTTGGCTATAAATAAACAAATGCAATAAAATATGAATAACAATATTAATTGTATGCACCAAAGAAAAACTGAAAACTCAGGACGACTGTTTTCATTGTTTTGCATCAGGACATTCAGCATTATAGGTCTGTCATCAGTATGAAACTGGTCCTCCAAGGCCACCTTGGAAAAGATGAGGTATGGGAAAAAGCAAGACAGCAACAAAGCACAAGAAGAAGAAATACATTGACAGCCATGTCTGACTGGCAAAGCTACAAAACAGAAGCACCTTGTAAAAATATCAGGCTTGTAATTAATAACTTCACGCATATTTAACTTCTTCTTTATTCATGAGCACCTGCTTCCATTGACCTGAGGGGCACACAGAATCAACCTGCATTTCAAACATTTGCAGTTGAAAGACTAGATTCAAGCCAAACATTTTAGAGTAATCTAAAATAGCTTGATGTGATTAGTTTTGACAGTACCATTACGTGGTCATTTACTCTCCTAGAAACAAATCATGCCGGATGATGGTCACTCTTTGTCAGTGGGCTTACTGCCCAAGTCACATAAATATGTCGGTCCTAAGGCAACTGAAGTGCATCCACCTTAAATATCAGGCACATTACCAAAGAAACTTAATTTTCATGAAATTGACAGAACAGATGGAGTGAATGGTGACCCTTTTTGGGGTTATGAACAAAGCTAACATGTTCACCTTTTTTAAGGTGCTTCTGTTTTTTGGCTTTTTGGACCAAAGTGGAAACCGCAGGCTCAAATAAGACTTGTGACCATTCTTGCACATAATTCCTCACTATCTTGGCTGTCTCTTCCTACTGTGCAGGGTCTTAAAAGGAAGGAATACTAGAAAAAATAATATGAACACAGGGGTAGATCACTTTGAAAACACCACACATCTTTGGGGTGTAACAGTTTGTGTATTCATACTGAATCGTTACATAGGCTTACAGGATGTTTGTTTGGTACACATCTTTCCTCCGTTTGACATGCTTCTTGACCCACACAATTAAAATCATTTAATAATCTACTTCCTCCAGCATGCAGAACAATAATTCTCAAGCTTGAGTCGTTTTGGTAGTGCACCGCTTAACTGTAGCATGCTCATGGATGTATGATTAGACCTTAAAATAATATTATAATACATGCAGGGTAGCAGGTGTGTAGCATGCTACCATGGATGTATGCTCTCCAGCTTAGCAAAGTTAGCCTTGTTGCAGTGGTTATCCATAATCATGTATTGTCACTGTTGTCTTCATTATTAATATATGTTGGATTATATCTGTTTTTAATCAATGTTGTGTCTCTCTGTCCTATAGTTTATTCCTTTTATTTCCTGCTGTATAGAAAATGTACTGAACCATGACTCAGAAAGAAAGGTACACACCAAACCATGAATTTTGTGTGCCTTTGCAACCCTAATCAGTGTATATTTTGGTTTCAACTAGACTCTTTTTCAGGATTTGATAGAGCTCACTTATTTCTCTTGACCTTTTGCCATAGAACAAATTACTTCGCTCTTCTGTAACTGAAAAGACCCAACTGCTCTCAACAAAAAATACTGGGCTAACTCACAGGAAATATCTCCTCTTTCATTGATTTAATTTTTCTTTTTTTGTAAATCCATGCCAAAAAGATGTTGACTCAAATAACAATAAAATAAAAAATGATAAATTGGTATAACAAAACAAAGCAAAAATAAAAAAAATAGTTAAAGTGTTCTGTTGTGCAGTTAAGTGCAGTCATTTTCAAATTTGAATTGCATACTGCAATCCCAGAAAATTATGGTTTAATGAGAAGTATGAAATCAAATCATTCTTGACTCTACAGTTACTTTATAGACTTTCCACAGCCTAACAAGATACCTTCCAACTCCAGTCTCACCCACGCTACTAATTCTAAGCAGGTTTTGAGTATGTAGTATCACACATCGCAAAAAAGTGACAAAATGTCAGAATACAGTACGTAAGTGTGTTTCTTTTTGATTTCAGAAGCCAAGATCGACCGTATATGTATTTTATGTATTGGTTTCTTGTACATTATTAGAATGTAGAATATGACTGAGGTCATCTCTCCTCCTACCCCTTTCCATCTGTACACATTCATGTACCATTAATGCATGTTACAACTTGGCATCTTCCACTTAGTTTTGAGCTTTCTTGTCCCACAGGAGACTTTTGGCTGTGGACCACCTGCTGTCCCTGTGGTCTAGCTGGATGCCTGCCGCTGCTGCTAGAATTATTAGTCATTTATGTCCCCTGCTACAGCTATTATTATTAGTTATATTTATATTAGCATTGGTGTTGTTGTTGCTCTATGTCTCTATGTCTTCTCGCAACCCAACTAGTCAAGGAAGATGGCCGCCCACCAAGAGCTTGGTTGTGCTCGAGGTCTCTTCCGTTATAGGGGAATTGTGCTTGCTCATGGGGGAAAGTTGGGTCTCTGTGTATTAAAGAGTAAGAGTACAGTGCTCTATGTGAAATGTGCTGTGAGATAACTTCTGTTGTAATTTGGTGCAAAAAATAAGCCTGGTTTTAATATTGTCTATATATATATATGTACAGCCATGAACATCTAAATGGAATGCAGTCATGATTCATGTGGCTAATTTCACATGTGCTTGTACTATCTGGCTGATCAAAATGTCCACTGTGAGAAAGGCATATTGACTAATTCAACCCTTATGAATGTGTTCAGACTCTTTCACACTGATGTATGCAAAGAGTTTCAACTATTAATTTTTTGTTGCACTTCAAAAACCACCCTTAGTAAATTATACAGCCCTGCTGGTTTAAACCTTTTTTAGACAGCAATGAATGTTCCCCAAATCCAACTGAATACTGCAAAGGCACTGGGTGGGGATAGTTGAATGTAATACTTTTCCAAAGTGATAATTGTATTGGGAGCTACTAGGTCACAGATGGAAAGAAATTCAAGCCAAAATGTGATTACTTATAATGTGTGCAGTATATCTAAGTTGTCATTTGGGGGAATAAAATAACAGGAATAACTAGACCACAGCTCTGCTATTTTAGACCAAAGCACTGGTTATCCTAAGAAGGAGCCTACTGCTGTATAACACTATTAAACTTGAAAAAATATAAGTGTGCAAATGGCATTTCCAGCAAAGTGGCAGCAGCAGCAAGCTTTGTCCTTGCTGTTCCAAGCAGTGCCCTTGGTACCTACTAAGGTATTTTGGATTTATCATTGTCATTCTTGCTACATGGCATCAAAACATGTTTTTATTTTCTTTCAGCTGTTTGCCAAAGCTGCAGCAACATATGTTTGAATGTCAGTACAGATGTCTATGAGGAGAATTTAGCTATGTAAGACTATTCAAGTCATGTACAAACACTCACTTGTTCACTCACTCTGAGTCCCTTCCCTAACTCCTTGGGACTCCGTAGTGTTGGTTTTCTATCCTCACAGCTTGTTAATTACAGTTAATTACACTCACCTGGCATCCCAGGTGTAAATCAGCCCCTTATTAGATGGCTGAAGATGAATGAAAAGCAGCATAGCTCTGCGTCCTGAGGACCAGAATTAAAAACCACTGATGTAAAACTCACATTCTAAAGAGAGGGAATTAGTGAGCCCTATGGAACACAATCCATCTGTGATATTCAGGGCATTGTGACAGTTATTTATATAGGATGAAGTTGTGTGTAACTTATGATTTTTTTTTTTTTTTTTGGGTTAGTACAGTTCCCAAAACAACCCTACTTTGGCACATACTTCCTTAACTGTGCCTAATCCCCTTGTTCATTTCTTCAGAACACACTCAAAGTCATTTGTTGTGTTCCAATTCAGGTGCTGTCTCCATCAAAGTCCACATTTCATGACTGAAAATCGAAAAAATAACAGGCGTGTTTCTCTCACAAAACCATCCATCACACCTGAATTGGGAGGACACAATAGCTGTTTTCTTTGGAACCCTCAGTATCCTGTCATCAACTGTATGCTGGTAATGATTCATTCAAGTAGTTCTTGTCAACAAATGTGAAGTTACTATGTGACCAAATATTTACAAGTTACATGGGATTATATGGCCACTCATCAGGGTTAGGGAAAGACCATGGTTTTGGTTGAAATAAGTACCTAGTTAAAGAACTATCATGGTTTGGGTTAAAAGAAACCAGAGTTGACTGTCGATTGGTTTTGGGAAAACAGTCTCCCTTGTCAAAGTCCAATATTATTAATTATATCGCCACTATAGGGCTTTGTCAATACAATCATACATTGTTTTTAGGCATTTGCTAAAATGACTTATCCAGCTTATAGACTATCAACATAACTAAAAAAGCCATGAAGTTGCAGGACAAGCATCAAATTCATAGTGTGTTGTTAGCACTGTAGATATGTTGTTCACCGTAACATAAAATTAAACTACGTCACAACTGTTATAATAAAAGTGAATGTTTCATGGAATTAAAATACTACTACTCCAATGTATCATTATACCTCTATAACATTATCAGACTTATGATTTAAAGTGTTTTTTTGAGAGGAAAGAGACACAGGTTTGGCCCACATCTGAATTCCTCCCAAGGTAATACCTTTGTAGGCCATACCCTTAATGAAGCATGTTTTAGGACATATATTTTCTTTCCCATGGGAAAGATACACATCGGCCTGCATCTCTGATGTAATATAGACATACATACTGAAAACATGGCTCAATGAATTATATTTTTTAAAGTTAGCTATTAAATGTCATCTCCAGGCATCTTAATATTTCTATATAAAGGATGAACAAAAATGCTTACGCAAGGCATCACATTAACTTCTATGGTGCTACTTGGGAGATAATGAGCAAGTCTAAGAGTGAACTATTATTATATTCTCTCCTGGGCTAACCTCTAGTGAAATAATGTATCGGGAACATAAACTACTGCTGATCTTGGATAAGCTAAATGGAGCATTGTTTGGGGTGTTTATAGTCTTGAGGTAAAATACAGAATATATTGCTCTATGAATGAGAAACAGCTACACAGAGAGGCAAGCAAACAGGGAGGTCTGCCTTTGGAGCCAGTAGCTCTCTGATCTTGGCACTGTGGTGAAGGCAACCTTGAAAAAAACATCTGAGACACAAGGGAGCTGTAATGCATTGATATAGTTTTTTGTTTTGTTTTTTTCTTTCTTTTTTAAAATTTTTTGCAGCCATGTCATAATAAAGGCATTTTACCTACCTCAGGTACCTCAGACCTCTTTAAAGGGTCGTTTCTTCTCCAGCACAAATATTAGTAAGCTACACTGTTGACTACAAAACACTCATCTTTGTGCATTTAATTATTTGTTTCTGATTTTGCTGAGGACCTCTAGATACACTCTAAAACAGCTCTGGGAATCCCCTAGATCCCACTTTAAAAAACATTTGCTTGAAGGACTAATCCCAGGTGAGAACCAGGCTGTACCTTTTCAGTTTATATGGAATAGCATCAAATTCCACTACTCAACATATTTCAACATTGTCATCATTACATTTCTAGGATGTTGCCATGTTGTGGCTCTAAGAGCAAGCGATGAAAGCTAATTTATTGTGATGGCTTAGACAAACACTCTGTGGTATTATCCCATTTTTTTTCTGTAATGAGAGGCAACAAAAGATAGAATGAGACAGTTAGAAACAACAGAGACTCCAGGGGGATTTGATGTAGGCCAGCATATGTGGGCTCAAGTGTGGGAGTCTGAACAACCACAAGCTCACCAATTTAATCTCCAATTTACAGGTTACAAATTCACACCATATGTCTATGTGAGTGGGTTGGCCATATTTACATATATTGAGTTGCCATAGGCTGTATTAATATGTTCTGACTCCGTCCAATCCTCTGATTACAAATAATTGTATCATCCTGATTTTTAAAAGTATTGTGTGCAAAAATCACAGCCAAATACTATCAGAGGATATCCAACTCCCCAAAGGATAATAAAGACACTATATATGCCCCATGTGAGTACAAAAAGTAATATTAGCACATTTTATTTAATCCTGACAGATAAATTGCACTGCAGGAAGTCAATTTGTCAGCCAACAGGCTATCACCCTATCAGCTTCCCATTCATTATCTTGAACCCTAAATAGCATTTATTTTTTTTTAATATTCACTCTACATAGTGCCATGGCAACAGCTGTTTCTCCAGTGGAGACACTGACACTTGCTGACGAGGAAAGGTGCAACATGGGCTCCACCTAGTGGCATACAAAGGGCATAGCTTGGACTGCAATGGAACATCTAAGTAACAGCAACCTCTAATCTGAATACTTTGCAAACTCCAGTTTGACCAGTCAACACTCAGCCTACAAATCATCTTCACACACAAGCTGGACTAATTACAAACAGTCATGTAAATTCTTCTTATTCTTATCTTGAACTACAAGAGAGTAAGAGCAACATATTAATATATTAAATGAAGAATTCATACAACTGTGCATGAAGGGAAGTTGCAAAGGTGATGTCTGTAAATGCTGTAGAGATGTAATGGATTTTCAGATCCTTTTTGGTGCATTACATGGGGCGAGGACAACAAAAACAGTTTGATATCAATGACTGGAATGAGATCAATACATTGAGGCCAAAAAACACAATATGAACATGCCACTCTGCAGTACAAAGTAACTTTATTTAAATTAAATGTCTATTTCATCAAAAATGTTTCAAGTTTTCAGGACAAACAGTGCAATCAGTGACAGACAATAATCTATAAACAAGACACACATACAATATAACAGTCAGACAGCAAAGGCCAGTTTCAAGTATTGTGAAAAATACAGACACACAAAAAAAATTATATATAATAATCAATGCAAAGATTCTAAAAAATATATACAAATTTATTATTTTGCTAACACCACCAACATAACCCACCATTTCTCTGGATGTGAATGAAGCACATGCATTTGTAACAGACTGTTACTGCAGGTAACGTGTGAGCACAGTTACATTAACCAGTCAGGGATACACCAAACAAACATGTTACAATCCTTGTAACAAAACATTTGCCAGTTGATGTAATAATGCAATGTGATTAAGAGGTTTTATTGCATTTTTTACATTACCCTTTGGAAAAATACTGTAGTGGTTTTTCAAACACTTAAACACTACTATGTAAAATATTTTTTGGCCCTCAACCACACACAGATCCTTAAGCTCATCTAAACGAGCCACAAAGCACCATTCTCAGCGAGGCTGTAGACAGATGGTTTGAGTGTTTCCCTTATTACTTTGTGTCCATGGATTCATCAGCACATCCCATAATCCTCTGCAATTCCTGAATACAAGGCACAATTGACTGGCTGTGCAACTGAGCCATTTTCAACCTGGAGACAGACAAAGAGTGATCAGTTAGTTTTATCAAGAAACACTGAGTTAACTACTTGCAACATTAATTATACTGTCACTAGCAATGCACCATTTGTGTTATCTGGGAGTGATGAACTGATTAACAAAAGCTGTCACCACAAACACCGGGCATCAGTAAGATTATAATGACAAATACATATGATGGAATGGCTTCAATGATAGCTCATTAAAATGCAAGGTTATTTGAACCAGTAGAATAAAAATATGTAGGTAAAACATTTACTACAACTATTTTAGCAACTAAGCCACCATTTGAGGCGGTACTCCAGTTCTGATCTTAACTAGCTGCTAAAATAATGAAAATGGCTGATAAGCATTATAAAACCGATTTTATATATCCCAAATGTTACTATTAGCAAGGCAAAGTCAGCCAGACAATTAACTTAAGTACCGGTGGCCCAACCAAGTCTTCAAAGGATAGTGAACTTACATTCGACAGATGGCAGGCCAGGACTCCAGTAGGATGCCCATGCTGCACTGCTTCAGCTGGATATTTAAGCCGACAAGTGGTTGCCAACATGTCAGTAAAGAGAGCGTGGTAACCAATATTAAATTTGGATGTATCACAACTTCAGGAACTTTGAGAGCTTCCTTGCCCTAGATAGTGGTGAAAAATGCTTAACACGGCTTTAAGATATTTTCAAGTAGAGCATTAAGTGATGAATTTGTGTACAAAAACACCAAATACCTGGTTCACTCTGGCCTTTCAGTATGCATAAAGTCAAACAGTGCATTAAATTACATGATGCACTTATATGACTGACAAACTTTGAATGACCTGAACATGATATTATGCTTACAAGAGCAATAACAGATTAAGGTATTTACATTATATTAGCTTGGATATATAATTAGTGTGCACAATGACACACCACCTGTATGTCCATGTCTTCAAAAACAAAGGTCTTACCTTCTAAGCAGTTCTCGTCCTCTGTTTGGTTCAGGGCAGTAGTGCTGGAGAGCAGTGAGGCTGTGAGATGCCAAAATGCTGTAACACTGTTCTCGGACAGCATTATGGTTTGTTGTATCCCACTGTGGTAACTCGCTGGTGTAGCGCCATGCTATCAGTGTGTGCTCCAACACAGCATCCCACTCTTTGTTCCTCAGAAGAACTTGGCCCCACTCCTGACAAGAAACCTGAGGGGGAGGATAAAGAGGTGATGACACTGTAAAACATTCAGCTAACAGAGGCACAAAGAGGTGTCCTATAGAGCAGCATCAAATATAACTTAAAAAAAAATAATAATATTTTTTTTAAAGAAAAGAACGGTCAATTAGAAAGGAGTGTGTACTCTGAAAGCAAACTATCCTGTTTCAAATAAAATAAACCACTAAAGTGCTTTCCTGCAAATGACAATTGAACATAATTTATTCAAACACGTTAACCACCACTGGTACTCACTTTGAATGCCACCAGATGAGGATATGCTTTTCTGTAGCAGTGTGCGTCCCTGTTGGAACCAAACCGTGAATACGGTATGGACCTGTAAACATTTGCCTTCTTCAGTTGCAAGTCGTCCTGTAGATACTTCAGGTCGGAGGCCAGGATCCTGGGCTCTTGGCTCTGGGTTACAATGGAACACATCATGTTAGAGGTTACATTGTATGTCATGTATACTTAACACCTTCACCACAAAAACCCTCGGGTGAGGGACATCTCATGTTATGAATATGATCAGGATAAATACCTGTTCGACTAAGATGAGGGATCTGATTAGCTGTACAAGTTGCTGTTTGGACAGTGGGGTGTGGTGCTCATCCATCTTCTCACACTGCTCCTCTATCCTCCCACTCCACATCCCATCAAGGGACAGGTCCACTGCCAAACAAATGGATATGATTAGGACAATAAAAAATAAAATAAAATAAAAAAAAACAGTAAAGAAGAGCAAAGAAAAAAACAATAATCTCTGGGAGTGTTGCATTTACAAATAACAGGTCTTGCCAAGAGTTGGTAAAAAGTTGCAGTTACCTCAGAAATATATTTTAGAAATAGTAGTAATATTGGTAATAGTACCACTCAGATTAATTTACTTTCATTAATGCAGTCTGTCAGGTGCCTAACATTGAATGCCAGAGGAAAATGGAGGGCCAAGACACACCACACTGAAAGCCACCACTCCGTAATCTTACCATTTTCACTCTTGTGCAAACATTTTTGCACATTGGTTCCTATCAGGTCTGCTTAACAAACCGGTTATACATCTGTATAGGTTGAGCAGGCTGACTAACTATAGTGAGTATAGGTACTTACAAGACTGCACACGCCTGGTGCTTGAAGTAGTGTTTCTCCCTCTTGGAAGTGGAGATGGAGCCAAACGGCCACTTAGGATTTCAAGATAGGACCTCCTCATCCGAGCTGTAGGAAACAAGAAAAATGGCAATTAAAAATTAAATAACATGTCACTGGCTTGTATTTACTACAACATTGCTTGTTCCAAGCAGCCCAAGGGTACGCTCTTGCCACCCACTGAGAAATGCATTTTCACTTAAAATGTACACCACTGTATCTTTGGAAAATTGGCGCAGTTGCTCACTGTCAACAATATCTCTCACCGACTGTTAACTGGTCCCATAAGACTGCTGTTAGCACGATAGCAAGTGGCGCCTATTTTACAAAGAAAGTAAGCAATTCCTGCAGCCTCATTGACATGTTTCACACTTACCTGCAATTTTGGGCTGTGGAGCTGGTATCTCAACCAAGGCACGTCGAGGCTGACACACAGCTGCCATTGTGACTAAGCTAATTGGTAAAAGTTATGGCGCTAACTACTTGCTAACGACGCTACTGTTAGCTGAACTTTAAACCCCTCCGGCTGCCCGACGCTGCGACAAAAAACTCCTCCACGGTAGTAGTGAACTCGGCAGTCAGCAGGTTATCTTCAAAACTAACAATGCTATTTTCGAGCTCGTTTATATCCAATGCAAAAACAAACTTGCTTGAAATAAAGTTAATAACACAGCAAAAACGCTCTTGTTGACCCTGCTGAGATGGAGGTATGGAGAGAAACTTTTTGTCTACACAATGCTTTATGATGAGGCGCGCGACACGAGTTGCCGCGCGGGCGTGTCTTGCCTGTATAGATCCACCTGATTGGTTTACGTCAGTGCGCGCGTTGAAACAGGCGCCCAATATGCAAACGAGGGGGGTAGTGGTCTTTGTGAGGAGCAGGCAGGGGTGTATGAAGAGGTCAGAGAAACACTGTCGTCTTTGGCCCACATACAAAACAACTGTGGAGTAAATTGTCACGAATTATTGCTGATCACATAGCTTTGTTTCTTTATTACTTTTTGAGTCACTGGATTACATTCACAAATACCAATTCTAAAAGGCCAAGCTTTTTCTGAGCTGACTGTCCATATCAAATATTATATTTATTCAATATATGTCATATACAAACAAAGAAAATGCTGTAAGCTTTACACAATACATTACAACCTTTATTCCTCCTGTCATGTTTGTGATTGCACACTCAAATTGTGTACAAAGTGCTGTAAACCTTTTCAATAAAGCTTTAAAAAAAAAAGGCAACCGCTCTGCGACCCCTAATCTCGGCTCCTCCCTATTTCCCCTTCTACTATCACAACCTCCATGCTGCACCAGCACCACCCTATGTGGTGCTGTATATTTTATATTTCTGTATGTTAAAAGAATCCATAAGAAAAACACATGCAAGTCATAGTGGAATGGTACAAGTGATTTGAAGTAGTTCACTTTGAAAAATTATGCATTGTCCTACTGTATACTTGGTTTTTAGTTAATTTAACTTGCTAGTGTCAGTAATTTTAATAGGGTAGAACTGCAGCTGCTGTTAAAACCTAAATTAAAGCAAAATCATAAAGATGTTATAAATGACATGTTTTTAGTTGTTTGTTCCTTGCAGCTCAGCTGCTGCACCCCACTTGCTTTAAATGGAAGTAGATCAACTGTGACATTAATTTTGAGCACATATCCACATTGATCAAAAGTTGTGAATGGTGTTAATGCAATTAAATATTATGTCCATTGTATCTTCTGAAAACCAAAACATAGACAGAAGTATAGGCCATAAGGAGACTTGGCATCTCAAAGACTATCATATGCAGTCCTCCAGGGGTCATGGACCTTTAAACTAGTCAGAAGTACTATAAATGGAGATCTTGAAGCATCATATGTACTGTGTGTGTATCCTATACGTAGTATGTCATTTCAAAAAATCTGACACTAGATATAAATATGACAATAAAGAAATTGTTCAAATATATGTGCTTGTTGCATTCTATTTGAAAAACAGATGGCAGATGATGGCAATCCCAATGTGTTATATGTTTTAATATGTACAGCCTGATAACTAAGAATGCAATGTTATATAGCATAACACATTTATATGAGAACTTTGTAATCATATGTTAATCTTGTAAAGCATTGTGCATTGCAAAGTACTTTCAAAATGCATCATTGCTGGGTGTATGAGTGCACCTGGAATAATGTTCAGAAAACACCTGTATAGACTGTGTACAGTGAAGGATTCAAACCAAAATACACATGGAAAGAGACAAAACATATCTGTAAAATGTTTTTTTTAATAGGTTTGTGGATTATCGAAAAAAAAGGGAATTTAATTTCTTGTCAAGAAACATAACTGCATTTTGATACATAGTGTGGAATAATAAATAATTTCAAGCACATAAAGTATTCCAAAACAGATGATAATAAAACACAAAACATAGTAAAATAATGAGATATAATTTATACAATGGTCAGTCTGAAATACTCCTTCATAAATTCAAATGATTCCTAATTGTTTTTAATATATAATTATAATAGTATTATATATGTGTTTTTTGGGGGATTCTTTTGGTGGGGAAACTTTATCATATATTATGCTTATGAATATTATCTGAAAAAAAACTATGTGGTAAGATATTAAGCAGTGGTAAATGCAGTGCAATTTAAGTGTCCCTGTATGTTCAACATTTCAAACAAATGTCCCCTAACCTTAACCCTCATCTCACAAGTAAACTGCACTGTAATGCAACAGGGTTGAAATCAGCTTACTTTTACAGTCATTCAGAAATACAATTTAATATTTAGCATGTGAATACAATGATAACAACAATTTATTTCCTGGACTGAAAGTGACACATGTTTGTTACATTTCTACAGTTTAATTATTATAGCAACAATTATAAATATCTGTAGTAAAACTGCACTTTATGAACTGATTGAAAGTGAATTCACTCCAGCCCTGTGCAATATCAGAGCAAATTAAGCTGTATACTCCATGGCTTCTTGAAACTGCTACATCAAATAAATAATACTGTATTTATGTACAATATATACATTTTTTTAAATAAGTTACATAATGCACAGGTAAAAGGATATATATTAGATATACAGTATATCATATTACAAAGGTCTATGACAGTATGGCTTTGTAAATAAACGTTACAATAACGTCATCAGAAAAAGCGAGTGAAGTCAGCGAGGACTTCTTTTTAGCATCTTACTCATCTCTTTTCAGTGTGAGTGTAATGTCAATTTGATGTTAAGTCTAACTGCAACAACTCTTACGCTTTAGTGATTTTGATATGGAGATTGTCTAGACCTTATATGAAAAATATATGACTCTTCCAGCAGCCTCAAAAATAACAAGATGCTTAAAGACAGACTTCTACTGATTGCGTAGGCCACACTAGAAAGCAAAAGGAGCAGCCTCTACTTGCTAAGCAGTGTTTTAAGGGAGCGGGTGAGTGCGTTAGCAATGGCCGACATGGTACTGGAGTGGCGGACCAGGGCTTTCACGCTGTGCTCCCCTGGTGCTCCCACGGTGGCAGCCTCAGCCGCTTTGAGTAAACAGATATAGTTCATGACGACCTCGTCAACCTTCGCCACAACCTCTCTCTGCTGGTGTGAGGATGAGGGACCAAGCCCCTTAACCAGACACATGCAAGCTTCACACAGACAGCATAGCACCTGGAAGCTGCAAGTTACAGCCATAAGCATCTCTTCAGGACTGCTGTGCGCCTGTGGCATCCTCCGGCATGCCCGACCTAATTCTTTTGACTCAACAGAAAGGAGCTGCTTGTACTGGGATACATCCTGGATAGGCATCTGAGCTCCACGATCGCAGCGACCTACACTGGATCTCACCAGCGCGATGAGCTCACTGGCATCACGGCGGACATCTATGAACCCGGACGGGAAGCCATACATGCGGTCCTTGAGTGCGTTGATTCGGGCCAATCGGTCGCTAAAGCTCATGTTATTCAGGACCTCACCATATAGCTGTTCTCCAGCAGCATCCACTGCTGAGCCACAGGGGAAAACAGCTGATGCAGCAGTACCGTCATTAGCAATATCATTCCCACCACGGCTTCTTCTGGGCCTCTCCCACTCAATCTCATCCTCTTCGCCTTCACACTTACGCTTAAAGAAACAGTAGCTAAAAGGCCCGTTGCATCTCCAGGGACTGGTATCCAGTTTTTGAGAGCCCTTCATGTGTTTAGTGTCTTTTTGCAAAGGAAATGCCACAGATGCCCTTCTACTGTCTACCCTACCACCTGTAGACCAGCACGTGGTGTGGGAAGATACAGAGCCTTGGGAGTAGCTCTTGGAGAGCCGCTTCCTTGTTGGCCTCCGCTGGACTTTGGTCTCACCTTGCTGGGGCACAGATGGTGACAAGGGCTGCTGGCTCCGGCTTCGGGTGGGCTTATCAAACAGAACTTCCACACTACCAGAACCGGCAGTCACATTGCTAGTGCTGCGCTTGAGCTCCCGGCCCCTTTGCAGACTATTGCTGAAGGGATCTGTCTGTGGAAAGGTCGGGGCTACAGCATGAATGTGGTTCTGATTATGCCGGGACTGGATGGAATGGATGGAATCCAGCAGGCATCCTGAGTTGCTGGAGCTAGTGTTACCTTGCATGGGTAACGACAGAGGAGGAGGAGGAGGTGGGGGAGGCGGTGGAGGAGGTGGAGATTGTAGGTTGGGAGTTGGAGATGTAATGCAAGCTCTACTGCTAGTAGATGCCTGCCTTACAAAAGCTGAGGGGTGGTCTCCCCGTCCTAGTGAGATGGTGTTCAGGTCTGCCCGTTGACAACTTACACTAGGTGCAGCAGAGAAACAAAGAGAATCATTAGGATGACGATGAGGGGACTGGCGAACTGCTTGCTTTGCCCTTTGGTCTGATTTGTACCACTCGTCTGTGCTGCCACTAGGTTGACTTCTTGACCGAGGTGGAGGACGGTTAGCCGTACCTCCACCCTCACAGTTTACAACTGTGATGAATCCCCCATCATGGCTAATGCAGCCATCTCTCTTATACAGTGACAGGAAGTGTTCTGGGTCCATACCACTCCTCTCTAGCTCACTTTCCAGGCCAGAAAAGGAGCTCCTCCTCTCAGCATTAACTGGCCTCACATCTAGACAGTCATTTGGTCTCTGAGCATGCATATCAGGACTTCTCTTGAGTTTGGCAGGAAGTGTCGCAGAATGGTATGACCGTAGATTCTTATTCGCCAGCTGCATGGTGGCTGAATTAGGATTTGCTAAATTTGGGCTGAGGAATGGTGATGATATGGAGGAGGGCATACATGGGCAGCGACCAATGGTGTTTCCCCTATTCTTAACCATTTCAACAAGCTGTGGGTTGCTTGTAATATAGCGTCTATTGTCCTTTTTCACTGCCCCTCCCATACCTGCACTGTGCAGCTTCCCTCCCTGATGCATCTGGCTGACTGTTAGATAGTTAATCAGTTGTCTGTAGGCCTCACTGCCTTCTTTCTGATTCAGCCCCTTAAGACAGGCCTGTTGTTTAGCGTGCAGATCATTGTAGGGCCTCTTGCTTCCAGTACCTGTGCTCTCTTTATGCTTAGATGGTGTGGCTGAGGAGGGACGGGCTGGTTCAGACCCAGCAGCAGGAGGGTGAATGTTGGGTAACATTTTCCGAAGGAGGGCAGGGTCTGCATGAGGGTGAAGGTCTTTTCCCTGAGTGCCCTGGCCAGGGTTGCTGTGGGGAATTCCTGGTTTGTTATCTTCATAGTTTAGCACCCTGAGTAGAGAGGAGGAGGAACTAGAAAGTGGGTGCCTTTGCATATGGTGGTGTTTTGATTCATTCACGCCAGGGCCAAGCGGTGAGTCAGTTGGGGTGGCACAGGCACTGCTGTTTGTGCTGCCACCAGCATCCAGGGATGAGCACAAAGATCCCTGTAGTGAATTGTGGGCATCTCCTTGCAAATTTGAAATCCTTTTCGCTAGATGGTATTCACACAACCGTGCAACACTCTGCTGTCTCGAGATTGGCTGATGGTCATTTTGTACGTCTGATCCATGGTCACAACCCCCTGATTTAGATTTTTTGGTCGGGGACAGCAATGATGCTACAACCAGATGTTCATCTTGTTCAACAGCCGAGGCTCCATTATCTGTACCACACTCCCCCAAGTTAACAACGTCTAACAGGCGATCAGAGGTGGAGGAAGCAGGGCGGGGAATTCTGAGATGGTCACGGGGGAGGCTGTTCACTCCAAGGCCCTCGGCTACAGAATTTTCTGCCAAAAAAGAATTATGTCTTCTTTGACTTCCCCCTCGCTCACAGAATGAAGTGCGCTGGCTTAAGTCAAGATGGCTGCTGCTGCTGCCACCGCTCTCACCTCGATGCCCGTCCCTTGTGCTGAACGTATTATATTTCCCGCTAGAGTCTGCAGACTTTTTGTGATGCTTGCCTCCTGGTGTGGTGGAACTTGGGCGCTGGAGAGTGGAGGAAAGATGAGTTTGGGACCTCACCTCCAAGCTCTCTTGCACTGATGATGCTGTTTCCAATAGGGGGCTCTGTCTCGGGGGAACTGCTGGAGGCTGAAGGTGGCGTGTTGGACTACGAGGTTTCTTCTGTATCGTTCCCGCTGTATTGGGTGATACAGGGAATTCTGTTTTCTCCTCAAGTAAAGGTTGGTATCCTTCTCTTGTGGCCACCAGAAGACGCATGTGACTCTCACTGAGCCTGTGAGTAGCAGCCAGTTCAGAAATCTCAGTCATCTCTGAGGAGTTGGTCTCATTGCCAGAATCTGAGGAAGACTCTGGACTAAAGCCTCGAGATGTGTAAACACCTAGAAGATAAGAAGTTAAATATGGGTCATTACACTAAAAGATAATTGCCTTTAAATGTGTACAGTTTTAAACATTGCACAGAGCAATGACCACATATAATCAAAGGGGTAAATTGTTCAAATGTGTGTTTTTTTGTTCAGGTGTTATGGATGTGTTTTGATAGTTTACTAACTTAGGGGGCAAGAGGTTACAGAGAATTAAAGCTAAATTGTAAAGAAACATAACAAAAAGAGCATAGGTTTGTTGATAAAATGAACACAAATGAAATGATGTGGTGGTCTAAATGATATTAAATTAGAGAATCAAACACCATAGACTGTGACACAGGATTTATTTGTGGGTAAAAATGGCAGAAAGTACATTAATGATGGTAATAAAACATTACTGTATTCAACAGACCTGGATTGTTACTGTTGGGTGGTGGAGGGGGAGGCCTCTGTTCAGAGACAGACAGAGACTCAAGTGCCTGTAGAGTGTGCATGACCGCATTATCCAGCCTTCTCTCCCCTTCCCTGCTACTTTCTCCCTCACCATGTGTCGGAATGGCATCAATTAACGATACCGGTATATCATCATTGTCGTGTGTGCTTAGTGGCCTTCCCTCAGGTGCCGCATCCTCATCTGAACTGTCCCGAAACCCTGGCGGCGGAGCTGCGATTGCAAGGTTGAGTGTCTGCAGCAGCGTGTCCTCTTCGTCATCGTCGACGCTGTCATCCCCCTCGGGAGGGGGAAGTGATGTTAGATCAATGATGTCATCAGTAGAACCAGAAAGTGTGAGGAATGTAGCTTTGCCAGCTGCCGTGGCTAACCCTACTCCTTGGTTACCACAGTTCTCATCCCCACCTCCTCTGTCATCACCCACTGGTGTCCCCCCAGTGGAGTCTTCTTCGCAGGAAGCATCGTCATCATCCTCTGCATCGTCCGTAGTGTCACGATAAAACAGATCTCTTAGTAGCGGCTCCTCGCCTCCTTCTTCACTTATAATGTTACTATAGACATGTGTCAGACCACTGAATTGAAATGGCACCCTGTCCTGTGGCCGAAAGTCTGTATTGTTGTGCAAGTAGACCGGTCTGTGCTCAGGTACCTCAGGGCTCTCCAGAAGTCTTTCATAACCTAAGTTCTTAGTCTTGTTCAAAGGTGGGTCTCCTCCAAAAATAAACGACACTTTAGCGCTCCGAGGCGAGTCTTGAGATTTGTGTCTGGTAGCTGGTGGAAGAGGAGGGGGCAGTGGACTTCTCCGTGTCCCAAGGTCTCTGTCAGGGTTTTGGGGTTCATGGAAGTAAGGAGAGATGCTGTTTTCTCTCTGAACATTGTCTGAATACTCAGAGTCCCTGTTATAGACCTCTCCCTGACTGTGTGATGGCTCCTCATTGTCCCCCAAAGATGTGCTGTACGGCCACTCCAGGACACGATCCTGACCTGCAGACAGCAGCAATACATTGTTTTATTATTATTTGTATTTATTTTTTTACTTATTTTATTTATTTATTGTTTTTTATATGGATTAAATCTTCTTCACTAGACTTTTGAGTCTCCTCTTTCATGACATTGGAGGTTTTATGCCACACTGTAAAAACATCATTTTTAAAGTAATATAATCTAGCCTTAAGTCCTTTCTTCCACAAAGTGTTCATCAACTTCTCAACATGTTGTTAACATTGTTCATGGAGCTTCTGCTAGGACAGAGATCATATATCTTGTCTTTTAAACATTTTCAACACAAGTGAATCAAAATTTGTAATTGTGGACATAATCTGATCTTTCACATATGCTTTGATTTTTGTAAAAAGAAAGCACAGGATCTCTAAAAATGGGGATGTATTTTCATTATGTATTTATTTATACTATATATATATATTTTTTTATCCATACTATTTTGACCACACATACATGAACACACACAAGAATAACTTACTATTGTCATCCCCTCCAGTGCTATTATAGTGGGCCATGCTGAAGATAGATCTCCTTGAGTCCACTAGGAGGCGATAGTAGCCTGCTGTTAGACAGGCGAGATTCATTGCATCACTCGACTCCATGATCAGTGTGATCGGCTGCGAGAAAAACAGATGAGGGAAGAAAGAGAGGGTGAAAGGGTGTAGAACAAGATATAAATAGATATAAATATAGACAGCAGATGCTATAATTTGTGAAGAACAAAATACTGTTTGCTGGTACTTCTGTTTGCAGTGAGAACTGAGCTCACCCTGACATCCAGAACATGCAGCTCCAGCCGGACATTGGTCTCATCCTCAGTGAGGATCTCGATGCGGTTAACATGGCTGAAGTCCGCCAACAGAGCCACTAGGTTGGTGCGGGTGTTGATGACATGACTGATGCCATAACGAGGGCCTACTAACAGCATCACTTCAGTCTGTTTCTCCCCTTGCTACAGAAAGAAGTAGTATGAATAGGACAGTTAAAAGCAATTCAAAGACCAATCAGCTATGTCAAACTTTTGTCCTAAAAGATTTTAGCAATGACAGAGAAGCAGACTTTATAAATGCTTTCCAAGAGTAATGGACTCACCAAAAGTATTGATTTGAACTCCCTCCCTCCATACAGTCTGAGTTCACTGAGGTACCTCAGGTAATGCACCTTGGCCTGCAAAGCAGTCAGCTGCACAGGGAAAAGTGAGACACATTAGTAAGCATCAATTCCAAAGTCATTTCAACCTGAAGGGATGCATTTGTCTTCTAATGTCAGGATGTAAAGCACTCTCAAACCATTTGGTTCGGGACCACTGATTTTCCATTACTGCATATCCTATATCATCTAAATCTGATCAAAATCTGCTCCACTGCATCGCTCTTTATGGCTTGCTTTTGTGGACATGTGGCTCCTTCAGTATGGGTCAATGAGCTTTTAAAAATTAAAAGCACATGGCTGATGCTTCCACTGCAATGAGTACTATATGACAATTTTCTCAGTCATTGTCAACTTGTTATTTCTTTAAAAGGTAGGTTATATATTTTCATATTTAAATAGTTTTGGGGGGTTTTGTTTCTTTTCATATTTGTAATGACTGAAGTTGTGTCACCAGACCTGATTGCTACGCTATCTAGTGTACATTGATCTCATGTTGCATTTAAATATACATTTAGGAATATATCTAGTTCACAGTGTAATCCAAAATATTTTACCTTGCCATCATAAACAAACAGCTAATGGAGTGTCTGACCTTGGTGGTTAGCTCCAGACACCTTCATGAAAAAGTAATTTGTTTTTTTTATGAAATTCATGCTCAGCCTTAACTATAGCCTTTCCATGAAACAGAATGAGCAGCCTCGTTTGATGAAGGTTGAATGATAACTTTAAGACTGTAATGAGAAAGCTGATTTGGGAGCGTCAATATTTGAATTGCATGTCAGTTCACTGATGCTGCTTGGCTGTATTTCTCCCTAATGGATAGAATGGAGATCAGCTGCCACTGTGAATACAAATCATTAGCCTGCACATCACACTGCACAGGTTTGGAGGGAACAATATGCTTCTGGTTTGACTGACATTTTATAGACATTGTATAAGTATTGGATATACAATACATTAAACCTGTGACTGCAGAACCGAAAAGCTTGGTAAACTATGTTGAGTAGATAAACTGGATGAAGCTGTATTAGATAGATATGTTGGGTGTAGAGGAATGCTAATTTGCCTGCTGGTATTTTCTGAGCAATATGTTAATTTTCAGTTGTGCTATGGACATGGCCTGCTGTGTCCAATAAACATGTACTGGGTGGGTTAAAATATAGCCCTAACATCACCCAACTCACTGTTTGTTCTGTATTTACAGGACTCACAAATACTTTGATAAGCATCTGGATGAAGATATGTTTCTGTCCAGTGCATGATAATGAACATATTTTTTTTATCCGTTTTCCAAGTTTCATTCTATCTTCTAATCCAAGCAAAGATGGTGGCCAAAATGACATATCTCCTTGCTCAAAGTGTGCAGCATGAACTGAGATGGCATCAGCTTTATTGCTACAATTAATGTTTTCTTATGTATTTAATATTTTCATACATAATATTATGTTAATATGTTGCTTCTATTTTACAAAAAGAGCCAGGAAATATATCAGTTACAGATACCTTGATTAGAAAATACCAGTCATAACTTTGGAAACATATTCAATAGTTTTAACTGTGCAATGGATGGCTTTTTTTTCTTCTTCTAAGCTTCTAGTTTTTTACTGGTTGATTGCAGGAAAATCAGATGCTTGCCTCTCTGACTCAAATGTAATGGTGACATATGGGAGTCACAACCTGGGGCCTGCACTAATACAAATGCCTCTATATATCATATATAAAGGAACAAATATCATTTATCCGTGTGGTCTATTAGGATTTTGTGAAAACTGATGGATGGCAGGTCACATTCATCAGGTATACGATGGAAAACTGAAGGAGGACATAGTTTAAATGTAATAATGCTTTTAGCCCAACTCAGAATAAACTAAAGTGCCCATATTCATCACGATGAAGGGACATGTCAGCCAGTGCAGCGGTGTGGCTAACTGATGTGTTTCCAAATATAAGCTCATAGTTCAATCATAAAGTACCTTTCACAACAGCCGGAAAAGTTCAGTGTTGTTGGCTGAATTTTAAAGCATATACTTGTTCTTTTCTTTTGCAAAAGCACTTTGAAATTGAAGAATTTGGAAGAAAGTGTGTGCTATTCACTTGTAGTTAACATAACCTGCATGACAGCTGATAAGAAATAAACCACTTAAGCAGGTTAATTCTGTTTTGGCATGCTTTGCTGCTGATTTGTTCATGTCAAAGTTAAAATGGGTGTTTGAAAATGAGCAGACCAGCTGCTTACTTAGTCAAAACTGTTTGTCAAAGAGCAAAAAAAAAAGTTCAACTGTAGTCAGATCGGTGGCCCCTGACTGAGACGTGTGTGAATATAAATATCTTATTATGCGCACAGTTTGAAAAATGAATATTGCTTGTTATTCACATTAGCATTCAAGGTCTTGCTCGACAAAGGGCCTTAGGTTGACAAGGGTGAGAACCTTTACAAGGTTGAGCATGGCAGCGATGCTATTTTAGGATATTGCATCAGAAAAGAGAGATACTGTGTTATGCGTGTGTGTGTGTGTATGTGTGTGTGTGTCAGAAGTTTATTAACAAGGGCAAAGAAAGACAAAAGTGTTCTGGTTACTTTTTTCCCTGGAGGCACGAGGTTCTGGTTGGTCTTGAGGATGTGTGTCAGAGCTTTCTTGATGTTTTTCTCCTTCATGCTGGTCAGCACGGCAGGAGGCAGGAACAGTGACAAACCCCACTCCTTTCTGTTGAGAGGAGATTTATTTCAGTATACACTCACCCATGGGAAAAAAGTACTTCCACTGGACCTTGGTGAAGTACTTGCAGTCAAAAGCTAGACTCTGGATTGCATCAACTCTCAAACAAGCTGTCAGTAACAAAACATAACTCTTTCAGAAGGAGAGCTTTCTCTGTGGAAAGTACTTCCTCAGAAGAACCTCATCCACAAAATGGTTCTTATTTGTTTCACAATCATGTGTCTTTTTTGAGAAATCAGGATGAAATCTAATATGAAATACATAATATTCATGCTCATTCCTCCATTTCTGCCCTCAAGTGTATCAACTAATACACACTCATTGTTCCGCATGATTCCAAAAGTTTAATCTTGAAATATGTAATTTTCATATTTTGTAGATTTCATTTCAGACTTGACAATGCACAGAAAATGAGAGCTCAGAAGAAAACAACAAGACTTCAATCTGTTAGATGGATAGCTGAACGACTAAATGTGAGACTGATAAGAAACTCAAAACAAAAGCCACTCCCTGGACGTGTATGGATGAAGCTGTCTTGGTAATGACACACAGGCTGACAAACTGCTTATTCATTTTGTAGCAGAGGTGCACACTGTCATCAGTGTCTGAATGGATGGGGAGCTGGTGTTTGTATCGTCAAAAAAAAAAAAAAAAGCTGTGTTTGCTTTGATGGGAGTTTAAACATGTAGGCGACACACTGCACATTTCAGGATCGGCTTGACTTCCTCTTTGTGTCATCAACTTTGACAGCTCGGCTAGATCTCGTAAATAAAAAGTGCCTTTTCAAGGGCACCTCACTCATCTGATAGTTGTGTTTTTGTACTAAATTATGAGTGACAGCAGAGAGCGGACATGAAATAATATTGGCTGTCTTAAAACACCATGACATATGACACCGTTTTCCACTTAGTTTAGGGGGCTATGATGTGATTGTTTAATGAACAAAGTTGTTAAAACGATGTCACCATCTTTTAGACCTATCTAAGAAACTTTTGGGGGGAAAAAAAGTCAGCCTATCATTTATTTATGATATATGAGCTACAGGTATTACAACAGTTCATGCTAGCAGTATCAAAAACACTACACGGGAACTTACTGGATGTATTTCAGGGAGACCTTCTGGCTCTGTCTGGTAGTCATGGTGAGGATATACATCTGCAGTGCAGCCAATCGCAGTGCAGCATCATACTTCAGCTCCGGGCCAAACCGCTCAAAGACCACGTCGTTACAACACTACAATAAAGCAGGAAGTTACAAAGTCACACAAGAATCCCAGAGTCTTTGTTTTGTTTTGCTTTGTTTGGGGGGGTTATGTGGGGGTTATGTGTGTGCCATCTCTCCATAGAGCAATCCAAGTAGCAGTGCTCTCCTGCTGAGTTGAAAAAAGTTGTTCTCAACCTTTGTGGCTTGAGATTTCTTCAAAAGTTTCCAGGACTAAAGGACTCGGAAGCACAAAATGGTGAACTCTGACAAGAAAAGATGATTAGCTTTTCTTCTCTCAGGCAATTTCACTTGACTAATTATCATAGGGATCCTATGGGAAACAAATTATTATTTGAGATAGAGGGCCGGTTTATGCAAGAGAAGTTTCATTTGAAGACTTAATTTGAAAATAAAGATTTTGTCTTGAAAAGATGCGAGTCGTTTTGTTATCATCAATTAATTCCAAACCAGATGGTCAGATCATAACCCTCTCAAAGCTGATAAACAAACTCAGTTTCATTATTTACCTGGTTGAGGAATTTATATTGTTACTGTATGTTAGTTTTACTCTGTAAAGTCGATTGCAACTCCTCACCTGTACATAGAGGTATTCAAATGCCACAGCGTCTCTCCGAAGCAGCTCCACAGGGTCCCTGGGCACAAAGCTGATTCTAAAGAAACACTTCATCTTGTCAGAGCTGGGCCTCCGAGTCACCTGGAGGTCACAGAGGGGAGAAAAGAGGGAGATAGAAAGAACAAGGAAAGAGGAGAAATGAGATAAACATATGAATGGAGAAAGATAAAGAGCTGCAACACTGGTAGCACCAGTAGAAACATACCAAGTATCACAAACAGTAGTCATGTAATATAAAGGCTATTATACTTTATATAGATAAGTTACTTATAGCAGAAAGCATGGATAGTAAACTGGGGTCAAGCAAGATGTGGCACTGTATCAGGCACACTGTAAAATTTCCAATACTATAATAAAAAAAATAATACACTGCAGTTAAAATCCTGCATTATAAATTGTACTTGATTAAACATATCAGCAAATAAAACATACTCATAGTGAAGCAGAATGGGTCTTGTCAGTGCTATTTTATTCAATATTATATTACTTGACCATAATTATTATTATTGATGCACTGGTATGTACTGTAGTAGCATTTTAATCTTGTCACTGGTCAATAGAGAAGAGATGAGATGTCCTTTTGGTACGTTTGTATGTACAATCTGTCAAATACATTCAACGCAGTTAAAAAAATTGACTTATTGTTGTTAAAATTATACTTATGTAGAGCACTTGAGTTAGTCATAAGTGATTATAGAAGCAGTTGTAGCACTAGCAGCATCTATGTTATGTTTGTAAAGAGGGCAGTAGTAGAAAATAATTGTACCCATATGAGTGTTATTCAAGTCATTTAACCTGGTTGTGTAATTCAGCAACTGTAACCCAGAAACAATAAATAAATAAATAAATAAAATGAAGTTGCTTGCGGTGGTTGTTTTACACATCTGATTCCATTTCTTATTCAAAACAAAACCACAAGACCAAAATCACCCTTTAAATATTGAACATATTTGATAAATTATTTAATGGGCAAGTGTAGAGGGGGCAAGGGAGTTTATCTTCTAGTTCAAGGGCTACCAGCCCTCTCCCATACACCTGTCACCAAGGATGACACTCTGGTGTATTACAGTATATAGTGTGTGTTTTGTCAAGTGTGTGGGAGAAGAGTGGCTCGAAAACATTCATTTGCCATTGTGTGTGCCATGTGCAGAGCTTCCCATCTGAACTGTGTGGTTACGAATATTAAAATTGTCCTCCTGTGATCCCACAACCTCATTAGAGTGTGGCGGGCACTGAGGATGAGTGTGTGTGTGTGTGTGTGGTGTTTGTGCATCTGCGTGTGTTTGTGTGTAGTAGGGTAGGTGTAATGCGAGCTGTCGCCCCTGCCATGCCAGTGCTGATAAATGACACCGAGGTCCAAATGCTACTTGAATACTGAGCAGGAAGGTACGCGTGTGTAAGGTGGTGTGAGTTTGTCGCACAAAAGAGGAGACAAAGAAAGAGAGAATAGGGTGGGAATAAATAAATGGTAGTAGCAGACTTATACCTGAGTAAGCATCTCCTGTTCATGTAGGAGAAGCAATTTGCTTCCAGAGCCTTCCGTCCTCTGCTCCAACATGAGGGAGAAATGCTCGATGCATTTGATTGACAGCTTCTCTTGCAGGGTCAGGATCACATCCTGAAGTAAACACAGAAAAAAAAATGTTTGTCTGCTGTTGCTAAATGAAATACTGTGTATGTATGCAGTTTCTTGCTGTTAGTATACACAAAATGTATGTAATTTCAAGTTTTGCACTAACAAGAAATTATGCAATATGTGCACCAGCAGACATCAGTCAAATGTCATGCCATTGCTAATTAAACTTAATTAATACAAAGCAAAGAGAACATACAGTACCAGTCAAAATTTTGGACACACTTTCTCTTTCAAGTGAATGGAAAAGTGTGTCCAAACTTTTAACTGGTACTGTATATATTTTTAAATACTTGTTTTGATTCCTTGAGCTATCTCAACATCATCTGCACATTTGGATCAGTTTTATAAAGCTGTCAATGTAGCGATATGTCATTTGCTTTCTCTTTCCTTTGCATTGTGGAACAATAGTGTACATCAAAAATACCATGTGTAGCATATACTGGTATTTAATATTAACAAAAAACATTGGATTTGTCATTTTTGACCAATCTATGGAAGAGTAGGTACCAATAACCTATGCCTTGAAGGGTCAAGAAGTTCATAATATTTTGAATCAATATTAGACTAAATGCTGTGTTAAGATGACATTTTATTAGCGTGAAGCTGAGAAAAGTTAAACTACCGCAGTTGATTGCAATTATAAGAACCAACAAGTCAAAAAAAGGACTGAATTTGATGGTCTATATGTGTGTGTGTGTGTGTGTGTGTGTGTGTGTGTGTATCAAGACATATAAATGTGTACTCTAAATTAATTTCACTGTCTGTAATTGCAGATGCTGCAGAGACTGCTAATTTTGTTGAGTGCACCTTTAGGGGTGGAGCACAACTCTCACACACAGAAACACATAGACACTGACACTGACACTGACACACACACACACACACACACACACACACACACACACACACACACACACACATACCTTGATAGAGGTACTGCTGTCGAAGCGAAAAGACTTGGTCTGCCCGTTCTCCAGGTAGACCTTCAGGACATTTGGCATGAACAGAAGAGAATTGTCCTTCACCGGGTTCTGCAAAGTATGAATATGATCAGTACATGCGTTCACTTTAATGCTCTAACAGACATATGAAGTTTAATACATGAAAGGAATTCATGAAATTATAGATATAATCATTAACACATTCCTGTATTTGGAATCATCTGAAAAATGTCTGTATTACGTGTTGTCACTTAGCACATAATACAGACATTATCCGTCATTACTTTTATAGGCATAAGTTAGCATCTTCACGTATGTGTGTGTGTGTGTGTGTGTGTGTGTGTGTGTGTGTGTGTGTGTGTGTGTGGTAGAACTGACTGGAACCTGGCCGTTTATTATGACCTCCTCTGCAAAGCGCACTTTGACCGGATTGGACTTGAGCATGGCTTTTTTGGCTGCACTGATGAACGCTGATTTAGGGGACTAAGAGGCAACGGTCCAAAAAGAGAGACAGATAGAGAGAGAGATAGAGAGAGAGAGAGAGAGAGTGAGAGAGAGAGAGAGAGAGAGAGAGAGAGAGAGAGAGAGAGAGAGAGAGAGAGAGAGAGAGAGAGAGAGAGAGAGAGAGAGAGAGAGGGGAATGGAAGAGGAAGAAAGAGACAGACAGATGGATGGGGAGAGATAAAGAGAAGCATAAAGACATGCACAAATGAAGAGAAAAAACAAACAAAACAGTTTTTCAGCACATTACAACCATTTGCGGTTTTAAAGTTCTACATGCAACTTCAAATCAATAAAACATAAATACAACTATCCCACAAGTGGAAATGATTGTCAATTTTGGTTCTCAGAAAAACAACCCCAGTGCAACATAACACAAACTTAGGAGGAGCTTGCAGCACAATTAATACATTTAGCTGGAGGGATACAGGATCATCATTACACCCACTTTAAAAGATAATATTTTTGTTTTTTAAATGCATTTTTCTAGTTGTTAACAAATCCCACGAAAATATCAAAACCTAGCAATCCCTCTGCTCGTCTCTCAGTGGAAATGTAGCTATGTCTCACCCACATTAGCTAAGTTTATTAAAATAAAATGACTTCAGTAGGTGAGATAGATATTGTTCAGTGCCTATGATTATCATAGTGAAGGAAGATGTCACCTAGTGCATGTGGTGTGGATAATTTTCATGCTTTTTAAAAGTTTCTGGACAACAATGGAGGTATGTGGTACAGAGGAATGATATATATCTGACTTTAGATTATTGGATCAGTGCACTGGTGGTTTTGGTCTTTTCATGGGATTCAGTGACAACTTGAAAATGATATAATATCACAAAATGTTCTTTAAATGCAGAAGGGAGTTTCACAGGCTTGCAGGAGAGTCCAGAAAAAGAAAACTGGAGGTGCAAACCATACATCTACAGCTCCCCAAATATGTAGCAGATATCAAATCATCATGACCATGTTACTGTTTTTTTTTTTAAACACAACTTGTAGCATCTTGAAATGTAGGGTTAGGGTAGAGAGTATTGTGAACAAATGAGTGTTTGTGTAAGTATTGAACACGGCAGCAAAACACTGTATGCTAAGTTCAGATATGAAGTTTTATATCAGCACCTTTTCAGTAAATATATGTGATACAAACAACCCTTGCAGTGTGCTTCAAGAATAATTAAAAGAGTTATTTTCAAGAGCTGATCTACTCACAGGATATGGCTGGACAACAGTCAACATGATGGATTCTTTGCAGCTCCTGTAGTGAGAAGATAGCAGATCACAGAATCAACTAAACATCAAAAAGAAACGATCACAGCAAAAAAACAATGGCAGGCAAACAACAGTGTCTTGATTAGCTTAGGAGAAATGGAATGAGACGCCGCTGGCAAATCACCTCTTACAAGCACACGCTGTTAACTCCAGCACAAGCTCACACACACACACACACACACACACACACACACACACACACACACACACACACACACACACACAGATGCAGCACTCATTAGTTTCTCATTTACTAAACATGTGACAATGAAAACGGAAACGTATTTTCAATCATGGTAAACTGTGTGCATTGACATATAACAGTTTTTCATTTTAATTTCTTGTTATTAAAGGTAGAGTCAGTGATTCTGGAGAAAGATCAATACAAAATTGGTTAAATTCAGCAAATATCACGGTCTGCTAGCTGTACATTATGTGTGCATGCTAAATTGAAAATCTGAAAACTCTTTTGGTTCAGTAAATTTGGGACAAAGATCAACTGAGAGGTGGGGAGGCAGCGGGGAGGCAGAGAGTGTGAATAGACTGTTGTGATTTCTCTGCTGGTCATTACTTTGGAAACATGCGTTCATGAATTGTGCTTCTGAAGGAACAGGGAGGGAGGAGAGTATTTATTACAGTGTTTAATTATTAACAATCTTTCTCCAGAATGACTCTACCTTTAATTGTGAATAGTTAATTGTCAAAGTAAGCAGTGACAAACAGCAAGTAAGTGGAAAACATTATTAAAATTTGGCAAGCACTTACATAGAGCTTGGCATAGGTTTGTGAATTTATTCTTGATTTTAACAGCAAATTAATGATAATGACTTTGTTTCATTGTGACTTTGTCTGGCACTGACAGATTTTGTCATGATTAATGCTGAAGCTACCAATTCAAGTGTCTCAAATGAGTTTTCATTTTTTATAATGACAACATTAAGTATCACAGCTTGTGGACTGGAATACAAAGTTAATTCATCTTAATATTATAGACTTCTAAAGCAGCACAGTCTATAAACACCTCAAATGAGCCATATAATGTAACTTTATAGTACAATATGCCTGTGCATATAGTATTGTGTTGCTGAGCACAATTTTCAAGGGATAGATCACCCAAATCATTCCCCCTCCAGAAATGGCACCCCTGTCACTCCTCACCTCATTATTTATTTGCTAAATGACAGTTAAATGAAAACTGAAAAACAGAAATGTCTGTGAACAGTATTTTTGGGAACACATTTGACTGCTGGACTATTTTAAATTTCACCAGAATTCCTTGGCAGAAATCTTAATACTGGATATCTCAAAATCTGGATGAACAAATTTAGTTATCAATACCCTTCAGTGAAGTATAAGGATTAAGTAAGGATTCTTTCCTGAACTGAACTAGCACAGCTTTGATTCTGACAGCTCACAGAAGTTTTTGTCTGTACCTAACAAGGTCGATGACTCGTTCTCTAGGAGCCGAACTGACGGGTTCATCGTTGATCATGATGATCTCATCGCCTGGCAACAGCTTCCCCTCCGATGGACCGCCTAAACACACAAACAAACAAGTCGTAGTTGGTCGCACCGCTGCTCAATCAAAGCAGCAGGTAAAGTGTTTCAGCAAATCAATCAATGGCAGACACAGTGATTGGACACTGCAAATGTGTGTGTATGTGTGATTTTTACTTTGCTTGAGTGTGTTTGCCTCCTGACTAATGTAATAGGTGTTTACTGTAAGCATTCATCTACTGCAGTCTCTTCATGCACACATATTCCCTTCCTTAGCCAACAGCTCTAAATATAATATGTGTTAGTTAAATTATCTGCTTGGAATTCAGCACTAATTGATTATTGAGATGCCTAATCAGTGTGTGTCTGCAGACATGGGAGCCAACGCTTGATAGGAGTCTACAAGCAATGGTTTGGCAGTAATTTGACAATCAGCCAATCAACAAAAATGAAAAACACATCCAGAAAAAAACACTAATTTGTGTTCATTCTCTTTCTCACATGCGATCAATACTACTTACTTCTTCAATTAAAGGCTGGAGAGACCAACAGTCAGCGTGGTTTCTACACAATCATTACAGCAACTGTTCACACTGATTAGCAAACTTCAACCAGCAAGGAAGAGCTAACTATATCACTTGCTGCAGTCTTTCAACATGCAGACTCTCACATTTCTGTACAATTGTAGCTGTGCTAGCATAGCCAGAGGTGCTGGAGCTTGCTATTATAAGAGATCTGGGAAATTGCCACAGACAGATAATTTAGTAGAGTTGTGTTATTTTTCATGCAGCATTATCTCATCCTACCAGCATTTTAAGTGGTTTTGGTATAGTTATTGCCTAGTATTCTTCTAGCTGACACAAAGGCAGTGAATTCACATTTGCATTAGAGTTTGTCCCTCACATTGCTTTAGAAACTCTAATGTCACCTGATCCATGTATTCTTCTTTGAGACCACCTACAGTAAGTTCATATCCAAGCAGCTTAGAAATTGAGTCAAGATTGTGTCCAAATAGGAGTAAAGCCTGGAAGTCTGAGTCCAAACACGCTCAAGACTAAGCCCTAAAAGTGTCAAATAAAACAAACAAAAGACAACACTAAAATGTCCTTTGAATTGCTCATAGTGTTAGTTGTAATACAACTCCAATACTTTATCCATTACAGGAAACAGTGTAAAATTTTGTTTTCATGTCCCTCAAATCAAGATTTCAATTGTGAAAACATACACAATACTATTAGAAACAAAACAATCTGTACAATATTACAAGATAACAATGAAACTATATATTTCCACGCACTTGTGCATAAAACTAAATGCATAAAATAAGGAAATTTATTTGCTAAATAGTAATATTTCAAATACACCTGTCCTGTGTTTGCAAATGACACACACAGATATGTGATACTCAAGAACGATGCATTTCTTTGTGCACAGCAGATCCTCCAGTTTGGTAGAAAACAACCAAAACTAGTAACGTTAAAATCCATAAACCATCAGACATGAGAAACGAGTGGTAGCATGTGGGGTTAGTCAATATACATAGTGTAAGGTTATAGGAATTACATATGTACCTAAAATTCACAATACAATTGAAGGGAGAAAATAAAGACATTGGGTTAAAAAAATATTCTATAGAAGGAACAATACAACTCTGATGGTGCACACATAAGATAAGAAGCAGCTGTTTTTCTACTCTCTTGTGTCCACACACGAAGTAAGGCAAAATTCAATGCAATAATATGCACACATGACTAGAGATCACATGATGTAAAAGAAAGTAAATAAAGCTAAAGCTGCATTGGAATATTTATTGCTTTTTGCTTTTTTATGCAGTATTGCCTGGCTCTTTCTACCAAATATGTGATTTTATCATTTAATGTGCTTTTATCATTTAAAAATGTGCTTGAACATTTTCGATAAGATATTGCTACTGGCAGAGGAGATTAACGCTTACCTGGCGTGACAGACCGGACCACCACCGGTTTTTCACTGCCTGCCACAAAGCCAAAGCCCAGGACAGGGTCTCGTCTCATCTCCACTAGACGTGGGGCCGGGGGGAAGCCGTCCAAGTGAACCTCTTCCAAGGAGCTGCTCTGGGACACTTGGCTGGGAAATATCACAGAGCAGGGACACAGTGAGTTTGACCACACTCTTTATTTATTAACAGAAATAAAAGTGACAGTTGACTCTGATTCACTCACAGTTCAGACAGTTTGCAGACCCACTTATCCTGCATGATGTAAAATGAGTCAACAAGTAGTTAATAAAGTGCATTAAAAAGTGTAGTTGAAAACACATTAAAAGTTACAGGGATCAAACCCATCCAGCGTGTTGAAGAAGGCCCTCTTGAAGGCTATAATAAAGTGCACATTAAAGTTCGATCAATGCATCCATACCTGCAGTTGAAATGAGTTTGAGCACAGATAGGTAACATTAAACTTAAAATGACTGATTTGAGCTCTTGGATCAGCTGTTCATAAATCTAAGGTTGGCTCCAGTTTGGTCATTAGTGCAACGTTTTATGCTTAAGAGCCACTTATAAGAAGCAGGCCCTGCATTCATAAAATGCCTCTGATTTGCAATCTGGAATCAATTTGCCTCTTTACATCCTTGTAAAGTTCTGCACACTTATCCAAATAAAAGTGTCCTTATCACTAAATCAGGTCACAATTATTCATTTTTAATGTGTAATGTGCTCTATGAAGGTCACTTCTCTTCCTTTTTTATGTTATTTATTAGTAACATAACTATTAAAGTCAAATATATTACCTAACTGTTCTGATGTCTACGGGTTTTCCATAAAGTTGAATTGATTTGTTTCTGAGATAACTATACAAAGATACACAGGCTCAGTCCATTTAATAATTTTAGCATGTTTTTCATAATTAACTTCTTCTCATCATCATCTCATTTTGTCTTTTGATTGATTCTTCTTGATATCGTGGATACACACTATGTTCCAGGTCCATTCTTTCTTCTTTTAGTTCCAATTTTTTATCTATATGAGGACATCATTCATAAACCCCTGAGGCTGATGTCTTATACTGAGGTGATATCAGTAGTGATGCGTAGCCAGAGCAAGAAGGCACAAAGTTTCCAGTTGAGCAGAAGTGGCTGCATTACATACTAATCTTTTGAAGTTTTCATTTATTTTATGCTCTTCTGCAGCATTGAATAAGAATGTATCCCAGTTTGACTGCTTAACAACACAAACACTGAGTTTACAGTGAGGGACTGACATTAAAACTCGGTCTTAATAGAACATTGTTCTCTATTCAATGATTTGTGCAAGAATTTCTAATGGCTACATATAACACAGCTTGAATTTTGGTTAACATTAGTGAAAACTCATGGAACCCATCTTTTCTGGCTTCTTGCAAATCACACAGGATGACAGCACCACTAAAATGTAAATGTGCCATATTAAATTTAACCTTCTTGCTTGCTGAACCTCAGACATCTATCTTGTCCGGGACACTGAGAATGCAGAGTGCCTGTTAATGAAGCGGTGATATACACTTTCAGTGGGGTTAACTCATTCCCTTTCTGTTTAAGTCTTCATCCCTCTTCTGCAGCTTAAAAGGCTCTATTGGCAGCCTTCTTTACTGCACATAAAGTCCAGTACATGGTGTCTACTGTTACCTGGCTGGTATCCACTCTGTCTTTCTCTGAGCGTGTGAGTTTCCTTCTTTCTTTAATCTAACTTAGACATTTTGTTTGCGAACGCTGCTGAAATTGTGTCAAATTCCATGATTTTGGGATCAATTGCTGTAATATCTCTTTGCTCTTATATTGCGTTTGGATTTTGTAAGACCTGTGTGGGTTTGCAGTACATATACCTGCAACTTTGCCTAATTCTCCCCCGATGCTGAAACATGTTCCATCCATCCGGGATGCGACTTTATCTCCAGGCAACCCGGGTCAGTCTCAACCTCTGCTCCACCTCCCACCTTCTTTTCCTCATTCTCACTACCTCGTTATCACGCTGCTCTGCATTGTACATACAGCGCAGAAATCTCTAACTAAATCTGCCTGTAATGAAGCATGTTCCAATCCGCGATGCCGGCTCACCCCCCCGCCCCCGTCAGGGTTGGAGAGGTTTAATCCCTCGGGAGGGCAGCGTGAGGAGTCAGGAGGTCATCAGGGGGAAGCCGAATGCAAGAGGTCAAATCCTGGTGATGCCATTTGTTGTGCAAGAATGGGGAAAGCATGCACACATGCTATTTACACACATCGTTGGTACACTTCTTGTCTCAAAGTTATTTTTGAGGTTTATATCATAAACTGCAATATTTCCCTACCTGAACAAAGTGGTTTTAGGTACTTAGCGAGATAGTGAGATAACCCTTTTCTGGTATCTATGACTAATCCAGTCTAGGACTGATTCAAAGCAATATTGGAATTGCAGGGTGTCACCTCGATTGTTCACATATTTATTTTTAGGACTATTAAACCTGTCATTCCCACCATCTGACTCTTAGACAGAAGCACGTATCAATGCTTTCTTGGCAGACACCCCCTGAAGCTCAGTCTGATCAATATTGAGCTTGTGCTTGTTCTCTGCAAACACTGCAGCAGCAGCACGTTGCTGTAGATTCAACCTGTACAACAGTAGGAATCACTCCTTCCTCTCATCACCTGTCAATTCAGGACTGGATACGCTCCCTCCTACCTGCAAGCCATAGACAAACTGCACACTATTTCAAAACCATTGAGCTCATCTGCTTCTGGGTGATGAGCCAATCCATTACACACACTGAGTGAGCAGATTTTATCTGTATCACCCACCTATACATCCAACACAATGGACATGGATATGACAGCCATCAGACCTTTAAATGAAAAAAAAAAGACCAATACTGGGTGAACCAAGTCAAAGGGAGACCCAGCACCTGGACAGTTGAGCACACCACAGTTGAAAGAGTTCCTAAAGCAAACACAGACAAGCTACATACAGTCCGATAAGAAGACAGGATAGCAGAAGAGGAAAAATAAAATAGTGGGAGAAATACAGAAAATAACCCTGTTTTTTTTAAATATAATTTAATAAATAAACCTACTTTGGAAGGTTTGAGAGTAAACCTGAGGTTAAATAATGCATTAGCAACCTGCCAGATTATCTCAAAGCAAACTGCAGTGCTTCTCTTGACAGATCAGGATTCAGAAACACATCTTCTTAACATATTTTCCATTCACTCACAATGGTGATGTAATTGCAAATAAGCATTTAAAACCAGTGGTGGAAGAAATATTCAGATAATTTACTTGAGTAAAGGCACTAAAACAGCAATGGAAAAATAATGTGTAATATGTAATAGCCATGCATGAAACTGATATATACTGACTGATATATGACATCATTAGATTATTAATAGTGAAGTATCAGTGTTAGAGTAGCATGTTACTGATGTAGCTGCTGGAACCTAAAGATATGAGCCACTCCAAAAGGTCAGTAGATAAATGTGAGGGGTGGTGAGATGATTAATAGGAGAGGAAAGTAAACAAAATACAAAAAAAAAAAAAAAAAAAAAAAAAAAAAAAAAAAAAAAAAATATATATATATATATATATATATATATATATATATATATATATATATTTTTTTACAGTTTTCAGTTTTTGGACTACTTCCCTGATTTACATTTTTCAAATGAAACCATGTGTGAGGGAAAAATCACTATTTGGTGGAGCTGTTAACAACTCATAGACATCTGGAATGTGAGCCCGACTACACACTACTTTGTCAATAAAATAAAATAAAACATTAAAAAAAAGGCTATAAAACCACTGGTTTTATCTTTTAGAATGTGTTGTATTTTAAAAGTGTGTTATATTATCCATTGTGTCAAATATTAATCTGGAAAGTAACTACAGTTGTGAAATAAATGTAGTGGAGGAAAGTACAATATGTGTCTCTGAAATTCCACCACTGTTCCAACCCTTTACAAACCCTATACACCTCTGAGATGTACCACTTTACTGTTAAACAGCATTTGTTCATTGAAGCCAAGAACACCTGTGTTAGGAAAGGGGAATTTAGATTAAGATTTATTGTTGACATTTCTCAGCACTTGCTTACATTGAAAAATATATCTATCTATCCTATACAGTATACTCGGAGCGGGACAAGCTCCAGTTCTTTTTGCCATTACCAGTGGTCAGGAGCACTGACAGAAGAAAATGCAAACCCCACAAAGGGTTTGCACAATCTGCACAATCTTCTTGCTGTGACGTAACTGTGCTTACCACTGAGACACCATGCTGAGAAAGGAAGGGAATGGGTGTCAAGAAGGTGAACGGGAGAGAAAGGAATGAGGAGAGCAGAGGATATAGTGGAAGGAATAGTCAAAGAAGAGATGGAAACAGAACAGGGAAATATAGTGAGAGAAAAACAGATAACAAGAGGAGAAAGAGTAAAAAGACTGGAGGAAAAGCATCAGTAAGAAGTGTAAGAAAAGGAGGAGAAGAAAGAAAATCTGACAAAAAAAGTGTTAAAAACAGTGAGAAGGCAGAGGTGAAAAAAAGAGGAGGGAGAATGACAAAGATGAGCGCAGATGAGTGGAGGAAGGGGGATGAGAGTTCACTGAAAACCAACAAGGGACAACCAAATCAGAAAAACAACCAACAACTCATTCACACACACTGAGAGACTGTTTCACACTGTCCACATGTAGCTGGATACATGGTGCATAACATTCTCTATGCTGAACCCTCAGTACCAGTCCAGCTTGAAGATTTTCATGTTTACCTGGCAGTTTCCTCTACTTACTTTGGTACGGCAAAATCAGATCTGTTGTGTTACACCCATTCATACCATCACATATAAACCAGCCCAATCCAGTCAGACCTCTAACTGATTTTGGCTTTCACATAATGATTGGAAGACTTATTTTTTTCCCCACTTTCCATGTACATATCTGCATTTTAGGGTTTTGTTCCCATTGCACAATATTCCAGGACACCTGGCTCAATAAGGTCCAGGTGCAAGACAAGACAATCTGCTGTGTCATGATAACTTATATTTGGGAACCTAAACACTTTGGGAGTCTACCTCATGAACACTTATAATTAACCTCATGTTATACGTACTTGGTGAGGCAGTCCCGTCCACTCTCCCTAGTGCTGTTCATGCTATCCCAGCTGTACGGGGGCCCCTGCAGTCCAGTCCAAGAACCTGGGCCAGGGGGTGGCCAGCCCGACGCTTTGTTCTTATGGCTGAAGGACAGAGGAGAAATGAAGATTCAATCAATACATGTTTATACTAAAACAGGGCTGTCACTAAGTAGTGAAGTAAATCCACTTTTGTTTTTAGTAAATATCGATAAACAAGGACCGATAACTTTAATCAAGGCAGATTAAACCTGCTTTGCTAATATTCTAGACAGTGATTACAATGAAAACACACAAAACTATGACTCTCCACTTGTCCGGAAAAAAAATAGTTGACAACATTCAAATGAAATGACTGGTTTAAAGACATCTTAAGATTCATTGGATTCACTGGTTTCTATTCAGGGAGCTGATCCACAGAGAACACAGCTCATACATAAATATCACAGTCTCTGTATCTACTCATATCAAGAGTTACATAATTTAAGAAAAGAATCAAAGGTGAATGTATTAATCATTGTTTCCCCTCTCAGGCTGAAGACACTGAGACAAAGTCTATACAGCTTTGGTTAGACCCCTCTCCGTCCAATTAGTGCGACTTCTTGTCTCGGTGTGTGGCTTGCAGTGTGAGATAGCACTGCTTAGTGCAATCGACTGAATTCAAATAAAGGCTCATCAGCTCTGTAGAGAGCTGATCGATGGCTGTATGTGCAGGCAGCGCTGCAGTAGCCGCTCTGCTAAATTGCAAAAAGCACTGATGTGACAGCTGATTTGGTTATTGCAGATTATGCTAACAATGTCATTGAGGATTTCAGGAGATCGGCAATAGGGAGAGACGGGGGGAGGAGGCGGTGAAAGAGAAGAGACAGAGTGGCAACTCAATGTGAATTATAGAAAAAAAAGTTAATCAGATAATGAGAATGGAACATATCATCCTTGTGAATCCACTGAGTAAAAATTAAAGTATTCAATGTCTCACATGCTATAATGACTAATCTTGCACAGATCATAAAGCACCCATCTCATAACTATCCAAAGAAAATGGATCACAAATGCAATAAAAGATCATCAAGCCAGAGAAATGCATCTGAGTTTAATCAACATTTCCTCCAACAGCAATATTCCATCAAGAGAGTATTGCCCTGACCTCAAATCTGTGATAGAATAACAATGAAAATACAAATAGCATTAGAGTGCAAGAAGATTCAAACTATTACTCTATTACACAACATGCTCTCCCGGTGTGTGACGCTGTGTACTCAGACATCACAAGTCAGTGTTAGCCTTAACCACTAAAAAGGGCCCAATTGATCTGTCATCAGTTATAACAAAACGTCAAATAGATGAAAGGCATACTAGATAAGGACGTCATCACCGCACGAATCCAGCTGATCGATTCCCATATTGTGCTGTTGGTAGGTTGAATACATCAGTCACTCATGTCATAGCTTGCAGTGAGTTAAAAAGAGACAATTGTCTTTTGTAAGTGTGCAGCAACCTCCACTAGAGTGTATTGAAGCTGCCGGTGACAGTGTCAGACATCCCCTGTCATCCCATGGAACAGCTGTCATGTAGAAGACGAGAGGGAAAACAAAAAAGAAAAAGCAGGCTACTGGTAATGACACTTGTAGTGTATCAAGGAATAGCTTCCATTCTTCCATTAACACACACAGTAGGGAGAAAAAAATAAAAGAAAGATCATATTTCCTCCCCCTCTTTGGATTCTGAGTTGAATTCTTCTAGAGTCTGTTGCCATCTGCGGATTTCAGCCAGACGCTTGTGTTTCTGCTGATCTGCAGTCATCCAAAAAGAAAAACACATCCACTGCCTCCTCAGAATCCCAATCAGAGGCTCCCGTGCTCGAAATATACAGAGGCCGCTGCTTTAACGGCTGTGCAGATCTCCAATGTGTAGACAGACATTCATCTATGTTTGTCATTGTGCTGCTGATGCCGAGAGCAGCTTTGGTCCAAACTGAACTAAACTGTCGTGGCCTTGCCTCCTTTATCCCATAATCCCTCTCATCACAGAGAAAACAAATCCACACTCTCTCTGTGTGTGTGTGTGTGTGTGTGTGTGTGTGTGTGTGTGTGTGTGTGTGTGTGTGTGTGGGGGGGGGGGGGTGGGGGGGGGTGGTTGTGTGTATGTCTGAGAGCGAGAGATAGAGGGAAAATGAGGGGGAAAGAGAGTGTGTGCAACTGTGCATGTATATGGGAAGATGTGTGTGTGTGTGTGTGTGTGTGTGCGCGTGCGCGTGTGTGTGTCTGTGTGTCTGTGTGTGTGTGGAGTAAGAGGATTTTCGGAGAGAAACAACGCGTATGGAAACATCGCCCCATCTCAGAGCTGAAGCCTCCTAGCAGGAAGCTGGAGGAGGAAACTGACTCTCAAACTTCACCTGGATGGTATCTCTTGTTATTTCACTTGTGATCTTTCCAGTAAACAAAGTCATTTGGTTATGGTTATGCCAGTAAAATAAAAAAAATGGATGGAGTCAGAGGAAATATCTGAGAGATAAATGCTAACAATAGCATGCTAACAATGACAATGTGAAGAAGATTCACCACTAAAGCTGAGGCTCATGCCAATTGAACACATCACCTGGGAACCATTAATGTGTGTACCAAATTATGTGGCACTCATATTGTAAATTAACTGGATAAGCAAAAATATTAACTTGAATGTCTGTATAAGGTTGAATGGTAATCTATCAACCAACTTACTGAATGCCCAACGGACACTGCTGTCTCCACACCTCTGCTGCTAACATATTTGAAAACTCATTTGGACAATGGTGTGCTAATATCCTTGGCTCCAAACACCCCTCTGTCAGCATCACCTGCCTCACTTGCTACTTCCAATGCCAAACATACATGTCAGCTGGGGATTTACATGTGGATTCAAGCTCAGTCGCTCTCAAATTGACATGAACGAGAACCCAAAATCAGATAATTGTGTTTATCATTCACAGCTGTCTCACTACTTGTTCAGCTGCATGTCCATCGGGAATGATTCATGCCTCTCTTGTTTTGTTTTCTCAGTACTTCTTTTCTAAAACAAGAATGTAACAGGTTACCGAGAAAATAACATAAAGTGCTGTTGCTCAAAATGCAACTCTTGATCAATACATCATGAAAGTTGTCTCCTGGATGAAGTATGCCCTATTTGATGTCTGTCCCTTTCATATAGCAGAAATCCAAATACATGTATTCAAAAGAAGCTGCATGGTGCTTGGTTGCTCGGCTTGCTTTTTAGCTGAAAAGGCCAGAGTATTGACTCCAAAAAGTATGTATTATTTTCTTTCAGACTGATCAATTCATGTCCTTTTCAAAAACTTCATCTCAGGGGACCAATTTTTCACAATCATTCACACTTCTGCTTAAAAGCCAAACTTACCATACCACATTTGTAATCAATTTGTCTCAGTTGTCTTTCCTTTTTAGATAACACTTTTTATATGCTTCTTGAAATTTGATGGGACTATGTATCAGACAACAAAGTGCTTCATCCTCTGGGGTCTGTGAATATGTGTAACAAATGCTATGGCAATATGTGATGGTGGACTGGCTGACCAACAACAAATAAAGACCATAGTTTAATGTGCAGTTGGCAATAAATAAGGAGAAACAAGTACCACAAAAATATATTTCTAGCTATCCACAGGGTAGTAGATTTTGTTTTATTTCTCTTCTTTTCGCTAATTTAGAATCCTAAAGCTTGTTTTCACTGTAAACTATCCCCAGCCGGATTGTTTGGTCATGGCTAGTCCTTCATTGACTGCCATTGCATATATTGATCCTCTCCGTCTTTTAATTAGGTTGTTTAAACACTAAGAGCAAAGAGTGGATCGCTGTGATGTATTGCACGGTAGGGCATAACCTCCTGCAATAAGCACAGTCGGTGTGTTCAAGGGAAAGAGTTACAGTACAGTCAGTGAGACATTGCTGCAAATTTCTGCAGTCCACCTGAATGTATTTCACCACATGACAAATAAATCCCCATTCTCTTTTAGCAACAACGATGGTGGTTACTGAAGCCCGTCAGTTTTTTTTCTTTTCCTTCTTTTGCTGCATCATATGTCAGATCTCCCTATCATATAAAGCAGTGGAGCCAGCTGGCACAGACCTCCCTGCTCAGGCACCACATGCTCCAGTCAGCAAGAACACACAGCCTCAAACGCTGAGCTCTGGTTGCATCTCAACAAATGTTTCATTTCTCATGTACTGCAGCTTTGTTTTGGATTGTCACAGCCTAGCAAAGCAATCCATTACAGTTAAGCCATGGAAATATCTAGAGTTCCACATACACATTAACCTGACATTTGATAGTCCTTCAAGGTAGATTGTAATGCTTCATTTATCTTATATATGTTATATTATATTATAATTTTATATTACATTTCATCAATGAGTATGATTGTTGTGGCTTGGATATTAAAGGGTTTCAAACAAGAAATTTGACAATGTACTGCATGCCATTTTTCAAGTAAAAGTAAGCTACCCATTTAATGGAAATGACAATCAAATTAAAATAATTGTTGGTTACAGCATTTACAATATTTAAAAAGTCATGTTTAACCTGTTAATTTGTACACATACATTTGTGATAAGACACAAACTCCCTGAAACTTACCAGACAGTGTGCATTGTTGTTTACCCTCAATATGACAATTTCTAGTTTGGACTCTGTCTGACTGTCTCTCACCTACCGCATCTTCTAAGAGAATCAGAATAAGAACATTTCTGTGTTGACCTTTATTAACATGTACTCAATTCAGAATTTAAATTGGCTGCATTGGCTGATTTAAACAAGACATTTCAAAGGTCCAGCCTCAGGATTGAAGCCATTTAAAGGACTGTCCCTGTCAATGGCCTGGCTACTTTTTACCGCTGGGAGTGAAAATTATTTTGTTTAACCTTGCTTTTTTGAATAGACCACACACACACACACACACACACACACACACACACACACACACACACAATGCATGCACATCACGGGACATCAAATGTTGTAAAACCCCTGAAGATCTTTATCTAGACTGACTGAATTTGTACAAAAGGTGAAGAGCTCTCCCAAGATGCTTTAGCCTACATTATGACAATGCTTTTTATAGCCAGTTGCATAAAACCCACATCCCCCTACGTTACTCTCCCCACCAATTCTAACCACTTTATACACTCTACAGAACAACTAGGGTAATTTCAGCTCAACAGTAATTCTACTTATTTTTTCTTTGAAAAAGCATAGCTGCTGAGTGTCCTGAATGCTGCATGAGGGTAGGAACCCTCCCAGGATACAAGGACATGCATGTTAGATGAGTGGCAAAGAATGAAATATACATATAAAATGTAAATCAGGGTTAGGGTCACTCCCTTCTCATTTCAATCACTTTAACATGTTGATTGAGTCTAAAATGTGTTCTTTCCCACTCATTCTTTTATAAACTGATATAATGACTGAAGTGCTTTTGGAAAATGTACTCCAATCAAAGGCATTTCAGTTCTTAGGACTTGAGATACAAAGAGGCAGCTTTTTACTTGATTCAATTTCACACTACTGAACATGCAAAGTTAAGAAAATAAATGAATAAAAGAAAAACACTTTCCGTAAAACTTCCAAATTAGACTGAAGTCACTCCAAAAGTGCTTCAAGAATGTATCATCCTCGAACAAAGCAAGAGGCTGCATTAAAAAACACTGCTTTAAGGTCCCATAGACAAGTACATGATAGGTGGTGGTACTGTAGCTGACTTACTAGTAATGACTATGCATGTTTCTGTGTCCTAAATGAGTCTTATTGTCTGCTAACATGAAACTCAAACGATACCATATATATTGTATAATGGTGCTATTGTCAGTTAAATAGGGTTGTCCAACTTTACATCGATCTGTCTCTAGAAATATCCTAATTGGCACCCTAATGTAGTTTCTTTCCTCTTAGTCTTCCTCATTATGCTCATTAATGTTACAACATATCACACATCTCCTAGCAAGATAACTCCAACCATCGCCTGACCTTCCTCATGTCCAATCCACATCCTCTCCATTCTCTCTTTCCATTTGTAGGCTTTTTCCCTTCAACTCTACTTGCTTTCCCCATGACTTTGCGCTGGTCATAAATGAAACATTGGTGCATGTTGTTAAAAGTTTCCCTGGAAGTGCTCTCTTTTTTTATACAGCTTTATTATCTGAAGACAACATGCTTTAGCTCTCAGTGCATTTTACACACCCGAGCATGCACGCACATACACACACACAGTTTCTTCTTATATAACCCTCTTGAACATTAAGCTCCATTCTGCTTTGCATGCTCTCTGAACATCTTGTAGAGTGAAGATATTTGCTAAACAAGCATAACAGAATAAAAATCTGCAAGAATTTCAGAATGTTAATTTGCAGCAGAGGCGTTGGGAAGTCTTGAAAAAAGAGTTAACTTATTCATGCTCCCACCTGATTCCTGTTGCCTTTCTCAATCATCCATCTAAACTTTAAGAACATGGTCCATTATTGCTAAATCTTACGAGCATTCAAGCTCCTGATGGCAAGCATGCTCAGATTCAATTGCCATTTGGCTTCTGTTCATTACCCATATCAGCTGATTTCTGTTTGTTTAATAAAGGCTCCATCACGTGAGCATCTAAAACATCAAGACTTTTTGACTGTCGCCCACAATCAGTGGATTTCATAGGGGTGAAGTAAATCAAGCAAAATATGTCATGTTAAATTCAACACATGGGAAGTCTGACATGCAAAATGATGCCAAAGACCAATTAGCTAACCATTTTGACAGCACTGCTGACCTTTGTTGAAAAGAAGAGCTGGATAATCCAAAATGGAGGAAAACTTCCAAAGCTCATTAGCTGTGTGTCACTGTCCAAGTTCCTCTATGGGAATGTAAACTTGTTCACAAAGAGGAATAGTTTGCTGACAGTTAGGAGACAGGAGTCAATTACATAACTACTTCTTTTTAAAAAAAAACTGTGTGAAACCATCCAGCCAACTTTAGTTTTTGTTTTTCATAGGGATGTAGTCTCCCGGTTTATTCATCAATTGGTTGGTCGAAATGTTCCTGTACGACCAAATTCTCATCGGCCTCCCCCCCGGGTACCGTGTCCAGGCCTCCAACCCCTAAAAGTTCAGTGAGAAGATAGCGCTGTGTTTGTTTGTGGGGGTAGATCACTCTGGTTCACACTCTAACGTGGTGGGTGGTAATACAGCACCATAACTCTGGTTGTCACACAGCATAAAACAGAAGAAAAAGGAGAGGAGGCTTGTGTAGTATATTGGAACGTCACTTTTCTTCTTCATTGATCAATGGATAGGTTGAAGACTATGTACAATTTCAGTCAACCAATAGTTTATTTGGTTGAATACAGTCTTAGTTTGCCATTTTGTGTGAATTGTTGCTATTTTTAATAGATTCAGCAATGTTCTGCCTTTAGCACAGGGAGATGACATCATCATGCTTAATCACACCTACAAAACTTGACAGTTCTTAATGAGCAATAAACTGGACCTATTTGAATTGCTGAAAAACATGCAAATCTGACACACTATCTATGATTAAGAGGCCTAGACCAAAGCTATTTCCTAGTCTCTACAGTACAATATGCACACTCAGCATGCCATTAATCTAAAGGGGAAAGCAAAAACAGTTGATGTTGAATCAAAATCTCAAAAATATTAGTTTTTTTTAAAACAATTACATACTTAACAAATTGTATTTATTTTTAACCTGTCTTCTTGCATCCGATTCAGGCCACCAACACTCCAATCACTTCTACTTCCCCGTCAGCCACACAGCTGCTAAATGCATAGTCTATCAGCACTAACTGCAGAGGAAGTGAGTCACCACTATTATGGATGTGGCTAAATGTTACATTTGTCTTGTAGCACTGTGCTGCACTCTGCGCTACAAAGTCATTTCCCTGCAAATTAACCATCCTCTGAGAAACGTAATAAAGACCAAACTATACTTGAGCTGATTAGTGGGATCTGGATCTTTATATCCTCTAGAGATGAAACTCTGCTCCTTAAAAACACTCGCTGGTCTTACTCGTGTGGAAACATGCCAACAGCGTGTGATGATGGAATCAATTAAAAGCTTGCTGTGAAAAAAGCTACTCGTCACACAGACATCAAAGGAGGTGAAGGCAAGCTCCTTCATTGAAGCTTTAATTTAGCTGGTTTCAGGACCATGGACAGCTCCTTTCCTTCAACACACAACACTGCTCTGGATGTGAGATTTTCCTGTCAATGCAGCACAAAGAATATAAATCTTTCTATTCTACTGACATGCACGCACAGCATTATACAAGCACAAAGACATGTCAGGGTTATGTCAATAAGTACACAGTCAGCTCCATCAATCACAGCTGTCTGACCTGGTCAAACGTTAGGCTACTGTGACTTCATTACACAATGAAGCAACAGTGGACAAAACAAAAGTATCAGCACCATTTATTTTTCCCTCATCCCCTACTCTCTTGCACTGTCTGTACACTCACACACACGTACATAGAGCGTACCAGACTAGAACTGGGCACACCCTGTCCTTTCCCAATGTGCAGATTTGGACTATTCCACAGGCTGCTGGCCAGAATCTTAACTGTAGCCAAACACGCACACACACACATCTCCGCTCAATGACTGTCCTTAAGTGCACTGCAGATAGTATTTAAAAGCTTGGAACAAGTGCATGAGCGTGTGGAAATGTAACTTATCTATTCAGAAGGGGGATTTTCTGCAAGGGGATGATTTGGTTCGAGGACAGTGAGTACAACTAGCAGTGGCGCAAAAAGTGGGTATGCACTATATGCGGCGCATAGGGGCGCCACAATGGAGGGGGCGCCAAAGCGATGGGGGTAAAATTATTTCGAGTCTGCATTTTCTGTATTTAACAGCGTTTGTGCATGTGTAGTAAATGATATGATCAATAACAGAGCCACGTCACTGATTAGGCGCCCCTCCGCCTACCTCCCCTGCCCCTCCGATAATCGCCTCCCCTCCGGGGAGAGAGGTGAAAGCACCGGAGCGCCTCCACACTATAGGCGCGCCCCCTCGAGCTCGCGCTAGAGCAGGAGTGTTTTCATTTGATGACAGGGACCTAATGACATGGAGAGACAGAAAATAAAGCTCTCGGGGGCACAAAACAGAAAACGGAAGAGGGAGAAAGAGAAAGAGAAAGATTTTGCAGGGATGAAAAAAAGCTTTTCAAAGTGGTTGAAAGACAGTAGGTAAGTTATGTCAGTGTATCAAGAGGAGGCTTATAAACATTCAGGTTAGCTAAAGCTACTAGTAGTAAAACAACAGGTTACTGTGTACTGATCAGTATTTACAATATAACAGATCATGACAAGAAAAATAAAAGAACTGGTTTGTGGTTATTTTGTTGTTCAGACAGTTATCTTTTTTTTTTTAACTAGATGGTGAATCATAAAACAGATAAATTATAGAACTTGGGAGTGATACACTTGAGTTTAATGTCTTCACTCGGATATAACACTACAGTGCTGTTGTGATGTATCTGATAAGTCAGATCAGATGCAGCGTCCAATCAGTAACTGATATCCAATAAGGATATCATTTACAATTAAAATTTCATATTTTTATATGTGGTTTGACTGCTGTATTTTTGAAACTTCCTTAACACAAAGTTCATGTCATTCAGGTGTGAGGATGGAGAGAAAGAATCAGGACACACATCTGAGCTCGCGATGCTCACTAGGGAGTTTACTATCGTAAATCTCATGACTGTCTTAAAACTGTCATAATGTGATGTCGTCTTAACCCTTAAAGGGGTTCACTCAAATCATACAAATAATACAAACACAAAAGTGACTGAAATTACAGCTGGGTTACATAACCATTAAAAAAAAATTCAGGCGGGGGTGCCGGTGTGGGGGGGGGGGGGGGGGGGGGCGCCTGCAATGTTCGCTCTGCATACCCCTCAGAAAGTAGGTAGTTGCGCCCCTGACAACTAGTGTAAACATATTCATTTATGAGATAAGATAATCAGATGAAACCCCTACGTCCTGGTGGAGGTGTTGGAAATATTGGATCTGGTGGAGAATACACACACAGACATAGAATATAAATAAGCTAGAAAAACCCAACAACAAATAAACTGAATATCTGAAGAATTGCAGAGGTACAACCACAATGATGGTGGAATATTGTGGATTCACTGATTACTTGATTGGAAACATACCAGTCTGGTGTATACATAAATATGTATAAAACCTATAAGTACATACAAGTAAAGCTATTAGATACTTATTCTGACCAGTTAACACATGAATGTAAAAAGACTGTTTTGCAATTTCTGTGTTGAGTAATGTGCACCAAAGATTTCCTTTGACAGGACTGGCTTGTGTGATGAAAATAGGGGAAACAATGATCAATAGTTAGCATGACCCTTATGATACAAAGGGAAGACATGTTAGTCTTGTTTTTGTTTGTTTTTCTACAACAAGTCTGAGAACTATTTAAATTGAAATGCATGGTTCGGTCCTTGGAATGAGCTAAATTTAAGGAGTTACAAGGGCAGAGCACCAAAAGAAAAACTATTTTCTTTTATTTGTAGTTCACTTGTGTCTACAAGCTATTACTGTGTGACACGCAGTGAGTTATTTAAACCGCATCTGTATCAGCGGCAGACCTACAATACATTACAGTGTCGCTTTTCAACCTTTGCCACACAGCGGTACATCTCTGTGGGACAACGCAGTCCACAGCACAACACAACATTGATTCTTTGTAAATGTCACATAAAACCCAGTGGAGTCGAGGGGCAGAAAACAAAAAAAGGAAGCAGAACAGCTTTTAAAAGAAATCTGATGATTGGCTCTTTGAATGCTGTCGCTGAATCACTTATTTTTTTTTATTTTTGGCCAAGGGGGGGCAACACTTCAACTCACTTGTTAAGGGCAAAGCACATTCAAGCGTAGAGCCACTTTTTCTTTACTATTGTACTCTACATGAATATGAACTACTGTCTACCTGCAGTTATTATATTTGTGTCTTTTTTTCACTGTAAGATGTACCTTTTGCTGTCCATTAATGAATCCAGGAATAGGCTCTGAGACAACACCTAAAGATAAGGATCAGATGGATGGTCACTTAACGATTGTGATGATAGGGCCTGATTAAAAAGTAAGCTGTTAGCTTAACTATTTTCACCTGATATACAGGCCCTGAGAGGGTGTCAAAAAACCCTAAACACTTAAATCAATGAAAAATATGTTTGTTGATTTTGGACTCCCGATAACATTCAACATTCTGGATATATTTCAGATTTTACATATTTATCACTGATCATAACATACCCATGACCACACATTCAGATAGCCATGCTTCATTTTAAAACTGTTTTTAGCCATGCCATTAGCTTTCTGTGTCACAGTCTTTACTCCCATTCTCTTTTGCATTGTGGAGTAGAAGGCTACTTTAGCTGAGGTTATGCCTATGGGGGAGTTTCACCACCAGTTACTTTCTGGTTGGTTGGCTGCACTCGCCTGACATAATGACAACCAAGCATCAACTACCTCTGCCTATTTGGTCCAAGTCAATCGGAAAGGTTAAAGAAAAAGCCAATGTGTGCACATGTATAGCTGCTTGCAATGTGTGAAAAAAAATCTATGGCTGCTGAGTGTGTGAATATGCACTAAATACGTCTCTAATGCACTCGAGTGACTTCATTTGTCACTGGGTGCATTTGTGTCAAAATACACAGAGGCGCAAACATCACATCTGACTGGAACATCTGCACCAAACATCGAAGGATAATTCCATGGGCTAAAAATAACACAGCAGAACAAGCGTTGCTAAACGCTGCTTAAATAAGATTACACAGGAGGATGGTGATCATTAGGATGAATAAGAGACACTTGTGCTCATGTCTTGCATTTTTTAATCATAATGTTAGCATGGGAATCTCTTTCCTTTCCCTAGTGCCTTAAAAGAAAAAAGTGCAGTATGTAAGCACTGATGAATAAGGAAAAATAATTGAAACTGTCATTAAAAAAGATGCTTAATCATGTTGGTTTTTATTTGCTGAACTTAGACATGGAAAAAGCAGGCTTGGAGCTCAGTTGTAACTCTAAACTTAAATACTTAACTCATCACCAACCAGCTTCACTCTGCTATCATCAAACAACCAGGACAACTGAAGTATTCAATTTACTTTAAATTGAATTAGTCAAGTCATTTCAATCTAATTAGAGGCAATAATAGCCATGCCTAATCAATGAAGCAATGGTCTTAGGACTGTTGATCCTCTGTTTACACATACACATATGAGGTTTCAGCAAGTGTGCATGTGTAAGTATGCATATTGTACTGTATGCAGGTTTACAGTACACTGGGTGTGTGCATACACAGTGGCACTTAAGTATTATGTGACAGCATTTAGAGCAGAACTAATCGCTCCACGAGCCTCTTTAGCAAACAGATGTATCAGCAAACAGAACAACTGGCTGAGGGCCTGTCCATCATTTGGCCTGTCACTCAGTTGTCTTCAGACATTTTTACTACAGTTGCTAAATGTGTTGATGTGTTTTGTACTGTTTTGTTATGATAAAAAAGTATTTTCTCTCCCACATTTTTTTTTTCTTTTAACCATCACTCTTACAGGAGACAGATCAGACTGGTGGACAGAGGGTAATATGAAAGCAAGTCTTTTGAAACCCTATTTAATCTACATTACTATAACAACTGACAGCTTATGTGACACTCAGATGGAGCAAACCCCAACGGATATGAAACCACGTCTTCAATACAAATGCTAATCACATTTTTGTTGAACGATAAATTAAAGATTTTTTTTTCCTGTCATATTTGATTAATTTTTTCCACTATGCTTTCTACTTCCCTGTCACATGCCACACTCAGAAAAACATTGTAAGACACAGGGAGAGAGTAAGAGAATATATAAAATGTTAGATGGAGATGGTATTTTTAACTTTGCTCATGTCCTACAAGCACAGAATTGCTCCCCACGCGTAGTAAATCCGGACCAAAGTCATCAATTATTGAACAAGTGCTTGCTAAGAGGCGGTACAGTATGGCTGGACCTGTGAAACATCTTTATATACTCTGGTCACTCTACTTGACTGTATGCGAGTTGTCGTATGTGTGGATATTTTCTTAATGTATTTTGAGCACATTGAGTCATCACTGGAAGAAAGACATAGTTTTGGAGGTCATGGTTCTTGTTATATAATGAGAACACAGATGCCAAAATCACTCATGTGTCCTTGGTGTTTTATGCTAACACTTTTGTATACATTACATTACGTTACTGAATGCATTCATGAGCATTGGTCTAAAAAAGGGAACAAAGGCAGCTGTAAGGGTGAACAGTATGGGAAGCAGATGGGAAAGGTACAGTACATGCACTTCACTGTGTAAATGTACTGGAAATGTAACATGTTAGCACCATGTTTGAAAAGCATTATTTTCCGGAATTATATATATAATAAGGTAGATTAAATAGAGTTTCAAATGATAAGACTCGCTTGCGTATTAACCTCAGTCTGCCAGTCTGCAGGGAAAGGCCAGATGATGGACGTGCCCACGCTGAGTTCAGCCAGTTGTTCTGTATGCTGATACATCTGTTTGCTAAAGAGGCTCGTGGAGTGATTAGTTTCAACTGGAAATGGAACATGTTAGCACCATGTTTGAAAAGTGTTATTTTTTTGGAATTATAAGAAAGAGATTGTGAGTTGCAATTAAAGTGAGCCTTTGCCTAGTCCTGCATTGTATATGGATGGCAATCAAGACATGCCACTCAGTACAGTAAGTAGCTTTTTAAAAAAATGTAATATCCAAAATAGCTTGTTTAAGTACTATTTTGTTCTTGATTATGTTTGATGATTGCTTTCAAAATCAAAGAAGTGCTCCTGCTGAGCTAAGGCTGTAAATTTAGCTTATCACAAGTACCACCATCCTGCTATGTCATTTTCCAACGGATCAACACGGACATCTCTGTCATTCTCTCAGCTATAGAGCAACATACAGCTACATGGCACATACTGCAGTGAAGCTTAAGAAACTTCAGAAAGAAGATCATTGGAGTGAATCATCTTGGAGTTCAACCAAAAGCTGAGCAGCAGTTAATGTCGTGTTATGATGGCCGTTAGGGAACATGGAGAAGGTCATCTCAGCAATTGGAAATGCCTCAATTTGAACTTATGTAGTCACAGTATGGTTGCAACAAGGAAAGAGCCTATGCACCTATGTGTCTTTAAATATTGCACTAAGCAGTGTTCCCTCCTTACTATGGCTTCCATGCACAATACATGAGACATAAAAGCGCTAACAGAGAAACACATGCTGTATGTCAAAGTCTCTTAATGTTTACAGCACATGTGACTTATTCCTGTGGGTACAATTTCAATACAAGCACCACTTTTTTTTTGCATTACTCATCATCTATATTATATTGTATTTTCAGTACACTTGCTGTTTGAGAATAACACTGTAATTGAGAGATGACACTCGCTCTAAAAGCTATTTGGTTTTGTGAAGCACTGACGAGAGAAGGATGTTCTGGACTGTGCGGAGCAAGAAACAAAATGGGTTTTGCTTCGTTTACATAATTGATCGAATTCTGTCTCTTGTCAAAGAGGGGAATGGGAGCATGAAGCGCATCGCTCCAGTCTTCCAGTATCATCTTGTGTGAGAGATGTCTGGAATTAGGGAAAGTAAATGTGGTAATCGAAACATAACAAAATAGTAGTGTTCACCAGGAAATGAATCCCCTGCATAAGACACTGGTGAAGAATGAATGATTGATTGTGTCGGGGTGAAATTAACCTTGCGACTCTGGCTTTGCACTTAATAAGTTTTGTTCTTTCCTTTTAAACATTGTGTAAACAAAGCACTCCTTTAAATGTATTTCAGCATCCCGACACAGTCAGCTAGAACCGTATCAGTTGAAATTTGAAAGATGAATCACACCTTTGAGGCAAAATGTACTTGGTTCAAATTACACGCGGGGATAGATGGACAGATAAGTGGATGGATGTGCTACCACATAAAGTAGACAGATAGGTGAGGGAGAGAGATAGAGATAGAGAGAGAGACAGAGAAAGATGTGTGATGTGATTTCATATATACTGAATGAAACAGCCAAACTGTGTGCTCACCCTGCCAGCACCTCCTGGAGTGATCACCAACCAAATCCCTTAGGATTATCCAGACTCAAATCAAGAAAATCATGCAACTTTAAGGGGTAACAAATAGAGAGTGACAAGAGAGAAATATAGTGGGGGAGGCTGCCATGTAGCCTGATGTTGCCCCCCCCCCTCTTTTTCTTTTCCCATTCTATGATTGGTGTGTGTTTTGACATTATGTCTTATATGCAACATGTCCACCTACACCACATTACAGCCAGTTTGGTGGAAAACACACATGACTGATGGATATTTTTAGCTATTCAGCCATCTGATGTTCTGATGTGATGTTAAAGGATATTCCTAAGTTCATCTTAATAAAATATCCACATATCCATAAAGGAATAAATAAATCAGAAGTCATTCACAATTATGAAACTGGGGGAATTTCGTTTTTTTTTTTTTTTTTACATTAAAAACGAATCTGACCGACTAATTGATTAATCAACTAATCATTGCAGCTTCTTTTACACTTAGCAAGGAATGTGGATTTTGTCTCCTATCTTTCACATTCCAAACTGTTCTAAAACTACAATGATAGAAATCTACACACACTACTGATACCTAAACAAGACAATGGAAAAGTTGACATTAACTGCCCCTATTTCCCATACAATATTTTGATTAAAGCTAAGGCACAAATTCTTCATACAAAATGTTTGACTGTCCTTATCACACTGTCTGATATGATAATCTAATGGGCGTGGGCCATTTTAACTAATGAGGCCCCTGACTTACTCGAAATTGAAAATCACTATGAATATTCTTTAGGACACCACAACTTGTCAGATGGCTCTCAATACAATGGATCTTTGCCCTCTGAAGTAGCAGCATGCGTTGGCATAAAGCACAGGGCAATTTGGCACGCATAACTGTAATCTGATATGCAGAACACAAACAAGCCCTGCTGGCTAGTTTTGTTGCCAAATACCAACACACTAACGCCAAGGTTTTTCCCACACTACAAACACTGATACGTCTTGCTTTTGTGTTTCGCAGGCACAGATTCAAATAGATAAAAGAGACTGGGTTAATGTTCCAGATATAAAGCCAGATGTGTGATGACAAAACTCAAATTAGTCCACAGATAGAACAAGAGCATCAAACAAACAAAAAAAACTGAAATATCACACAACCCTCTCACCTGCTGCAGATGTCTTATTTCCCATCGTACAATGAATGATTTATTATGAGCACTAAAAGGTGACAAATGATCCACAACTTCTCATTAAAGCTTATGGAGCAAAATTGGCTTGTACACCATCTGCAAACAGAAGGCTCCTAAATTGTATTATGACAGCTCATGGATACACACACCGGCCATCTGGGTGCTAGCAAAGTGCAGCTAGCTCGCCAGCGATACAAAATACTCTCTGGGTGTATGTTAGCGTTACGCCGTTATTCATTGCCGCTGCTTTACACTCTGTCTGCAACGGATGGAGCCACATTTGTAAAAAAAATGGGTGTGGAGAACATTATGATGGGCTGACAAAATGGTAATGCATATGGAGAAGCGCTAATACTTCCCAGGAGGGAAAAACTCTTGGAAAACGAGGGGAGGGGAAACACTTCTTATGAGGAATGGAGGTTATTTAATCAAATTAGCAGTCATATACAAATAAAAAATGTGATAATACAGCTATCCGGTAGAAGAAATGAACACTTTAGGCACTTACTTCTGTAGTGTGTGATATTTTCATCTATATTGATGTATGGATTATGAATGTTCTCCATTTTATGTGTTGTGTTGGGGGAGCTATTTGTTGAAATAAAGTTGAGGGAAAACTAATTTGGGGAACTTTTTAACTGTTAATTTTTGTCCTTATGATTTAGAAAATGGGGATACAGCATAGAATAGAAATGATCAGGGTAAACATCAAATTAGTTCAGCAGAAGCAGAGGCTTATTTCCAAGCTGTGTTTAAGACATTTTAAATGTTATCAATATAATGAGTGCTGAGTGTTTTGCTTTAGTTTTCTTATTTGTTTAGCTGATTTGGTAATTGAGCATAACTTTTTCTAAGCTACTGGAACAGAAAAAGAAAGAAAAATGTTTAGTTTCTTTACAGCACCTGAAGGGCTAAATAAAAGTATGATTTGACACTAATGTATGTTAGTGAAATATCAAGCTATAGCCTGGAGAAAATTAGTTTAACTTAGAAATACACATTCTAAATCTTGGATGCTTCACACATCCTCAACCCAGCAGATCAAGAAGATCTATACAAATACCACAGTTTCAAGATGGGCACCCCAGATTAGTACCACCAGTTCAGTAGCTGACCAAATGTGAAATGTGGTCACAAGTTCCCCTTTTGTTCCTGAGTTATAGTGTTGAATAATGGGCAGAAACGTATTATTGCAGAACATTTTGGTGTCACAGTGGAGTTGATCTTTGACCTTCTGGATATAAAAGGTATCCTCGTCATCATTGTATCATATTAGGCATTTGTGTGAGACTATGAATTAATGAGTTATAGCCAAAAACAGGTTTTCTGAGGTCAAAGTGATTAGATTTTTAATCACTAAATTCTAATGAATTCATTCATGAATCCAAATGGACATTTAAGCCAAATGTAGTGGGAGTATTTTTAAGGATCATAAGGATTAATCAGATTTCAAGGTAAAATATTCAAAAGAAAACATCTGCATTTATAAATCTTGATGCTTATTGTCTGTATTTCCATATCTACACTAAAGTCCAAATTGTTAAGCATGTATTCAGTCTGTACCAGACTCAATTGTACATGTAACATAGGTTGGTCTTGAGCTGGCAGCTTGATTTCTTTCAGAGCAAAGTCATGTTTTTCATAATCTTCTATATTCGACCATGCTAGCTATGATGTTGAATCACAACACAATATGTTTAGTCGTCAAGTAGCTTCCACAAGATCCTTAGTATCAGACATAACCATGGACTCATGAACAACTCTGACCACACTGTTCACTATCAAACTGTTGTGATGTAAGGGCAGATGTGCGGCTCCAAACTTTCTTGAAACTTTAGTTTATATTTGAATTATCTATACTGTTCCTTTCCTTTGTTTGTTTTTTCTGCCTTTCTTTAAAAGGAGAAGAAGAAGTACTCCAAATGCTAACCACAGAGTCTATGTGTAGGTTTAAAAGATTTGTCATGAGGCATGTTTAGTGGGCTTAGAGACGTGACCACACATGAGTCAAGGATCATGCAAACATGTATTTATGTACATTGTGTAGTGTGTGTGTGTGTGTGTGTGTGTGTGTGTGTGTGTGTGTGTGTGTGTGTGTGTGTGTGTGTGTGTGTGTGTGTGACATATAAAACCACAGTGAGCAGGGATTGTTGTGTGCTGAGCCCTTCATTATTGCTGCAGCTCTGACTTGTGGTCAGAGTCTGCTCCTGCCTTAAGACTTCTTAAGAATTTCTTGACATTTCTGGCCTGAGGTAGCTTCACTTCAACTTGTTCGGTATGTGAAATGAAAAGAAGATACAGCAACATTTTTGGGGTAAAAAAACAATCTCAGTAGTTGCATTCAAAAACTTTACCAAAGAAGCCAGATTTGAACAAGCACGGCATTATATATATAACACAATTAATTTGTCCCTGACTAATTGCTCATTTACTGTATCAATGGCTCTACATTTCTGAACAACTGGGAACATTGCCAATTTACCCTGCTGTCAGAAAAATCTAACATTTCAGCACTGCTGCCATTATGTTATCAGGAAAGGTATTCAACTATCCAATCAGACCTTTAATGTCATGTCTGGATCCTCTGCCTATGAACTGCTTTATAATTGGTGTAAGTGGGTGTGGTTATGTGTCACGAGGAATGGATAGGATTGCTGAGGGTAAACCCCTTTAAACCAAACGGTCTTTTTAAGTACTTAGTAGTCTGGTTACAACCATTCCTTTGCCCCTGTGCCCTCCACTCACTCACTGTGTTCCCATCCTTTTCAGTAACCATTGTCAGTCCTCTCTTGTTTCTCTATCTCATCCTTAATCCCTCGCAATATCTGCTTGGTCCATGTTCTCTCTGATTCTGTTTCTCTTTTCATTTCCTATATTTGCTGCTGTTGTAAATATTCATACATTAGTAGGATGTGAACCATAGAGGGCAAACAACACAAATAACACAAGAGAAAACACAATCAAGCCTCTGCTAGTAAGACAGGATGAAATACAACAATCTCTTCAGCAAACATTTGTTCTACCCTCGTCAATAAAGTCTCTGAATTGAAATACTTATTCATTGGAAGAGTCATAAAACTTTGTGGGTGAAACACACAATGGAAGGCAGAGTGAATGATGGGGTCATTTCTTGGACATATAGCAGAACCAGGCTGGAGAAAACTGCTCAAGGTAACAATACATTTTATACTGGTTAGACATTTTTGGCATTTAGTATGGAGTACCTCAACATTGGTCCCAAGAAACTTGTCAAGAAAGTTTTTTAAATAATTGTGTGTTGTTGCGCCCTCAGAAGAATGACACCTTTAGGAACACACAGGCATTCAAGCATAAAGATGTGCTGAGAGAACTTCCATTTACTCATTGAAGATGTTCTGTGACTGTGAAAAAAAATGCCCACAGTGCCTTTAAGGAATGAAATTCAATACACACTCACAAACACACTCACTCACCCAGACAGCTTTGGCATCTTGGAGAAACCAAACATGTCCATGTGGTCCTGTGCTACGTCCCCAAAACTCAAGTGCTCCACATCGGCATTCTAATCCACATCCAAATCTTGTCACGTTCAAAGACAATCGAGTTTCAACCCGGATCCATATCAAGAGTCAACAAAAGCCTTTCGGACACAGTTTCTTACAGTTCGAGAAAATCAACTCAGAAGACAGCAAGGATCACGTTGAATGCCCCATCCGGCACACAGGCAGTCCAATACTCTGTGTTTCCACAATGTTCTTAAGTGATGACAGAGAGGGTTACCTCCCACCCCTCTGCTCTCTCTGGGACGAGTCAATCCTTTCAGCTTGTCTCCACCTGGCTCAGTTGGGCTGCAATGAGCCTTCTCTGAGTGCTCTCCATTTCAGCGCATGGAGAAGTGCAGTGATCCTAGCCGCGGCAATCAGAAGAGAAGAGAGGAGGAGGAGGAGGAGGAGGGAGGAGGGAGTATGGAGGAGGAGGGGTGAGATAGAGAGCGAGGGAGGGAGGAAGGGGGTTGGGGAGGGACGAAGCGAATGGATGACGGATGCTCCCTGGCTCTGGCTTTGCCCTCCATTCATCGGGTCTTGCGCGTCCCTTTGCGGGGCAGAGGAGAGGATGGAAGGAGGACACAGAGGAAGGAGGGGTGCACGACGAGGAAATCAAGATGAAAGATGGTGTAGGGACAAAAACAGACAGTAAAAGTGCTTTGGTTGTAAAGAGAAAGCAACCGAGAGAGACGGGGCGGGAATGGAAGGGAATGGGGGGGTGGGGGGCGGGGCGGTGATGGGCAGAGGAAAGCTGACTCTGCAGAATGGGACGCTGATGGGAGCAAGACCCCGTCTCTCAGGTTTTTCTTTTTTTTACCTCAGTTTGGTTTGACTAAGTGAGTTTGTGGGTGTGCATACTCATACATGACGCAAGCAAGCATTAGTCTTCCAGACTACAGACGGGCTCTTTGACACTCATCCAGAAGAAACATTTGGCTCTGCATTATTTTTTGAAATTAACAGTGATTGCTTCTCTAATGAATGGAAAAGTAAGAAGGCCTGACAAACATACAGTTATCTTTTTGCAGAATGCTTCAGAATGCTCTGGAATGTTGTTTTTCACAAGTGATAAGTCTTGTAGCAGTGGAAAGTGAAAAAGGACTGGGTTCAGTGGAATATAAATGGAAGGGTGGTGGTGATTTATAAATATATTTTCAAAGTGAAGCATGAAAACAATAGCTCAACCAATGGAACCAAATGGAAATGCTTCGTCAGGAAATCATATTGTTGTCAGAGCAGCGCAATATGAACACACAGCACTACAAATCTGGAGCCGAGCCAGCTGCTGTGAGGTTCTTAACAATTGACTAGTACAGTGATTACAATGACAATGTTGTGAAATGAAGCAGAGCACACTAAAACTAAAGTAGAGAAAGGATCGCATTATATACAAGACTGATGAGCCCCAATACTCAGACTTCTCCCACATAAACATGGTTAGTCTAGAGTTCATACTGAGTTAGAAGTGACCAGCAGGATGTGTGTTAAGTTATTTTCTAGCAGCCTTGTGTCACTTGCATCTCTGCTCACACCTGTGCACCACACATGCTGCAATGGGCATCAAAGTATCACACAGACTGACAAAGCCAATTTCAAGATCGGCCAAAAGGTCCAATATCATCACTACTTTCAACTTCATTTTAGCAAGTTTAATACCACAATAATAATATCAGTAACTTTTACAGACACATATGCATATTGCCTCTGACAAGAACATTGAAGGACTTGCTTTCTTGGTTGTGCACGTACACAAATCTGCACACACATCCTTTTACAAAGCCTGTCATCAGACTATGACAAGTCAGAGCTTTGTGTGTGTGTGTGTGTGTCTGTACATGTACACGCGCACAGATGGTTCAGTCTTAGCAAGATGCTGCTCCTGCTGGCTTTCTGCCACGAGGGGCCAAGGACAAAACACAGATGAACTTCAGTGGTGACAATAAACTTTAATTGAATGCAAAAGAGTGGAAAGTATGTTTAGCATTCCATGTAATTCAAGTCAACTTTACTGTGCGTGTAATGAAATGAAGTACATGTTTTTTAGTTTTCCTATGAAAGACATATTGAGTTAGTACATTGTTCTCTCTATCATTATGTTATGTTATGAGTTTCTACAAGCCTGTAACAGCACACACTGATGGGAATCCTAATCAAGTCAGCTATTTGATATATTTTATTCACCTGTCACTTAAATGTGGTTGTACCCAGTGTCAACACACTCTTAAATGGCAATAATTACTGGATTGGATTTTGGCATTCTCCTGAAGTTGCAGTCACATAAGCTGTCAGGTCATGACAGGAGAGGGGAGTCATATTGTCAACCGGCTAGTGCAATGAGATAAATTGAACATCAAGTTGAACACCACAAGATAAAAGTTATTCCAAAGTATGCACATTTCCCCAAGGACATATGCAAGGCTGTATACTTGATCACATTAAAAGTTTGAGGCTCAGTTTGGACTTTTCTGTATTTTAAGATAACTTGAAACATGTTATAGTTAACCTTGGCTTTGTGGAAATGTAATGTATTTAGTGTACATGAATAAAAGGCATCATGTGTTGTCCCTCTCTTTGCTCTCAATGCAAAGCAGTTTTTATGTCAGACATTGGGGAAGGCAGCTTTGATGCAGAAAAAGACTCTTTGATAACCCTCGTCCTCCCTCGGGCCCCACATACATGCACACGCAAAAGCACACATGTGCATGGACATCAAACGTCCTTTGTATGAGGCGAGGCATTAAAAGGCCTTTCTGCCCTCTAATTTCATACAAGTTTGGTGACACACCACCTCAGGATGAGAAAAGAGACAAATAAATGAAGACCCTTTTATCTGTTAGCCCATTCAATTTCCTGCCTGCATTTTATACTGTAGAGATAGAAGCTATTTTGGGATCTACAGCATGGCTGTACATCACTGGGAGCTTTTATATCACAGTTTTAACAAATCAAACCTGATGCCAGCTTTTAATACTGTGACTCCATAATGGAAGATTATTAAAGCTCCTAGTTAGAGCAACAACAAAACTAAACAAAATGGTTGGAAGTAATGTTCTAAATCTTTTGCACCTCAGTTAATCTGCCCCGACCAGATTTCAAATATATTTTCTCTCCATCGGTCCACACTCCACTGTCTATCTGACATGACACACTTTGACAGAAGAGCAGAGAGCAACAAACATGGAAGGCAGCCAGCAAAATCATTATGCCGCCTGCAAAACTAAAGAGGTTTCATGTGTTTACAGCAACACGGCAGACATCAACCTCGCGTTATCTTGTGTAATACATTCTGCAATGTGATGTTAAATCAGACTGACAGCTTCTATGGTACTAGCTGTACAGAAGATGTGGCCTCAGTGTGACCATAGCTGTGTTTTTAGTCTGACAACCTCCCATAAATACAACAGTCTTTCACCTCAACTTTTTGGATGAAAGGCTTCAGAAAAAAGACAAAGGAAATGTTGATAATGATGTAGTTTCAGATGGAGTCTGGGTGGTTGCAGAAAAATACAGGAGAAGCTGATTGGATTAGTAAAGGACTAATGATTGGCCCCTGTGCAGGTAGATGAGAGGAGTGTTATCTTTATGTTTAAGAGATTGGATTGTAGAAGGAGTTGCCTGATTTTAAAATGATGGGATAATAAAGGGAAGCAAGGATGTATGGGGATGGAGAGGAACCAGGGGGAGAAGTGAATGAGCAACTGGGGGAGTTGTAGAACTTCTGCTGAGGTTCACAAGCCCCCATTTTATTATCACTGGTTTCATAAAGGGATGCAAGACAGGACAAAGACTGTGTTGATTTCCCATGATGTTTTCCACTGAAATCCCTGCACCCCTGAAAGTGGAGCGCTGCTGCTCATGTACCACATATAACATCTATATATATGTAAAGTTTTAGTTTAGACTGAATGTAAAACTGATTCAGATTTTGCTGTGTCATCCTTCATTTACTGTCAAAAGTATGAAAAAGAGCAATTATGTTCACTACAATTCACATACTGTCAGAAGTGGCAGAAATCCATAATGTAATAAAAATTAAAATATGGTTTATTAAACTAGTCTGCACCCTTGACTTTTGGTTGGGGTGTGTGAAGGTCATGCAGTACCTTTACTTCCAAGCTTGTAATTTACCTCTGCGCTTCAGTGATTCCACCTCCAGTCACTTGCTCACCCATTGGACTTTCAAAGCCTCTCTGAAATTATGATAAACAGTGCTCCGTCTCAGAGTGACTCAAACTGTGCTGGCAGTGAAACAAACTTGTAAAAAGTACACTCATTCCACAATTTCTGATTTTTTTTTTTCTGCTCCTATTTTTTTTTCTCTTGTCACCTCAAACTATAGGTCACTCCTCTTTTCTTTAAATAAATGCAGTGTCTCCAATGGATTGGGATAGAAAATAGTGTGGACTTCTGTCATGAATATGATTACTCTAAACTTGACCCAAATATTAAAAATTAGTATAATTATATCATGTTATGAAATAATATGTTGAAAAAAAATCAACTCTTAATTTTCCTGGCAAGGGATAAATCAATCCAACAGCAGCCTATCATGTCCTACGACCAGAAGGGAAAGGTGGATTTGGCAGCAAGCAGCAGGCAGACAGCAGATGATTCGTCAGATTGGCACATTTGGATATAAAGACTCTGCTGTAGTCAACAAAAATGGATGAAAACATGCTCACATTCAGCTCAGGAAGCAGAATAAAATACCAAGGCACAAGTATATCTGAATGTATTATATTTGAAAGTCATAAATATAACATTTTAACAGCATTCATCATTTATGTGTATTTACTAGTAACTGTTTCGGTTTTTCATAAACTAAGATAACAAGTTTGATGAGGGCTGTATTATGACTTCCTTAGGACTTGAAACACAAAGTATATGACTTGGACTTGACTCAGCCCTTGCAAAACAGTGGGTACTTGTACAAACACTGCATTTGTTCTTACATTGCATTTACTGTACTGTATGTGAACTTCACATTATTTTTTTTTTTCATTTAAATTCACAAGCAATCCACTTTAACATCTGTCAAGTATAATATCATCTTGTCCACTGTGCCTTCTGTATACGTTAGGTCATTTTTGACAGTCATGCTCCAAATAATCCACTAGGACGACAAAAAGTAACTCTTTACATCCATGTTAAAATGATTTGTGGGTGTCATCATTGAGTGCAGGGTGGATTGGGGTGTGGGAGATTTTTAAGTGACACATTGCACGTGAACAAATACATTTTATGACCATGTATCTCACTGAAAAAGTCAGTATGCCAATTATTTCACATAAAGGTAATGGAGGAGTTGAGTCACCTGGCCTCGCATCAGCTTTTCTTGCTCATCTTTCTTTTCTTGCAGTGTGAATTTTAAAAACTAAAAAGAGGAATGCACTGTCTATGCTTTCATATAAAAATAATAATTCTGGCAGGCAATGAAAGTGTTAAGCACCTGACAGACAGGACAACAGGACCTTTATTTTATCTTTCAAGGCTACTGTCTGATCTCTGATTTAAACAGTGATGCTTATTACAGTGAGGACAGATAGGGACGTTACTGGCATCCCACTGCTGGTTTGTGTCCCATAGAGATAAGAGGAGAAAAAGCAGTCTGCCTGCCTCTGTCCACTAATGAATAACAATATAGCCCAAGGTCACCATTCAAGTGTGAGCGACTGTGTGTGTGCATGAAGAGAGTGAGTCAAGGAAGACGAAGCGCGTGTGCTGCACACCACATTAGCATTCAGCACTCCTTCACCTCGTGGTCGACGATGGTTGACACACACGGAGAGTTAATCATTAACCTGTCTGTGCACCTGAGTGTGTGTGTGTGTGTGTGTGTGTGTGTGTGTGGGGGGGGGGTGTAGCTGTATCTCTTCTGCCTCCTTTTAACAGACCAGAACAAACTAACCATCATAATAGACTCATGTAATGGGATTTTCACTTGATGCTGTTTCAAGAAGAATAAAGTCACACAGTTGTGTTTAAGCATATATATCACACTATAACACATCAGGCTAATCAGCTGATGATAGATAATGAAACGATTAAGCTTTGCTTCTTTATTATGCCAGTAGAAGTTGAACCTTGATGCCTGGAACATTCCCTTGAGTGCAAGAGTGGTGGTGTTCATACATAAATCACTGTCGCCTTTGCAACAGTCACTTACATCTTAGAGCTTGGTCTCCTATTCTGTGGATCACTGACAAATATATACATGCCAACCCTGTCTGTTACAAAATATGGCTGTGCACTACTTATTTGCTCTGCCAATTACATTTTGATGGAAACCCTGGTGCCTTCTGGATTATGCTCACAGGGGACGCTTTGTTTCAATTCATAAAATTGACATATCTATGTTGTCACAGGGAGGAGGTCAGTGTGGACAGTCTATCACACAAAGCACACAACTCTGCACACTGAGATTACAGTGGCATGTTACATGACATGTATAGCAAGTGTTTTAGGCAGCAAAGTCATCTGATGGAGGATTGAGAGTAGCTGTCAATCATGTCCTCACACCCCACAAATACCATCCTGATGAGAACTGTTTTAAATGACAGAAACCATAGTTTGGAGAATGCATTTGACGTGAGATTTGATATTTTAGTTTGGCTATCCCATCTGCTAGCATGGGGGGGGGGCAGGATTTATGACTTACTTATGATACTGCAGCCAGACACCAGGGACGATCGAGATATTTCCACCCCACTTTTGGGGAGCTGTCATGACATCCATATTCATATACAGTCAATGGTTTAAACAGTGCAGTGGAGACATGTTAATGTTTGTATTATTTATGATGTGTTTTACCATGAAGCATACATGCAGTCTAGGGGGAGAAGTTGGTGGTGGATATGTGTTGGGGGGGACAAAACAAAAAACCTAAAAAGTTTTGCATATGTTTTATGAGAAAGAAAATGAATTTAACATATTAATTAGTTTTTATGAATGAATGCACACAGTGATTTCTGGTGAAAAACATTAACTCTCACCTTTAAGTTATTATAATTTTCATTTCTAGAAGTGATGTCCTCTTTAAAATAAATGATCATGTCATACACTGTTTTACTGGGTCACAGCACTGTGTGAGGCATTAAATCATAATATTACAGCATTCTTTAGTTGAATTCTTCTTTAGGATTTTTCATTATAAAGCAATCTTATTCCTTTAATGTCCAGTCATACAATCATTTATAATACTGTCAAATCTACAGTACGCCACAGTGATAATCGGTCATTCATTAAACCGCGTTCTCTCACCACATGCATGATTTCCCAGCATGCAACAGGGCAGTTCCTGGCCAGCTCCCTGTCATTACAGGGGATAAAGCGGACGCCACCATTCGCATGCACACACACACATACACCAACTTTATGTGACTCGTCTAAACAATGAGATCATAGAATTTCATTCCCGCACTGCCTTTAATCCAACCAGCAATCTCTCGTTCTCTCTTTTCCTTATGACACAGGCCTAATCTGATAGGGGGCAGACAACCCTGAAGCGAGGGAGGTGGGGGGACAGATTGAGGGAGGGCGTGAGAAAGAGGAGAAATGGATGGATAGAACAAGGGAGGTGTATGTAAGGAGAGCTGATGAGGAGGGTGTGAGGGGGAGAGAGTGAAAGGTCAGTGAGGATAAATGGATGGAGGGAGAGATGGGTGTTCGAAACAGACGAGTTGGAAGATGAAGTCGTGATGTGGGAGTTGATGATGGATTGGGAGAGAAGGAGAGTGAAGGATGGAATGAAAGAAAGGGGATGAAAAAGGGCAAGTGGAGGCACAGAGAGGAAGGGATAGTATGACAAGAAGAGGAGAGGAGGCGAAATATGATGTGAGGAGGCATACATCACACGGTATAAACACAATATAATGCTATTTATGATTTTTAAGATGGCAAAAATGAGATAAAGATTCAGCAGAGAAAGCTGGAATTGTATGAACAAACATAAAAGAGAGCTTAATAGTTTCATTTTGTATATTTGAGGCGTATTTGAGAAGTTTAACATGTACAGTAAGCTAATATAAAATGAATATGCTGGCTTTCATGCTGATAAGTTTGTCCATTGCTGCTGAGGAAGAGTATATTTCACAGACCTCAGAAACAAGTATAATTAGCTCCTGCGTCATTTCTGTGGTTGCCAGGGTCGCATCGTGAGCTGCATGTGACAAGCTGAAAAAAGTTCAACCATCATCAATGACTGCGACTGTAATTCCCATGTAGATTCCACTGGGAACCTGTTATTCCTGCTCTTTCTCCCTTTCCTGGCACCTCTCAACAGTCAACACTCTGAAATAAAGGAAGTAATGCCAAAAAGTTGATAATATCTGATAGATGTTGTGATCCAGAAAAGGATCAACTAGGATTTCAATATCTTTCAGTTGTTTATTTGGATGCATTATAGGCACCAAGGTTGGAGAGGTTTACAGTAAAAATAACACAATGCAAGCAAACAAGGACAGACAAAGTCAAGATAACATTTGAAAATGGATTAATTGAATTTACAATGAGTTAACTTAATCTTCTTATTCTGCAGAGAAACTCAAACAACTTGTTGCAGTTTGTCCAAGAGGAATAAAACAGAAAGACGTCCTTGCTCTTCATGTTTGACATCAAATGCAAGGACTTTTTTAATGATCTTGTTTGATGGAATTGAAGAGATCAATGGTGTATATTGCTCCCTTCATCCATTCATTAAAAAAAAAAAAAAAACATACAGACATTTTAAACTTTTATGTTCCTCAGGATAATACTCTGTCAAACTTTTTCCACAGTCCCAGTGGAAGTTTTTATCTACCTGGCATACCTGCTGTACCTGGCAGCAAGCAGAATGTTTTTGGATGCATAAAACTCATAGAGTACTCCGCAGGGGTTTAAACAAATAATATATTTGGCTTAGATCTGCTTTTTCTACCTCTCTGTCCCTCCCTCTCTCTCTCTCTCTCTTTCCTCTTGCCTCCCGCTGTCATCTTACTAAACACCCCTCTTCAATAATGGAGCTTGTCGCAGACACTTAGGAGATAAGGAAGAGTGGGAAACAGCGGGAGCTATTTGTCACTTCACAGCATATTAGCGAGTTGCTGGCCGCTGTGCCCTCCTGAACATTTTGTGGGGGTTGCCTCCAAGTAGGCATGCATAATCTGTAAACACACACATCATCCAACTGGCCCTTCTTCAGGACTACATATGTCCACTTGCATGGTTGGATGCTATGCACATATTCCCATCATGCCTGGCGTGCGCATGCATCAAAATGCAGAGATGGACACCGATATGCAGACTGAACGACTTGATCAAATGCTATTAGCTATTCTTCAAGCCCTGCGTGACATTTAATTACACACACACGCACACGCTCACTAAGCCTGAATGCTGACGAGAGATTTTTATTTATTTATTTTTCCGTGAGCCACATCTCTCGAGGCGGCCAGCAGAGCCAATACTCTGATTGCCAAATGCACTCACTCACTTGCATGTGCACACGCACACACACCCACACACAAACTAACACGCAATTACTTATAAGCAAACGTACACACACTTAACACTCAAGTCATTTTCAAGCTGTCTTACTAAGGACATCATTATCACAGTGCTTTATTGCCAATATAAAAGGTGCAGCGGAGAAGAAAATATAATGACAATAAGAAACAAAAGTGGTCAAATTAATTTAAATGAGGAAAAAATAAAAAATGAGGAGAAATAGTCGATTTTTAATTGAATGCAGGGACTAACAGTGTGATTACCAGGCTAAGGACCCATAATGTGTAACAAAGGTTCCGGGCGGGGGGGGGCCTCAGTGTTGCTGAACATAACTGGGCAGCGCTCCCAGTGTAGAGAGAAAAAAAAAAGTGAGAGTCAGAATAACAATGCAAGTGTTATGGGCTAGAGTGGAAGTAATAAATAAGCAAAAGAATGAGCTTTTCCTGTAACAGTAGTCTGAGGGGCTGCATTGTGGTATTGTGTGTGTTGCACTTTGAAAGTATGTCTCCATAAACCTACATCAGATGTGTCAAAGGATGTGGACATAGTGATGATAAACATGCAATTAAAACATTTCTACCGCATATAATGTATGCTGTTTCACATAACTAATACTATTCCGTATTTAAAGGAGATTTAGATGAAAAGATTGACATGACGTTTAGAAATGGTATCTATCTTCTCATCTGATTCTGCAAGTAAGCAAACAAGTGCATTCAGGTGTATGCAGAACAGAGATTTATCTGCTGTACAAAGTAAAAATGATATATCCACCAGACTTTTACATTTAGACATTTAGATTTTAGTTCTGGATGAATGAACTTTTCAACCCCATTTTTGGCTGAAATATATATTTAAGACACAGTACAAGAACAGTGTGAAATGAAGTAGACCCAGCTTTTATCATTTCATTTTGCTTTGCAGGTAAGTTTTTAATAATTCACTTTGACTCTTCACAATTACTGATATTGAGAACTAGGAGGAAAAAGCCCTGTAATGACTGATGTTGAAGTTCAGTCAAAGACTACTTTAGTCAAAGAGGAAACTTTTTTATTTCCATTTGCAGTAGTTTATATTTGGAGGTATGGCTCTGTTGCCATGTGCTTACATGGGAAACCTTAGGCAGAACTCAGCAGGCAACAGAATGACATTGTTTGAGTCAGACACAGCATGTAAAGGAGGAGCTGGGGTGGAGGTGAGTTGCATGCACCTTGCAGAGGAGGCAAAGGTAGGCAGATTGAAGCAGTGCCCTGTATAAGATTCACTCATTGAATGCATAGGAGAAAAATCAACTAACTTGAGATCAGCTGCTATCAGCTGAGTAGCTGGGTTTGTGAGCTGAGGTAGACTTTGTGGCTTGTCTGAACTAACCCTATTCATAATTTATGAAGGGGTGTGAATGCTAATGATGCAAAAACTTACATTTCACATTGATCTTGTACATTCCTTCGATGAAGTCTAAGCTTCTGATCAAAGTTTTGTGCATTTTTGAGTCTGACATGAAAGTTGTTGCACCAAACAATTTAATGTAACAAACAAGTATTAAGGGCGGCAGAAAATTTGTTAATCCAAATCTCATCCATCTGTTGTCGTTGTTAAAACACGAGGGGACACGGATCAGAACATATGCAACAAAGTGGCATATGGGTTTTAAATCTCACAGTCACTACGGTAGACATGCATGAGATAAACATCATGCGATAACCCCGCAGAACGCAAACCTTTCTTAACTGGCGGAGTCACTGTCGTATCTGCATTTAGTCATTAACGGATTGTGGATTTCCCACATTATCTCATGTGACATTTATGAAAGATCTCTCACTGTTTGGAAACAGGCGACGGATTTGTGCCACAAATCCCCACTTACTGCAACACGCCGGCTACATGTCTGCTGCGCACACACACACACACACACACACACACACACACACACACACACACACACACACACACACACACACACACACACACACACACACACACACACACACACACACACACACACACAAATCATACAAACTGACACTATGGATACTGTGTTTGTGTGCTAAATGATATTGCTAGTGAGATAGTCATCATCTGCTTCCATTAGCAGATCAACAACAACAATGAGATTAAAGACATACACAACAACCCCAGCATCAACATCTAACTTAAAACAAAGTAGGGCATCACGTTGGCAACAAACAACCCAAAAATAAGGAATTAAGAAGGAAGACCATGGATAACAAATAAGGTCATCATTCCCGGCTTTGTTTTTGTTTTTAAGGAACCCAGGCCCATCATGTCTGCTGCTAGATTATAATGCAAGATGGAAAAAAAGCTCCACCACAAACCTGCAGTTGATATAAATTGAAAGTATTTTGATCCAGTCACATTCACATATGGGTGCAAAGAGGAGCAGGTAGTCTACTAGACATTTGCTATCAGATCAAAGCTAGCAGCTGACACCCCATATGTGTTGGCAGTTTGATTTGCAACCTTACTTTTCAGGAAAGAGGAAGAAAGTTCAACTTCTTTTTTTGAGATTTTGGGTCTGTGAAGTCTGAATCAGACAGCCAAGTACAGTAGGCGACTGCTACTGTATTGTTTTTCATGGTGTCCTAAATCATTTCTACTGGGTTTATGTGGCCAGCAGGAATTTACATGAATTTCTATCTGACAGGCAGAAGAAAGAGAAGAAGAGGAGGAGGAGGAGGAGGAGGATGGAGGCGAGACTTTGAGCACCTGCCAGCAAACTAATCGGCCTATGACCGATTTGGCCTCAGGACCTGTCCAGCCCAACCCCACCAATCTGAGCACAAACATCCTACAGTGCAGCCGGGCACAGAGGTGGAGCAGCTGCAGATTATAATCGAAGACGGAGCATTTTCAACAAAAAACATGACTTCACTACTTTTTTTAAAATGTGAGAATCAGATTTGGTTGAAACTGTCAAGGTGCCACGGTCTTATTTCATGTATTAAAAAAGCTATATTGTCTACAGGAAACCATAGAATTTCATCACCTTCAATTTAGACTCAAATTTTAATATCAAAATTATTGTCCAGGTTCAGAATCTGATTTCCTCCTAATGGGAAAGTCTAATGAGAGTGGAAATGGGTAAAAATGAAAAAAAGATGGATTTCTCAGAGATTATAGATCCGCCATCAACCTCATATGAATACTAATAATTACGAATTGAACTTCACATCTTATCTGCATTCATTATCTCTTGGTTATACAGAGTTTGCTCCATACTGTTCCACTAAATATACAACCTCTTTCTGAAGCATCGGCATATACAACAGCAAAGAAAGGTGAAACTGTTCTTGTCATTGGATAGTTTTTTTTGCTCCTTTTCCTCAATAAAAAAAACAAAAAACAGTCAAATTCAAATGAAAAAAAGCACAGCAGGTTCACTTGATTTTACTTGTCTCGCTCCTTCTGCAGCTGCTGAGTCAACATTCAAATATTTGGAATATCAATGCTTTGAATGCCAGAAACAGCAGGTAGAAAGATTAGAAAAACTAGTCTATGTCTGCCAGCCTGCATGCCTGCCTGTCCGTCTGACTGACTGACACAGCAGAGCTGAGTCTGAATCTGAATTACATTTAATTTGTCTGCTTTCTGGGCCACATGTTTCCTGGCCAATGACCTATCACCTTGTTGCTGTAATCCTTTGACAATGATGCTGTGATCTGGCGCCTCCTCAATCCCACAGTCCACTGCTGACCAGCAGCTGTATGGGTTTATGTTAAGGTAGAAAGAAAAAATGTAAGATATAAGCACAAATATTTATCTCACAATTGTGTATGCGACAGTAGTACGAAAATAAAAAAGAGTAAATGTCATACTGAATATTTACCATTTATTTTACAGCCTCAAAACAAAACCATATACACCTCTCCTGAAAACTATCAAGCCTTAGTTACACGCTGTTGTAAGTGTAGCCAACTCCTAAACCTTTCAGTCTGCAACACACACAAACACACAGTCACATTACACTGTGCAGCATACACACATACAGCCTGTATATAAACAATGCATGAAGTAACATGCATGCAAATGTCTGCAATATAATAACATTTTATGACACACACACACACAGACACAGACACAGTCACACACACACACACACACACACACACACACACACAGAGAAAGACAGACTTCCCAGCAGCCAGCTAGCTAAACCCCCTCAATCCATGATGTAATCTCTAAGTGTGTTCAGTAATTACAAGGTCCTGGGTTTCTCTGCTGCTTGGAGCCACCTCAGCCTTATGTAACGGACGTCTCACGTGCCATCAATTCAATGAGCAAGATTACAATATGGCTGCTCTGCAAAATGCATTAACAGAGCCTGGCTTTACATCCAACAGCTTGCTCAGACAAATTGATGATTGTTGATGATTGATGTGTTGATAACAAGGACAGGATCAGACATATCTACATTACTTGTAGCATTTAAAACATCAATAAACTATTATCTCAATAGTAATGACATATTATTAAATGTGGTAGCATCCCATTCAGTCTTGTTTGATTGGGGAGGCAAAAGTGCACAGATGCACTCACTCTAACTAACATAATATGCATCCATTAAACTAGTAAAACACACACACACACACACACACACACACACACACACACACACACACACACACACACACACACACACACACACACACACACACACACACACACACACACACACACACACACACACACACACACACACATAAGCATAATGACTGTTAGAGGTGCAATCATTACAGAAAAAAATGATTTTGTGATGAATGTACAATTTTGCTGTTCAATGTTAGAGCACTTTCCCACACATGTTGCATGTGCAATCAAAATGAACCCTACAACATGCATGCATAACATATGTGATTTAAGTTTCATTAGTGCATAAACTTCTCCAAAACATTTCACTGGATGACTTTTATGACTGAATATTCAGCTCTGAATATCACTGCCATCGTTAGACACAACACAGAGCGAACACTGAGCAACAAAACACACAAAAACACCTACAATCCACAACAAACTTAATCCATGTACATGAAGGATTCTGATAATAACTAAAACAGCAATAAGCAAAGGCTCAAGCACCAAAAACTGGCTTGAAACAGCACACCAGTTTTCAAAATGTGTCTGTGACCCCAAGCCAGAGGCCCTTATGCTCCCACAACCAGCAGCCATTTCTATGTAAACCACCCAAGAAGCTTCAACAAAGCCCTCACTAAAGAGCTTATACAGTCTAATGAGGAAGTGCTGACAGAGGTTACAATGGTTAAAAAGTCATCTTCAACTCAAAGAAATTCAACTCTCCAACTAAGTCCACAGTGATGTCATGGGTTCAACACGACGACCACGACAAATAAACAACCACAAGTGTCAAGGGACATCAGAACTTACTGGAAAGCCGTTAACATTCCCAGTTCATCGTCGTCATCACACGGCTCCATCCTGTCAAGCGGACAGATGAGGGAATGAGCGGGTGGACAGAGTGGGATGGACGCCCCGGCCCCACCACCACCAAAAGGCTCAGAGCGTCGGAGAAAGAGCTACTGTCCCCGCTCCCTGAGTCCAACTCCTCCAGTAAAAAACCCACTTCCTCTGAATCTCTTGGAAAAAAAATGTCCAAAACTCAATTTATGTGTGTGTGTGTGTGTGTGTGTGTTTGTGTGCATATGTGTATATCTGAGTGTGTTCCCTGTTTTTTTTTTCTTTTTTCTTTTTATTTATTTATTTATTTTTCATCTCTAGCTTGGTGCCAAATGTTCCAGCTTAGCTTCGCTGTGCAGCACCGCTGGTGATGGATTTAGCCGGGGCATCTGGGCCAGCGGGGATAAACTCCATTCACACACACACACACACACACACACACACACACACACGCACGCACACACACACACACATATGCACAGACACCAGTCCACACATGTATGCAGTGTGTGAGATCGCTGGGGGGACAATGTTGGGAAAACGTCCACCTCCCCACACACACAGCATCACACATGCACGCACACACACACACACTCACAACCATGCTGCTGTTCCACACACACATACACACACACACAGACAGCTTGCACACAGAGCGGGCGGATCAATGCATGAACAGATGTGTGCCAACTTCAGAGCTGCCACTAAGCGCAGACATCAGCAGCTGTACTTACAGCGCACATGAGTGTGTGCATGTGTGTGTGTGTGTGTGTGTGTGTGTGTGTGTGTGTGTGTGTGTGTGTGTGTATATCAGACACAAAGATGTCTCATGCCACTTTTAAACCCTGATGCAAAGAAGTGTGTGTGACATATAGCAGGCATCTCATGTAGTGTGAACACGTGTGAAGGCTTGAGAATCAATGATTGTGATGCTATTCTCTCTGGTCAGAGCAGACAGAGGTCAACTGTGCCTGTGGGGTATGGAGCAGCCAGTGAGAGATTAACACAACAATAATGTATATACAATAAGAGAAGGGAACAACATAATAGTACGGTAGTCCTTGCTGACTCAGTAAAGGATATAAACAATCACTGGTGACAATAAAATCTGATTGTGTAGAGGAAGAAAGAAAATGTATTAACGCACCATCAAATGAACTACTTTTGCCTCTTCTCTGCTGGTGAAAAAGGGGGTGTGCTACAGCATATTGTAAAAAAATGTATAATGGGGTGGGGGGGGGTGCAATGGCTCTTTGGCACACAGAGTAGGAGGATCATTGCTTCATCAACATGTGGGCAAATAAGAATTCAAGGGCACAGATAAGGTGAAATGTGATTTAAAAAAGGATGATAAACAGGGATGTAGTCAGGATTTTAGAAGCACTGGAGGTAATGAGTGAAAGTCCCACTGCTACAGAAAACCAAAGCAATACTGAGAGGAAAGCTAAAACGTTGTGATGTCACCTCTGGAAAAAGTTACAAAGACATTTAAAAGAGGTGGAACTTTTCAGCAGAGGCAAAGTATTATATCCTAAGAAAACATTACACATTTTTATCTTCAGTTATGATTGTAAGCAGCATGGCTCCTGACCTGATCTGCTCTCTAACGTTAAGATCAATATCGAGTGTAGAGATTATTGAGTGACGGTTGTGAATTTGGAGGGAAGTTGCAAGTTCTGTTAAAAGAGGAAAAGTTCAACGACGCCAGAAATCACACTGGCGAATCTGCTGCCGTTGCTGTCGGCCTAATTCAATAAAACATCTGTGATAGCAAGCAGGACTTTGATAACCCAAGTGATATACCGTACCCACATTCTCAAACACTCAACTCTATTACATCCAGCTGGCCGGTGAAAAGTGCTGCCTGTCAAAGTGCTGCCTGATTATCCTGCAGATTTATGTCCGTGTGGCCTGATGTCCTCAACAGTTACCCTTTGTCTGGGAGTATATCATTCATTTGAAAGCTGAACTTGGCCGTTGTATATTGCAACATCAGTTGTTTTTGTATAACAAAATGCGAATGGATGTTTCACAGGATTTCACAACATGACTTTGACTTTGAGAGGAAAATCAAGCGGTTGAAGAAAAAACTGGTTGTGTAAGGACACTGGTGACAATTAGATATCAAATGAAAAAGGAAAGGCATTTGTTTGATATCATATCATATTATATATAATGTATATATAAAACTAGAAAATGACTGTGTAGTGCTGAATGTAGGTGCCATATAGCTCAGTGGAAGCCAGCTCCATTTGCTACCCCTGAGATGCCACCTGGCACTAACGCTGGGCCAAGTAGCTATCTATAGTCATGTCTACAGGGATGTGGCTGATTTGTACAAGCCTGTGACACCTGTGTTTAATTTTATATACATACCACTAAAAAATAAGGTTAGACTGAAATATCTGCTGATACAGTATGTTGTGTCAATACAAAATATCAGATATCATCTGGCTGATGTTTTCCACTGCAGATATGGATGCTGTTCCCTGACCAGAATGCAGCCTGATTTCTTTTTTTTTTGTGCACATTTTATTTCTCAGTTTAACTCACTCAGTTGTTCATTTTATAAATCAATTTGTCACCGAAAAGTAGAACTGTTCTGGCAGTTTCTCTAATAAATATGTTTATTTCATGCACCCAAAGACAGTTTTCCTGAAATCATTGGTTTCGATTTACTATGAAGGTTGGGGTTGATACAAGGTAAGCATGTAGGGAATAAATACGAGATTAAGGAATGAATATAAGATCCTAAATGCCCTCAGCTGTGTAACAGGGCAAAAATACATGAGTGTATCTCCAACCCATGCTATGCTGGAAATGACTCCTGGCCAAATGACTGGACCTCGGTCAGGTCCATCTGGTGGCTTTGTTGATTTTATGTAACCATGTTTGTTTACTAGGAAAAGGAAGCAAAGGAGTCTACTAAGTACAGGCTATTTATTTTTTTATCCATTTACTAGCATGAGCTCTCTTTTATGTAATATTACGTAGATTGACGTGGGAAAGCAGAGGTTGGGAGGAAGGTTGAGAGATGGGAGTTATGGACGGATGAATGATGGAATTTGGGAGAGAAAAATTAGTAAACTGGGGGAACAAATGAATAGATAAGTGGACAGATGAAGGGCCAGGCGGGAGGAAGATGAGTCATTGTGCAAAATACAAAGTAATGGATTTTAAATTAAATTTCATAGGCAAAATACACTTCATAATAACTTCATCCCTATTCAACGAACAAAATCAACACCATGCCACCAATTCTCATAATCCCTATCATTTACATCGTATTCTCAGCTGAAAGAGTCTCATCTAGTGGATATGATTCAACAGACAGCTCACTGCCCAGTGCCAAAAGGTCCTTACTGTTTCATTAAAAGAAGAATAGAGATTCATCCTCCATTTAATTACACCCTCTCCTTTCAGTCATAACACACCACAACCTAAGTGACCCAAGCTACCGGCTGATCTGGGTCGAAATCACTTTTGCCAGTACAGAAAAAAGTGAAGTGCAAAGTCAAAATGACCTCTGCCTCCTGGGCTTCACTTTTCCACATTGTTAGTTGTTTGCACCAATGCATTAGCCCCACTTTCCCCCACATCTAGTTATTGCTTTAAGGTTACAAAAAAAAAAGAAAAAAGAAATCAATGTGATGCCGTAGCTATCTAGACATCGGGACTGTGTTCTGGTGTTCAAATAAAGGCAAAATTGATGTGGTCAAAGTGTTTATTGTCATATGCACAGTTAAAAAAGGTTCCCCTGCACAATGAAAAACTTCATTTTTCTTCCACTGTAAATGTTTGTCAAAGAAATACGAGGTATAGAAAATGAAAAATGTGAAAAGAAAAGAAACAAACATCAGGAGCAATAAAAGAAAATAAATAAAACGTCTGAAGAGTGGTATTGAAATATCGGTGCAAAATGAAATATACAGACACTAGGTAAATGTGAGTGTGGAGCGTCCATGTGCATCTGCATGTGCGTGTGTGCACGTGTATGTGTAGGGGGTGAGGAGGTGGAGTGAAGCTTCCTGTACGGTGACGTGGGTGGGGGCAGGTGCAGTAGATTGGATTTGACAGGATAAAGTGAAATTTTAATTTATTGTAAAATGTTTTAAGGGCATCATTGCAATATATTCATACTTTAGGTTTGCATCACTTTATATATTGCAAGGAAAGGACTCCTGGCATCACTATGCACAATACACAATGACTATCTTGATGCATCCTACTGTTGTTTTGCAGATTTTCATGTGATTGAGTTAAAGTTTATGCTACATTTGGATGGAAACTTGACTATTGAAGGCCACCATTAAAGGCAGGCTATACAGTTTATGTAGGTTTACACAGGGGCTCTTCTAGAGACTGCAGTGCGTAGCCTCATACTACAGCTTGACTTTAAATCCTCTCCAATTTCATGTCAAAACCACAAAGCTTGAAAGAAGTAGAAAATGCAGTTAGTACAGTAAGGTGAGTGAGAGGGCTCAGATCAGAGTGTCTCCACCCAACTGTGAAAATGTCTGTCCGCCACACACTGTGCTTGCCTGGAGAGATAGGAACAACTTTCTGCTCAGACCTATAGGACCTAACCACTTGCACCCTCTGCTCAGAATAAATGAGGCGCTCAGTGCACTGGAACATAATGTGATATTTCATTATCTATACTGTGCAATAAGTAGCTAAAATTGAATGGGTACTGTATATTGAACAGAGAGGTCCGCAGTATTTCAATAAAACATATAAAATAAATGAATAAATAAAATAGCCAACATATGAAAAAATAAAGATTTAGGAAAAATGTTAATAAGAATATGCATGTACTCACTCCACACAGAAATAAACAATCACTGCACCTACAGTACACTCCACAAAGCTGGTCACTGCATCGTATGGACACGGAGGATGAGATGTAAGTAAGACCTGTATCTTACCTCATGACTCAGTGTACCATCCTGCTGTGTCTCTCTGCCCGGCTATATCCTAATCCTCTGACTGCCACCAGCAGAGGGGCAGGCTCCAACAACAATAACCACAACTGCAGCAAAATTACTTTATGCTTGGGTCAGTGGGGGTGGGGTGACAGATGAAAAAAAAGAAAAAGGTTAGTAGTTGTGAAGCAGTTGTGATGCAGGAGTGAAGTGAAGGAGAAGGATGACAAGGAGAAATATAAGAATTTGGGAAAGCGTGATTAGTTTTTTTTTTTTTTTTTTTTTTAATTTCTCCTCCTATGGTATGATGTTGCAATTCAGGTGGTCTCCCCCCTCCCTCCCTCACTCTCTCTTCCTTGCATACTTGTATGAAAAGATTAAGCAAATGCAAAGTCACAGAACCATCACTTCATGTTTAGAAATGGTTATTATGTTATTATTATTATTATTATTATTATTATTAAAATAATAATAATAATTATAATAATAATTATAATAATAATAATAATAATAATAATAATAATGTATTTTGTATTATTATTCTCATGTGATTCATCTTGTTCCAGATGGTCCAATCATTGCTAAGCTTCCCTAAGTAGGCTAGCTAATTGGGTATAAGTGCGCTAACCGCTGCAATAGGGCTGGGCAATTAATCATGGTGTTCACTGTTGCCATGACAGTAAAGGTTACATATCTTGGAATTTGAAAACTTGTCTCCAGTGATCATTTTAACCCAAACGATGACCTTTACATAGTTCTAATCAAGTCAACTAGACATTAACCACAGCGTCACACCTTAAAACATCATTATTTTCACTCCCTAAAGATACTCGTGTGTGAGGGCAGCAGTGGAAAATACTAAACTAAAGAAAATGTGAAAATACATAATTGTTCATCAAAGGTGGAGATAATCGTTCATTAATCGTAATTGAGGTTAAAAGTTCAATTAATTGTGATTTTCATTTTTGCCATAATTGCCCAGCCCTACATTGCAACATTTTAGGCTTTAAATACAGCACTGGAAAATTAACTATTTCCTTGCACATGAGAGAGTGTGAGATGTCAGCACAGGGGGAAAAAATTACATGGGCACTGAAAGAGGATGAATACAGGTGAGTTACTTAAGATGTTTCAATGTAAAAAAATGTAAAAACATCTATTTGTGGTTGTGAGGGGAATGTCATGCTGTAATAGCATGTAGCCCCCCCATTAAATGTTCTTACATGTCTGTTTGTGTATGTTTGATAATTAGTGAGGCATTGGAAGCTCAATTTTTTCACTTTGGAGAGAGTCCAGTCTTTATGACAAGCTAAGCTAGTTGTGTACTTGTTCCAACGATGTACTTCATGCACAGAAGTGGAAGTGTTATCCCTCTTCTCAACTAACCCTCGGCAAGAAGGAGGATAAATGCATTTCCTGAAATGTGAAATCATTTCTCTTTGTAAAAATTGTACAACTCAAAAAAATTGCAAAAAGTTATTATTGTCAAAAAGATTTACATTCCCATGTCTTTCTACCCAAACCTGAAATATTAAACACTGTGAAAAAGTGTAGCTGACATCTGCCATTTCTATTCAATCACTCCATTTTAAAGATGGAAACCCAGCTAAGAGCAAAATGCATTTATATTCCTCAGCTAAACTTTAATCAGTCTTTGCACACAAAAAAAAGAAAAAGAAAAAGATACTGAATCCTCCACAGGGAAGTAGGAGTGTTTTAGAGGCATAATGAGAGTGTCAGGCAGTCAGTGTGTTCTGACTTTTGTCAGTCTGTGAAAGGGTAATTATATATACCAGGGCACGGCGTGATGGAGAACAGAAAGAAAGAAAGGAACTAATAAAGGAAAGAGGAAAAGAAAGGCTTGATGAATTAACACCCCGGGTTCTCCCACTTGCCAAAGACAGAGATTGTCTGAAGAATTCAAGGAGAGGTGATTTATGGTCTCTATCTAAACCAATGCTGAGTTTATTTTATCCGCTCTCACAGTCCTGCTACTGGGAATCAGACTTCTATTACAGACACATTAATGATTAAAACCAGATGGAACAGATAATCATCACTACTGTGCGCTAACAGCCAAGTCTCTGTGAGAGCACTTGTATGCGCTGATAGAGATTCTTTCCTCCTATTTTCTCTCATCCTCTTGAGAGAAGTTTGTGTTAGCTTCTGTGTTTCGAAATGTTCAACCACAAGGGCGAGAGAAACATGCCTTGTTCAAGACTCAACTGACAAACGGCTTCATCAATCGAATGCCATAACAAGCTCTTAAAAGTATGCAGAACCACATATTAATATCGACAGGCTAAATGAAAGCATATTGATCAGACTTTCCGTTTGTATCAAGGGACTCGTTATATCACATTGCAGTCTACCGCATCAGTGTGATACATGAGACAAAAATGATCCACATTCATGACCAAGAGAAAAGTCTATCCACTGATTGGTACACTGACAGGTGTTGAAATAGTTACTAAAATGACAGGTCAAATGAAGGTGGAGTATGGCTTTTTTTTAACTTTCATGTTCCCAGAGAATGGATCCAAATGACCCTGGATGATCCAAATATTTTTTTGTCAACCACTAACTTGACAAAAAAATTGATTATAGATGACATATCGAGAGTTGTAAAGATGGGAGATGATCTAAAGGTCTCAAAGGAACAAATATGAATTACATTAGTGATCCACTGCCAATTCATCTTGCACCATGTCAACCTCCCTGCCATATGTCTTGTGCAACATATGCAAACACCCTCAATATATGTGCAAGACAGCTGAAAAAGTGCAACTCACTTATGCACATATGTCGATTTAAATCAGATGACGTTATCTGTTAGAAGGAAAAATTACAAAAATCAATAGAAATAGATCAAATAGAAATCTGGCCAAACTCGTGTTTCTGTCAATTATTTTCACCTGGTCCCTGATGAATACTTAAGTTATTGCATTGTTGTACTTACTCATCAGTTCCAACAAAGGATGTTTCCCACCATGTGACCTCTCTGGATCGTACTGCAGAAGAGACTTTGACTGAAGACATCTGAAGGCGTTGGTTCTCAAAAGATTTGCAGCTACTGGGAGCTGTCAGAGGAGTCAAGACCTGGTCAGAGCTCACTGATGTGAGGTCAGTGCTACTGTCAAATGATGAGCAAGAAGATTCAGAGGAGGAAGAGGGGCTGGAGCCCACGTTTTCCTCTCGCAATCCATCTCCTAGGTCCATGGAGCGGTGCAAGGATGAAAATGCGGAGAAAATAATGGAAATGAATGACGGAGACTTGCATGAAGATGGTTGATGAGATGAATGCATCAATGATGTCTTGAGCAAGCAGACACTTGGAGAGGAAAAAATGATGAAGGGAAGTAGAAAACACCTCCTAATGAGCTAAACGAGGAGAAAGAGATATGTCTGCACACTCCTGCTGGTCAAAGCCTTCTCACTCTCTTTTGTTTCAACAAAGTACTGAAGAGAGTGAAGAGATGGAAGGAAGGACAAAACAGCAATCAGAGGGAACATTAGACAAAAAGAGAAGGTGATATGGATCTGAAAGCAGGAAAAGAAAACCACTCAGGGAGGAAAGAAGAAAGCAGACAGAGAGGATGGAGAGTGGAGAATTGGATGGAAAGATAGGACCCCCGCTGCTGCAGATGAAGGGGGTGAACACAAACAAAAGAAGAGGCAGAATCAGGTGAAAGGTGCAGGCAGCAGCACTTATGAGGTGATAGACCTCCCACCCACACCAATAACCTTCCTCCCCAACAATTGAATCATGTGGTAAGAGGATAGAGACGGTGCGGGACGGGAAATCGATTTAAGATGCATCGAGAGGGTTGAACTGGTGGCTTCTGTGGCTACATGATAGCAGCAGGCAAGAGAGAGCCGTCTTGGGTTACAGTGATAAGCGGTTCATTACAAGAAGTCTTACCCTGTGCAAATAACATTAGGGCTTACCACTGAAACCCATTAGGACCCTGATATGGGGAGTGAAGGTTAGTCAGCCTCCCATAGGAACACTGGGAATAGACTAACGGCAAAGTTTTCCAGGTAGCAGTCCAATAACAAATAGAGTTAAAGATGCAAGACAGTGGTATTTATTCATCCTGAAGAGAACTATAGCAGTGCTCCAACAGTTGCTCTGCTGGATGCTAAATGTAGTAGTGCTTGTCAGGTAAGTTTATAAATTCATATCTCCCAAAGTTCACTTTACAGTTTGTCAATTGGTCTGACACCATTTTTCAAAGACAGTTGGAATGGCTTGAAGGCCCCAGTATGCTTCAAATGAAGTAGGTCATACTGTGTGTCGCCTCGCCATGTCTAAAGACAAAAGTGTGAATTCTTCTGGATGGCCTTATACAAATGCAGGGCAAAAAGCCGGTTGATATAGCCTCGTAACTATGGCATCACACTGCCCTGCTAATCAGACTTAAATAAATATTTGAATCATAAAAATGCCTGCACTAACTTCATACATAAAAACGTGACAGCAGTAGTTATGTGGAGATTTGAGAGAAGGTTTTCAATCTCTGCATAAGGTGGGTCAAAATAGCTCCAATGTTCCTCACTCACTGTGCTCCATAAAGAGCATATTTGAAGTGAATACATTTCCTGTCTCTGCAACTATGGCATTCATTTCTTTATTCAGCTGACAAAATGTAAATATAAAAAAGTATTTTACATTACGACACATGGCTTTTGATGGATACGACACAGGCTTCTGCACATGGAAACTTTGAATATAGGACTACAACCTCAAACCCTTTAACATAACTGAAGACTTATCAATAACGACAATATTTAACATTCAACTTTGATTATGGTACATATAATATACCCTGTTACTTTGCCTATATAACAAATTTAAGTTCTTCATCACAATGGTGTTCCATGACTATCATATGGTGGCCCTTCATGATATCAGTTTCAAAGGTTTCTAATTCTGAACAACATATTGTATCAACTTTTCATCTCTGCCAAAAACATGTCCACCTCTGCTTAGAACAAGAAGACACCCATCCATCTTCAGCACACACGGGTACATTGATTAGATAACAGTTCAATATTTTGCCAGGGGAACAGTGACAGAGTATCGTACTACATCAGTGCCAGATCAGTCCTGCTGCTTTGGACTATTTTTATTGATTAAATACTGTCAAACAGAGGAACTATGCTAACAAGGACAGCTGATTCAAAAAGTCCAACTGTGGCAATAATATGTCAGTTTTGATCAGTAGTGGTCAAGGGAAATAGGAGGTCCACATTTAAGAGAAGGGTGCTTTGCGAGGTTGTCTGTGATTGAAATCCATTTAAATGTCCCCGACTGATTCATCTTAAAAGAAATGAGCAGACGCCAAACATGATGGTACAACACATTGGAAAAACTGGCATGTATAAAATTGGAGAGGGTAGTATGGGCATAAACGATCATGGTGCTTTATGTACAGTGTATATAAATGAACTGCTCAGTTTTAGAAAACATTGTTTATTCAAATTCAAGAATGAAACCAGGTTACAAAAAACAAAACAAAAAAACACTGCACACAACATTGGAAATTGTATTACACCCCAAAGTGTATTACAATTAAATTATACTGAATCTACAGATATATTTGTTCAGCAAACAGCTGAGAAAAAAAGTCTTTATTGGTCCTTGTCATGTAATCTACCAATTCAACATGTTATCATGTGGGTAAGAAAAGTATGAATATTCCAATTAGATGGGTATTAACAGAATGATCCAGTGGTGTGCAAAAATAAATAAATAACATACTGCTCAACAGGTGTTTTGTATTTACATTTTCACAATGCCATGACGAGTAACCTGCGTGATTATTTTTGTGTTATATCCAAACAGTATTTGCAAATAATTCCCCACATTTTTTATGGATTGTTTCTAATGTGTTTAGAAAATGGCATCAGTCTAAGACAATCATTAAGTGGTATTTCTTGTCTAAGTTGGATTTATAAATAGTAATGCTGTCAGGTGTTCAACAGTATATTAATATTACGTGTTAATATACCATACCTTCAGAAAAAGATATAACTTTATCACTAGACACATTACTCTGTAAGAAAATGACAGAGCAATGCATGAGCTATTTTCAGATATGTTGTACGCAGAACTTTGTCTTTTAAATTCACTGTGCCTTCTCCTTATCTGCTAGTGGCAATGGTGGGAGGAAAAGGCAGAACAAAGTAAAATCAAAAGCTGCTAGACATTTAGACAGACATGCACAGAACAACATCAAAAGCAAGACACAATAAAGAAAATGTGTCATGGACACTCAATGGTCATTTCAAAGCCAAAAACTAGTCAAACTAGTAAAACAACGTGGAGGAAAAACAATATTCCTGATAGAAAGTTCTTAAAGAGTCAGTAAATTGTAATTGCTTAGCGAAAGCAGCTAAGCATCTCCAGAACAGGAAGAGAGCATCTTGCTGTAGCTTTAGAAGAATCATATCTGGAAGGACCGCTGGCAGCACTGCATGTGAAGCGCTTACATGAAGTCACTATAAAAGAGGGGCTGGGGCCCACCTTTGGCTTTGCTTCCAAACAGGTGAACAAGCGTAAAACTAGCCACAATATCCAAAGTTTATTAGGTGGGCATAACAAGAACACAGGGCATTTCAATCAGTGTTCGCTACCCTGTCTAGGAACAGACCACAGTACTCTTAAAATGTGGCCATGGGTTAGGGTTGAAACAGCTGAGATTGTGTGGTTCTCCATCCAAGTTCAAAGCTGCTTTGTTTTGTCCAGGATCTAATATCGGAAAGGGAAGAAAACTGTGCATGAAGGTTTGATGCTGTACCTTCAGCTACTCTGGTGTAGATGTCAAAGCCTTAGCCTGGTCTTAAGTAGTGTATGCTAGGTGACAAAAAAAGCAATGACAATGAGGTGAGGCTGGAAAAGAAGATCATCAATAGTTGCCATCTCCCAAGTATTTAATCTTATATGGGACCTGCATACAGGAAGCACGTGCCAATAAATAGCACTGACAACGCTGGACATGCCTTGGAGCTGTACACTGCACAGAAGGATTTCTAGTGAAGCGAAGCAGTGTGGGGCGGCTTGACATGCAAGACAGTACCACAAACAGCGTAGTTGTGGGTTAGTGGCATGGTGGAAGCAACTAGTTTCACAAGACAGCAGCAGGAAAACTAATGTTAGGCCAGGGAAGAAGAACGGGTGGTCCAGGAAAGCATAATGCACAGAAAGCTGCTTTTTATTCCTCTGTGTGCAAGCCCAGACAGACCAGGGCACAGATGAGGGAAGAAAATAAAACGGCTGACATCTCCTTCAGTAAATTGGCCTTGGTTGCTTCATGCTGTAGTGGGCCTCTGATGCAGACACATATGCAGACTCAGGGAAAAAATCCTCATGGAATTCTGCCAGAAACCTAGGAGAGAGGGAGGTAGGAAAGGGAAGTACAAGAGAAGGAAATCATGTGAGATCTTTTCAGATATCTGAATATTCAACATAAGCCGTTTGTTAGATGACAAACGGCATGGACACGGTAGGCTTACATGAAGCAAAGAGCGGAGATAGGAAAGCATCTCTAATGTCACAACCCAGCTCATTCCAACTTCTAGTTTTCCTAGATATCCGTGGCTCATTCCACATAAATCCTAGACCTCTTGCCCTCTGCCCCGCGGTATATACAGTATGTCAGAGACAAAGCCCCCTCATCTATCCCTATACAACCATCAGAGAACCAATTGCTATGACAGAGAGACAGAGAACATGAGAATGACTGACCAACAGTCAGAGTGAACCCCCCCACCCCACCCTCCTTCCATCTAATCAGTAGCAGGGAAAACTAATCCGGAATCTTCTTAGTATCCGCTACTCGGCCAAATCCTCTAAATCTTGCCATCTCATCTTAGCTCCACCGGCCTTCCTAATCTCAATGCAAACAAATTATCCTCATCAGAGGAGAATTTAAGAACGCTTTGACAACGAATAACAAACAAGACAATCTAATGGGACAATGATGGGACTGTATTCCACGGCGAACAAATGAAAGCTAAGCAATACTTGACTCTTGGTTTTATGAAATTAAGTTAATTAAAGCATAATTATTTACTAAAACATTAAAAAATATTAAGAAAGAATCTTTGGAAAAGAAAATCACTAGACAGGTTTCAATACAAAATTATTTTTTGGCTCTTGGTGCCAGGAATTCAGGCTTGTGCTAATCTTTATTGCTGTTAGATAAGTAATAACACAAGGCAAGCCGCTTTAGGCATACACATTGTAACTCAGCACAACGTGTGCATACACATGTGCACACATACACACCCACACTTAATCATAATCATTCTTGCAGAGAAAGGGAGAGTGAGAGATCAACTGTGGCCAAATCCCAGAATGCACTGCACTTCAGTCTCTGCGACATCAATCAGTTTTTGCCCACTCGGCACAGTCTGCCACGGCGCTGATTTCAGAGTCAAAAGCATGAAAGCTTTCCCCAAAGACGCAAGTGTTTCAGTTTGTGTCCGGTGTCCTGCAGAGTCTTTATGTCTTCAACACGGCGAACATATTAATTAGTTACTGAGTAGAAACTGAGGTGTTTTCTGTTCTGAACACAAACAATCATGCCTTAATAAATTATAGTTATAGGAAATTGAAACTGCAAAAGACATTTACTCTTAAGCACTTCAATCGTTGCATCAAAGTTATTGTGGATGATAATAATGCTGTATGAAAAGAGATGCTCCAGTAATTTGCAGTCTACAAATGCTGGAGTAAATAAAAAAAAGACTTTCTGACTGTGGTTCCCCTCCTTCTGATGACACTGCATGGGATGCCTTGCCAAGAGGAACTGCTCAAGCTGCTCAAAAAAATCAAGTATTGCTATTTCATTTTGCACACTCACACGTTGACAATACCATTTATGAGCCCCACCGTGAGAAAAAGAATCTGGTGAAGGCTATGCATACTTAGTTGAAAACTGTAATCCCTTCATGCTGCACACCACTCTCTTCCCACCCTATCCAACAAGCTGGCATGAATGCCAGCCCAAGCTATTTTCAGACGACCACCTCATGGTTTTTATGGCACCAAGCACTGAGAACCAGTTTATTTATTTATATGTATATTTTTTGTTGAGTAGTGGACACAAGGTATTTTTGGCTCTCATGCCCACAGGTTTGTTTCTGCGCCCACTCCGTGGCAACTTGGGGTGTTGCTCCACAGCGCTGCTTGGTGGCAGAAGGCAGTACTGCGTGTGTTTGATTAGAGAATGAGAGGACCTAAATCCCCCAGGTTTGGGACCGGCTGAACTGAAGATCGCTCGGGAGGATTTAAAGATTAGACTCCCACGCTTGTGTAACGCCCACTCATCTCCCTCCCTCTAGCACATGCTCTTTGTCACTCCATCTCTGCCCCCCCCCCATTTGCCCATGTTCTCATTTTCTTACTCTTTCTTGCCTTTTTTTGTTTTGGTGCTTCTAGGCGAGTCTGATGCTTTGATAATTTCCTCACAATCACTATGTTTGTCTTTTTATAAATTATTTCTGTCTATTAATTTCTTCCTTTTACTCTTACTCACAGTAGAAGACTTCAGTATATCATGGTATTGTGCAAAAGACCTAAAATGTATTTGTCAAGTAAGTTCAAGAGTCTGTCTATGGCTTCCAGGTGCAGTCTATCTCTCTTTGTGAAATGAGAACTTTGTACAGTTCAATACTGGCAGTTACTGTAAAGCTTAAATTCTTTGGTAGGTCAAACCTTGGTTAATGAACCATGTAGGTTATTATGAAGGCACATTTAAATTCAAAGTGCTTTGAATTTTATATCCTGTTAATTCAATGCAGCAATACATCTTTTTAATGATTTATCCTCTGAGAAAATTGAAAATGATTTCACACAGTTTCTGTCCACCTGATGGCAAGATCCATTTTCCAAGGAGGGGTTGAGAGTGTAACATTACGCCTCAATGTTTTAGTGGAGAAACTGTAAGTCTTCAGGCCTGAGTGGCTCAAAGATTGGTACTCTCCCATCTTTGCGAGGTGAAGACATTTGAAGCATAACAATGTTAATTATATTGTTTCTGTCGCTCTCTTGGTTAGTGAACCACTTACCTCTCAGACTGACCTCTTATGTGCAATGTTAATAATACATCTGATTTATTGACAACAATCAATTACCTGAGGAAGAGTTCCAAATGTTTAACCAGAGCTCGAAGATTCCTCTCAGGGATCTGCATTTTTCCCAGGATCTCAGGAAGCTTAACTGGAAGAGAGGGGTATATAGGGAGGAGGGGTATGTGAAGAAGGAACTGACATGAATGTACCAAAGCAAATGGACGACAAGTGAACGAGCAAAAGTAACGTGAGACCAACCAAAAAGCCGCAAGAGGTGTTGTGATCCGTACAGGTAGGAAGGAGGGGGAGGCTGGTCATGCAGGGGGTAGTTATCAGGAGTCAGCTTCCAGCTCAGGACCTGGTTGAGGGAGTAGAGGAAAAAAAGGCATTTAACAGAACATTTAAGTTGCCTTATAGTGTGCCTTATAAGTGGATATCACAGAACTTACAGTCTTACTGTCAAACTCAATTCAAACAGGCTGCTTAAATTCTCTCCCTGCAAAAGCAGCCTCTTTTGGGCCTTTATGTAACAGTCTCGGTGCCCTTGAGCAAGACATTGTTTCCCTTCCAGCTTATAAAAAAATCCATCACATAGAGTTTCATCACCTCATTAAGCTCATTGTTTCTCCGGCTCTCTAGGCCATAGAAAGGCCCACTTCGCTCTTTGCTTGGGGTCAAGGGCAACGGGGAAGATGAGCCGCTGTGCACTGGGGTTTCTGGGTAAAATGAGAGAACAGAGGACAAACAACTCATTTACAGATTGCTGCTGTGTAACTTATCACTGCTGAAATACAAGATAAACCCGGTTACAGAAGAAGTAATATAGGCAACATGAAGTTTTGAGAGAGCAGTTCTTAAGCACTTAAAGAGGGGATGAATGTGGGTCAAAAGAATGAGGATATCCCCATCTACTGGGCAGAACTGGTTACTACAAAAACAAAACCTGTTATAAAACTGAACATGACTGAATATTCAATCCATATAAACACTAGTTTTATATAGTCACTGACTTTTGATATTAAATGTTCTGAACAAAAAAAGCCCCAATAGTTAAACTCTGATGCAATTTTCAACAGTGCTTACTTCTGTCGAGGTTGAGGAAGAACTTGGGCTGTGATGAGCTGTCAACCAAACGGCGTTTGAGCTGTGGGGACGCTGTAGCACTGCCTCCACCTGGATCATTCCATACATTGTATTTATAGCTCCATAGTCAAATCAATGTTGTGAGTTTCTTCACAAAATAAAATGAATCACTAGGACTTAAAAATCATACAAGAAAATATATATTTTCTTTATATAAAATGCATTCAACAATAACGTAATAACTGATTACCTCCACTGCTTCCTTCAGCAGGGCGGTCGCCCCCCGATGTGTTCCTGGTGGAGCGTCTGAGAGACTGGGACTGGTATGAGATACAGTCCATGTCAGGGTGGCGCCGGCGCTTTGGGGTGGGTGCAGGAGCAGTGGGAGTGGTGGCAGAGATGTCGCTCAGTGCTGGTTGGCTGTCTGTGGATTGAGGGGTGGGTGGATTGTGCCCCAACGGGCTTGGGCTGCGCTCTCGCTGGGCACTTCAGAGAAAGGAAACAGGTTTATAATTGTATGCATTGCATCACAGCCAACAGTTTCCTTATGCAACATAGGACTTGATTATTTTGAGTGTGGCACACTTACTTGCTAGAGCAGGGGGAGCTTTCATTGATGGCCAGGAAAAGCCTGGAGGAACTGACTTTTTTGAACTGCGCTTGTTCACAGGGGTAGAGGAGGATCATGGGTAATGTGAAGTCAAATGTGATCCTCAGGCCATCAACCATTTCCTTACACAACTCCTCACTTGAAATAAGGGACAATTAAAGATTAGTTAATATTCATAATGGTAGCATGGTAGCTTCTGTTAAAGCTGATCACTTAACAAATCCATCATATAATTCAAAAGAAAAAGGATTGTTCACAACATTTTAATACATGATGACAGTCAACATGTATTTTTTTCCTCTTTGAAGACTCACTTCTTTTCTGGAGGGACTGGCTGCGGGCTGCTGTTCTGGGTCGTGCTCTGACGCCGGTACCTCTCATTGGCCATGAAGGCTTTGTTGATGGCAAAGTGCTTCACGTAGGACTCCAGGATGTGCACGACATTCGTCTGACAGGGAACCATCACCAGCTAAGAGTGGAAAACATGAAGGATTATCAAATGATGCTTTTCTATTATACAGTTCGAGCACTACTCGGCTAGACTCGACACCAGGTACATCGTTTTCCATTACTTCACAGTACCTCCTCAACACGGGGGGGGGGGGGGGGGGTTGTCAAAGCACGGCTACGCGAAACTGCCATGACGTTGTTTTATACGTGACACAAACATAAACAATGGAGGACATCGAGGCGATGGTGTACTTTCAGCTCGGTCTGTGTCTTTTTGTAACAAACAAAGCAAGAGAAGAGAGCCAGAGAAGGCTGCAGGCAGCGAGACGAAACACGCTGGAAAAGTACAGTAGAGTTGTTGCTAGTATTTAAAAATGGTGGGTTTTGATTCTTGTGTGGGACGTCGCGCTCATGACTCTTCCAGTGACGACACCCTCTGACCAATCAGTCGCCGGCAGTCTGTTGATGTCACAGTTTAGTATAGGCTCGACTCGCTTGGAACCTCGCCAGAGCACATATTAAAAAAGTACTATCCCTAATGGAAAAGTAAAAAAGAAAAGAAAAAAAGGGTTGAGTCGAGCCAAGTAGTGCTAGAACTGTATATTGAAAAAGTCCCAAAAGTCAATTCTGTCCAACTTTAATATCTTACTACAATCTTTACAATGAATTATTTAACTGAACGTACCTTCTTCCGCTTGTTGATATAGAAGCAGTCATCCTCCAGTTTCTTCTTCAAAACATCGGGGATGCTGATGTCAACATGGACGACCTTCTCCTCACATTCCCTTTTAACGTTAATGTCTGGCTCAACCCTCTGAAAGAAGCAATATATGCACCTTCAGGCAAATTGTTTATAGAAACTAAAATGATTCACATGTAGTTGTCTATGCACAGACGTCACATTATTCACACGTCACATATTTCTTCATGTTCATATTTAACTAACAATCTGCCCTAGACTTAGAAGGACACTAAAGTGATCCACTTTACCATCTTGTTGATATCCTCAGAGAAGGTGCTCTCCCCGCTATTCGAAGATTCAGGGTCGGAATCGTCCCCGTCACTGCTCTCTGAAGACGAAATCAAACCTGGAGACAGACAATACAGATGAGCTTAATTTAATTGCTGAAGAAAATTGGGGGCAAAAGAAGACAAAGAGAGACTCCTCACATGCGTCATCACTGTCGTCCTCCTTGGGGAGAGTCTTCAGAGAGGATTTAGTACCGGACTGACGCCGCCGCCGCTTTGCCCATGCCTTTCTCTTCCTACCACCAGGAAACAAAACACATCATCAGGCCCAGTCTTGTAGAGCAAATTAATAGAAATGTCAGATGTAAACCTCGGGGATACAGACAGTGGCATGCAATGCACTGGACTTGTAGCTGTAGTTCACTGACAGCATCATGCCTGTCTCAAATATTAATGAAACCTTTATACAGCCTGATCAAAATCCAGTAAATGATTATGACATTGCAGTCAGGAAATAAGTGATACTAGTCACTGAAACATCAACATGATTGCGGGATCTTCCGTACATGTGTACAATTTAATAATGTTATTATGATGGTATCTCATGCAAGAAAATATACTAAATTATAAATATATTATTTAATGATTGAATGAATACACACAGTATGAACTTACATGCGACCTAGAGCTTTGCGAGCCAGTTTACGTTGTAATTTACGGTTATCCTCAGTGTCCCTTAGGACATGATCCTCTGCAGCCCAACGATCCCAGCTACACACAAACACACACATTACAACAAAAAACAAAACAAAACAAAGGAAAAAACCCACAAAACACAAAGACCTTCATGGTGTGACAGCAGGGCTTTACAGCTACATCATTACACAAGTTGATGACCATGAGATGCTGCAACAATTAACACTACTATGACTATGAGCGGTGACAGTAACTCAAAGTTTATCTGCTTACCTTCTGTTCCAACCATTGAAGTGAATCAGGTACTTTGGGATTCTCCTTCCATGTTCATCCGTACCTATCAAGACATCAAGGACCTGTGAAGTGAGAACACAACAATAAGTACAATCCTGTTGAAGGCTCCTATGGTTTGACAGACAGTGTCTTTTCTCACAGTTCTTTGTATTAATCAATGTTTTTGTGCAATGCTTCAATGCAATTTGTTTTACTTATTTATGTCATTTGTCTGAAACTTTATATTGCTGTCTGCAAATGTATAATGCTGTCTTGACCAGGACACTCAATGTAGGTTTTTCCTGGTAAAATCCCGGTTAAATACAAAAATGAGCTGTCATTACTAGTTACTCTGCCAAACAATACTTAACATCCTGCAGCTTTGGATTTGCTCCATATCAAACGTCCAATGGAAACAAAATAAGGCATTTGAAATACTATTGTCTAATGCTAATTAAGCATTATGACAGGCTCATGAAATATGATGCATTGTTCATGTTAACTTACTGTTGAATTGACCCAACACTATAATATTTACGCTTAGAAGCAAATACAGCATCTGCAGAATTAAACATGTGCAATTTGGTTGAATATCAATATGAAACGGAGCGCATGACGCTGCAACCGCTTATAACCTTGCAAATACGCAATATGGTTAGCTAAAAGTTCATGCTAATTGCCAGCTAATATGTATAGCAGCAGCTAAGCTAGACTCCGTTTATGTAAACATGTCCTCTATGACATTATGAGTTAAATAAATAGTCAAAACTCGGCTGAAGCATTCGTGTATTGCTTTAAACTCGATATTTATTTTGCTTATATGGCGGGGCATGAACGCTAACACAGCAAATACAGTAAGATGCAATACATTACTGTTAGCCAAGTTAGCAGTGCAGTAGTATCGGTGCGTTTATTTATTAGGTTAGACATAACAACTGCACCCTGGTTCTGCTATTACGGTGCAATAAAGGCATACATTTAACCAGTAACGTTGACATTATTATTTATACTGGTTGTTATTAATGTCACTTTTGGCTGGGATGCTTCATTAAGCTGCCGCCTTTGAAATAAACCCCAAATTATCATAGTTAAATTACTTCACTATATCAACCATGCGCTGCGAGGAGTAACGTTTGTTATCAAACGTACCCGGAAACTCGAGCAAGATACCGTAACGTTATATTAGAAAGCTGCTAACGTTACTTTTCCTAGGCCTAAATGGCCTTCACGGACGCTTCATAACGTTACTCCTAAACGTTTCAGAAACAACCCTGCTTTTCCACAATAAACTACTCGAGTTGTATAAGGTCGAAACAGCAAATGAGCTAAATTAGCTGGCGCGCAACGTTACCTTAGCGTCGTACAACACTTTAGCCTTGGTCGGGTCGGGTTCAAAGCACAGGACTCTTTCTCCTTTGTGAAATTGATATTTAATTCCCCGCGAATTCATTTGTTCATGGCGACGTGTGGGAGAGGAGGCATCGATCTGACCCTCACAAACTCCTTAACCCTTTCCTGGCCAAACGCTTTCCTGTGAAGGGGTCCTCCACAAAAAAATACAGGATGGGGAGGGAGGGCGCTGTTGTGGGATAAAAGGCAACCCTCTCTTGCTGCCTTCACTGACGCCTCGTAATTTCTTAATTCCCGCTGAAGGCCACCGGGAACCGTGCTGGTCTGTGCAAATTATTTAAAAAAAACCTATAGTTGGTACGGTATGGTACGATAGAAAGCCCAAATGCGTCTATTATAATTACTGTGTACCATGTTTTGGCCTTGTTGAGTCCTTTTGTATGGAGGGGTTCTATTTACCACATTTCTCATAGATTGAAGGCGGCACGACCAAACGCAATTTAATAAACAGAAGTGATCTCTCAAGGACACCGTACTCATAGTGCAATTTCAATAAGTGGCCAGGAGATGTCAGTATAGGCGCAAAAATCACTACATGAAATTCATTTGTCTAATTTGTAAAGTCCAAAGACTTAAAGAGCTTTAAATCGAGTTTAATTTAATTTTAGCTTTAATTCATGCATGTAGCATTGCACTATTAACTGTACAGTGTGTTTAAGTGACATCATGAATATTAGGTTTCCAGATCCTCAAGGGGCTGCATGTATTTCCCAGAGAAAATGTAACATAGGTTGACTGTAAGTCTTGCCAAAGAGAAAAGCCATATGTGTCCCTATACAAATTAAACAACCTGGATTCCATACACCCTTTACCTTGGGGGAGAAAAACATGTTTTGGTTTTCTGTTAAAACAGTTTTGCCCCTTTTCCTTGAGGCAAATGACAGTAAAAGAAAATGTGCCATGTCTCAATAATCTAATCTTTCACAATTGGAACAGTATGGTGGCTCTTGAATACATACAGTATAGGGATGTTTACATGTGCGGTCAGGAACACGTGAATTTTTTGCTCTGATAGATACATCGCTCTAGGGTTCAAACTGTCTGTGTGCACACTCTGTGTGACTTTAATTTTAGACTGTCCTGTAAGTTTGCAGACATATTGAATTATTCCACCAATCTCTCCAATCACTGACTCATGGAGAAATATTGTTCCTTCTTCTTCCCACCATAAATAATTGCCTTTAACCGATAAAAATAGGCTATGTATCACTAGTCTATTGTTTCACATTTCATATGTAGGCCTAATTTGATTTCTGTTGTTCCTGAACTGGTAACCTTTTCATTCATATCTGTCCAATGGGCTCGGCCAGTGAAATGTACACTGATCCCTGACAGGATACCATGTCTATACAGCTGTAGCTGAATTTAGACAATTTTTTGCTTAAAATGGTTTCAGGCAGTGCTACTCTACTATTGTATACCAAATATGGACAGTGTGTATATAACACTGAACGTGACTGGGTGACGTGTAGCCATGCTGATTTATTCTCCTACTCAACCTTGACCACGTCTGATATATTTTGACAGTCATGTCAAATGATTACTGTTTCACATTAAATGTTTTCCATGGTTACACATTAGTAATATGAGTGCTGCAATGCCCATGTTGTCTTAACATGAAGCAACAAAATGAAAAGTCAAGGATGGCTGCAAGCATCTGTGATATGAGAACATCTGTATAATATCTTCTCAATTATACACTGTTCCTTCACATTACTGTTGTTTTTCCACAAATGGAAGTAGTATGTGGACACAGTTCAGTGCAATAATGCCTTAAAAGTTGGCTTATGTCCACATACTTTTTTTCACCTCTAAACTAATACGAAACACCATGTTTTCTCTCTATAATTCCTGCTTCTGTGTTTTCTCTCAGTATGTGTCTCATTCTTTTCCCCCGCAGACTGTTTTTAGAAGGGTCAAATCTATCTCTGCTGTTATCAGTGTCATGTCATGCTGTGTTGTGTGTATATGTGTGAGTGTGTCATGCGGTGCAGCTTCATAAGCTCCTTTATCAGACGTCCGGCAACCCTCCTCTCTGGACTCCTGCTGTCTCTTTTCATTTTTCCCATACTTTCACACACTGGGCCACACATGCTCATGCTCTCGTTCAGCGTCTTTCCATCCCTGCTCATAATACTGACAAAACAAATGCACACACTTGTACTGGCACACTCAGAGTCATCTTAATGGAAATGGCTGTGCTCCTTCATGAGCATCTGTATAAACATTGTCTGGGCTATAGCCTCATGCACAGGTGTATAAAGAAAGCCACCGACTATTAATCCTGTGGCTCACTTATTGTTTAGCTAATAATAGCACACAGCAGGCTTCAGTGATAGGCCTATTATTCCCAGACAGCGAAGTGGATTAATGGTAGACAAGGATTAATACTGCTATTTTCATCTCTGCCTTAATCATGTCTGTCTGTACGCGTGACCTTCTGCCTGTGGGTAATTGTGTCTGTCTACTTGCCAAATTACCCTCATAAAAATGGGATGTTAATTATAGAAACACGTCTTAACCACTCTTAGAATTGCAGAGGGTGCAGAAATCAAAGTTAGTGCAAGGGTGGTGTACTTTATTTCAGGCAAATGAGGACAAACTGCTGCTTTTCTGAATGGATTTCTGATGGACAAGAGCAGTGATCACCGACTGATGATCATCTGGAGGTATTTTCTTTTAAAATGTTATTTATTTATTTAAAAAGAGCAGGAGGTAAAATGGGAATCTAAAGCTGATTTTTTCTAATGCAAACTCACTTTGAGATTTGAAAAGCAAAACCAGTGCTTATGCATATAACACTGTGGCACTAAATTGATTATTAAGCAAAATATAGGCCTACAACATTCATTTCAAGTTTTGTGAATCCCCCTCCCATGCTCATGCATACACACTCTCACACTGTCTTTTCACTCCATTCCAGTTTGGCAATGATCGACGTTCAGAGGAACACAGGAGAGGAAAAGAAGTCTTGCGCCTCCTCCACTTTACGCAGCGTCTGCAGCCAAATGCAACACATTCCAGCTCTTCACCAGCTTGTACTTGGACCGTCCTTTTGATGGGGAAACATTAATCTCGTATATTATTGTTGCATGGGGCGCTTTAGAGAGACGCATTGAGCAGCGCTGATGTGAGATCCAAAATACGGTAAGACATGTCTGCCGCTCATGGACTTCTCAACAGCGTCTTCTCCTGCTCCTCTCCTGCTTCCAAAGCCATGACCAAACGGAGGCTACGCCAAACCCGGAGCTTGGACCCTGCTATCATAAGAAATTGTGGCTCCAGGACGGAGGAAGCAAGTGGAGCACCGTCTTGTACAGGTGCGTCTCCGGAGCGCTTGGCCGTGATACCGGCTTCACGCACCAAGACTTTGACAGTAAAGGAGCCCGTAGCGCCGTCCCTTTCTGCTCCTTCTATACCTTTGGATGTTTCTCCATCCTCCAACTTTCACTTTGACTATGATCCAGCGAAGCGTGCCAAAAGGAATACCGCCGGGGATTTACCGTTTCTAGTGAGGAGCCCCGTTGTTGCGCATGCCGGGAGCACCGGCACACTGTTCTCCCCAAGGAGGTGGCTCCAGAGGAAAGTGCAGCCGACCAGCGCTCATGCTTACGTTGTGTGGAAGTCAGAGGTAAACTTTTTTTTATAAAACTTTGAGTCTCATAAAGTTCAAAAAGGTCTTACTTTGTGGTTCTAATTCAATCCTCCTGCAGGTAAATGTGTCACTTTTTATTCAGTCATTTGAAGAATGCAGTTTGTATTCAGGGCAGTGGTGAACCAGGCCTACTGTATATATGAAAACCATAAGGAAACAATCACATAAGTGGAGAGAATCATGTTTGTCCTATTTCCTCAGTGAGTTCATTACTACTGTGGCTGCATACTCAAAGAGAATTTAGGTGATCTCCAACTCCACCCCCTTATTTGCCGTAAGATGTATCTATATGACAGCTCCTGGAACAGTTAGGGGAAGCAATCAGCAGACTGTAACATACTGTTTATTTCTGCCAGAGACCTTTCTATGTTCATTAGACTGTTAGACATGGTGACCAGACTGTGGAGATGGAGGAAGATTTATGAGTTTTGAAGAGGGAGTGTTGACCCAGCACTGACATCTGCACCTGGAACCAGTATCTAGCCACTGCATCACAGGCCTGTTGCTGACAACTGGAGCGGTTGTCTTGGTCTTGCCTAAGGGCACATGGGTAATTAACTGGGGGGAAGAAGGGGGCAGGCAGCACTGCTTTAATTCTCCCACCTTGATTTTTTTTCCCCTGGCTGGTCACTGCTGTGCTTTCTGGCCTTGTGAGAGTCACACCTTGCACAAAAGTTTTCCAAGGGAAGCTAAAGAAACTTTTATGGAGCTTGTAAGGATTAAACAATTCCAACAAAAGGTGCAATGAAGTGTACGGATAGTTTTTCCCACTAAATCCACTTTTTTTCACTCCCCTTGCTGCCGTCACTGGGCTGCTTGGGCTTTTGTCTACATATAGGCTTCAAATTGAGTGAGAATAAGTATGAAATCCTTACCAAAACATACTTGGGAGACTTATTTTTAGCGGGGGGGCTTTATAGGCTGCATAGTTGGCACGAGTCCACATGCACTGGTGGAAAGGTATGATAATTTTTCCCCACTTCTTTTGTAGACTTACCCTCTCTTTCTCTGCCTCAGCTGGTGTGTATTTTGGATTTTTTTTAGGCCTGTTTGCTAAGTTTACAGTATATGTGTGTGTGTACGTGCAGCAGCGCGTGTGTGTGCTGATGCGAGGGTCTTAAGGACACATGGCCCGGGACTCGGTTCTCACGACTGGGAGCGGTCACAGGGTCAAAACCATGCAGCCCTCAAACCTCTCTCTCATCATTTCCTATTACAAAGAACAACTCCAGCTTCACTCTCCTTCTCTCTGTTTCACTTTCTCGCAACCCGCCTGTCCCTCACACACAAGCACGCACTCTCTTTTCCTCTTCTCTCTCTTCCTCTCTCTGAGATGTGGAGGAGCTCTCACTCAGAAGAGTTTCCCACCAACTGCAACTCTATTTTCCATGCTGCTACACCCCCCTCCCCTGCCACGGCCCACTGAGGATAACATGAGGCCATCAGTTTGGAGTCATTAGTATAATCTGGACCATGAAGTTATGGCACCTCAGAGTGTTTGTAAAAATACTGAGCCAAGATATGTTGCTGGTCTGCTGGGATGCTTCACACACTGTTGTGCATGAGGTAAAATACTGACATGAAGTGTAAACAAAGGCTTTATGTTGGGAATGTACTGTTGTGGCACATTTTAAGTTATTCAGTTGAAATGCACTTGTTTTTTTTCCCAATGCAAATTAAAAGTGCAGTTTTAATGCAAATGTATGGGTTGAAATTTAGATTTAGAGTCTATGATTCTCAATTTAATAGGTTTAATCCTTGACATTTGAGAAACTGTCCTTGATTGCTCTGATAGAGAAGCTCTCTCTGATGAAATTCAAACTCTGAATTGTCCATTTCTCAGAGAGACTTTTGTCCAAATCAGAGTGAAAGCAAAGGAGCCCATGTTCACCAGTTACAACACTATTTCATCAGTTAGTTTGGTATTTTGCTACTTCACTATGTTTTGATTATGTTTATGAATTACAGACCCACTCAGAGTGTGTTTTACGATGTTTAAATCTCACTTGACACTTGATAGGGTGCGTATGATACTCTTTCATTTATTTACATGTAAGCCTGTTTTCAAGATTCCATGTTCCTGAGCACATGCCCAGCTTCCCCTTGTGGTGTCAAAGATGTATTTTTTTTGAAATTGTCCCTGTTTGTGTGCTGTTATCAAAATAGCCTCAGAGTGCAATTCAATTAGCATGTGTGACAATAATGATATTTAACTGGTCAGTGAATGAAGTAAGACCGAAGTTCCTGCAAAATTAATTCCTTACAAGACTAAAGAACATGTAAATGGCTGTGAATAGCTGTTGGTTAAATGTAATTGTATATACTGAGTCAATTGTCTGTAAAAATCAATGATGAAACTTCTTATAGATTAAATAAACAGATAGGGCTAATTAAAAAAAAACCTGACAAATGAAGGTACTTCATCATTAAATTGATGCAAAAATCCAGTAAATCCAGTATTGCCACAAAGCGGTGCTTGACATTGATTTACAGCATTACATACCTCATATAACCATATACATTATATGGGTAGTTTCTGTATATCCTGCAGTAGAGATAAAACTCTACTGCAGGATATACAGTTAATCTTAAAACATGTGGTTTGGACCAGAACTTCCCCAACTACTGTACTTTTCCCTCCCTCTTTCCTATTATGGAATAGCAACATAAAAAACAAGAAGAAGAAAAGTAGCTACAGATGAATTAATAAATGATCAGACACGTTTTCAATGCCAAAATATTTTCTTGGATTGTGATCCCTCTTTAAATGTTTTTCATGTGTACCGGTGTGTGTGTGCGTGTGTGCGTGCATGCATGCCTGTGTGCACGCAGCAACAACCTGTGCACATTAGTCTCATGCTATGCCTTTTTAAGGAGGGAGACAAAGACAAAGAGGCAGAGAGAGAAAGACTGGAAGGTAGAAACAGAGACAAAGTGGAGATGTAATGGTTTACACAAAGAGCAACGTCTGACAGTTATATTGGCCGTGATTGCTTAATAGCCTTTTTTTTTTCCATGGCCAGGTTGTTGATGTTGAAAGAACAATGACGCACAAAATTCATCAGCAAGCACCTCCTGTGTTATTACAGTAGGAAGGTGGGCGGCTGGAAGCGGTTCTTCTTACCGAGTGATCGACTGTAAAGTTGGACATCGTATCAACACACGTTCTTGTAAAGGAGCATGAGTTTAAAAACAGTATAGCTTCCTTAAGGGAACGTTTACATTCCATAACTTTAGGCTTGTGGAAGATGCACTGCTTCCTGCCTTTACTACATCACATCGCTCGCATCCACAGACGCACATGCACCAAGGCCCAGAGAGGAAACAGTGGTTGGCTAATTTAATCCCGGTTGTTTATGGGGCGCCAGAATGTTGACTTTGCACGGTCTATTTTTAGATTCACTTACCCTAATGCTTTAGAAACGTGACTAAGTGAAGAAATTCCTTCCAAAATGAAATCTCCACCAAATGTGCAACTCTTTCCATGAAATGATCGATTTGAAGTGATTGAGCTGTGGTCCTGTTGAGGTCAGAGCTTTACCATCTGGTGGTGTAATCTATGTATATTCAACACTGCAATCAAAATCTGGGCTAGTAACACATGATAGAGTTTGTGGAAAAGGAAAAATACAATCTCTGCTTTGCTTGCGCCTCATGAGTAATCCAATCAAGTAAGACAATAAGCAGTAACATTAGAGCTAAAGGCGTGAGATGAGCTATTAGTGTGAAAAGTGTTGATCCAAATCATCAGTCTGTTTTGATTGTTTTAGTGACACCCACAGTGATAGGTGGTTACTACTGTGTGTTCTCTGCATGTAATTGAATACTGGTTATGACAACTGGGAATGTGGAGGATTCCCGTTGGTATTTTTCTACTTGCCGATGTTCAGTGAATGGAAATTGGCATGTATAGCCGCTTGCAGTGCAGTAAAAACTTGGATTTTTTTTTCTGCTCTGAAACTTGGAGTCACTGTTCAACAATCTATCACAAAAGGGCACTAAGTGGAAATGTTTATTGAAGTGTAAGAATTTGATCTGTGCCGTCGACTGGAAAACTAACATTGCCAGAATTATAGCTGCTTACATCTAGTTGTTACCGTTCTTAAAATTCTTTAATGCCTCTTTGATGATGAATGTTTTGTATCACTGCTGAACTGCATCAGAGTATTCAGAGCTCAGAGAAGAAGTAAGGAAACACACTTGAAGAGAGTCAAACCAGCCTGCTGTTTGCTTTATGAGGATCTCTCAAGTCTGTTTTTGTACCCATGCTATCACCATGGTCCTATATCAGGATATCAGTCTGTCAATTTGGTTGTGGAGTTGGTCCACCACTTTTTTCCTAACTGAAATATCTCAACAACTAATAATGGATCACCATGAAATGTTATACAGACCTTCGAGGTCTCTAGAGGATGAATCTGACTTTAGAGATCTATTGCAGGTCAAAATTCCACCTTATCCCGTGAAACATTCTCAACATCTACTGAATAGATGGCACAACATTTGGTACAGACATTCATGGTTCCCAGATGATGAATCCCAATGACTTTGGTCTCTAGTTCGACAGTGAGGTTTACATTGTTGAGGTTTGAGTGACCACTTTACACATTAATAGTTGTGTTTGTATCATGCTGGTTCAATCACATGGAGATATTTGTCACAACGACCAGCTTTATGTGCTATCTCAGTGACTGTACAGAAATGACTACCCCTTATGTTGTTTGTTCCGAACATCATGCATGTAATATACCCACCAATCCACTATAGGATTAATGTTTTATGGTATCACAACGCTGTGGTTAAGGTCTGGTTTAGTTAGGGACAAAAACCATTTAGTTAGGCTTGGAGAATCATCATGATTTGGGTTAAAATGATCACTTGACACGTGGTGTGGGTTAAAGTTACTGCTTAAAGTTAGCAACCTTCATTATTATGGCAACAGTAAACACCATGACAATATTAGTTACGCTTTTAAAAAAATTGTCCCAATTTGTGGTTGGAAGCAGCAAAGTTCACCAAGTTATTTTTTGCAAGTTAAGATCTATCCAACCCATCACCTCCAAATATGGAGATTTGTCACCTTTTATAGCCGTCAAATGAACTCCAACACTTATTTGGTTGAGTTTTCACGCCTAAGCAAGGCAAAGCATGGCACTGACACTCTGTCCTCCCGAATATCAGCGGGTTTATTGTTGTATGAAATCACTGTTGAAGAATCACTGCTTTACCAGAAGGGTTGAATTGCCCTTTAGACCCCCCAAGTCGAAACTTTCACAGTGAGATTACTGAGGAACTGCTTGTTTTGAGATGATGAACTAAATTCATCAGCATATTTGGTATTGTGAAGACAACTGGTGTTGTGAAAATCTCTCCTTTAAAGGTAACATTTACAACATTCTCTAATGTTAATAATTGAGCTGAACCATCACTAGCAGCCTAAAACCATGTGAGACACTTTGTTGGCTATTGGGCACATTTTTCTGTGAAATATTTCGATAGAATCCCCCACATGGCATGCAAAATATCCAATGAAAAACATTTCTGTTACAAGCTTACTCAGCCCATGAAAACAAGCTCCTGGAATAATGTTTTATCAGAAACACTTCATTTGTCAGAAATCATGCATTTCAATGTACTAAAAATATTTGAGTATGCTGCTCCACATGTTTGCCATTGTTTATGCTTTGAGCCATGCAGACTTGGGCGATGACACGGGTCATCTGGCTCTCAGCCAGGAGCCAGCAGCTGTGGGTTTCTCCAGAAAAAGAGAATCCACATCAATCTGTTTATGTTTTTTGATTTTTTAGATTTGTTCTACTATTAATGACACACAAATATGCAAACAGAAAAATGAACACCGATATAAATTGTTACAAATAAAAACACTCAAAGTGCAAATAAACCATCCTCTCCAAAAAAATACATGAATAAGTAATTACATAAACAAATAAACAAAAACAAAAAACCCAACAATACATTACCACAACAACCTCATCAACACATGGTCTGAGGATCAGAAACAATAAGGCAGCAAATATTCTAATAAGAACAAGAAAGAAAGATTTTCACACGTTAGCTTGGATTTAGAGATTTTGTTAAACACCTTTAAGGCCAGGACTTGGCTCTTGGGGTTTTTTTGGAACAGTTAACCTCTTATGAGCTGCATTTACCCTGAGGTCCTCGTACATTTGCCAAAAAAACACTCGACTGAAACAATTATGGTTTGGGTATCAAACACTGATTGACTGGTCATTGTGGCAAATGTATCATCTCACGGATGATTGCAGCTGTAGTGAACCTGGATTCAAATCAGTTGCAATTGGAAGTTTTATAGTGCAGAGGCAGCAAATGTTTGACAATCAAAACTTGGATGTTTTTCACATGCTTTCCTTTAAACTAATGCCTTAATGTACTATAATAGACTTGTTTTCATTCTGTTCTTTTTTGCCTGTGGGCTATTTCTAAGGTTCTCGTCATTGGTTGTTCTGATTGCTTAGAGACATGTTGTAACTGTACATTGAAAAGTGCTCTAAATATAAAGCTTATTATTACTGAATCACAGTAGGGGATACCACAGAAATATAACCACCCCCCTCCCCCCTGCGCCCGTCACTGGAGAGAGGCGGAATGAGTCAGACCTCATCACTTAACAACAATGAAAATCTGAATAAAAATAGAAATAAAAAAGCAATACATCAATACATTGGGGGACAGATAAATATATTTTCAATCCTCAAATGTCCCTGTTTCAACATATGTTCTTTGAAACAGGCTATAGGAAACAGAGAGGCTTGAACTTGTGAACCTAACCACTATCCATTTTGCCTTTCCTCCCTGATTTCCTCCCTAAGTTCTCTGAATGTGAGGAGGTTGCATGGGAGGAACAAGACCTTGATGGTTCAACATCTTTGGAATGCTTATGCTAATACACAATAAAAAAAAGAATTTTGCATCATCTCACGAATCTAGAAATATAAATATATATGTTTTTATTTTTTACCAGACAATATCACTACAGCGAGTGTGTAGACATTTTCACAACAGGTTGTCAGCATTTGAGCTACTCGACTTGATGATGTAGATTAAATAGTAAGTAGATCAAATACAGGATGTCATCAAACAAGAGCCTCCGTCAAAACACTTAAACTGTGATGGAACACAGATTGATTTTCTTGGCTTAGAGCAGCAGTTTCTGATTTGGATCTCTTCACAGCTGCTCTCACTGCTTGACTTCGAAGTCAACTATTCTTGTCTGAAGGATTTAAATATAATTTCTGCAGCAAATAATCTTACTATAAATACACGCAGTTATGTAGATAAGGTTCCAGTATTTAGTACATGTATCTTATTACAATGGCAACATTCTAAAAAGTATGACACACTTTGCTAATTGATAAAAAGAGGGCAGCTAGAACTGTATGTGATACCAAAGGATTGCTTTGATTTCATGATGGACTTTCTCATTGCATGTGAATGATTAACGCCTGGTGAGATTATGTTTGTTCAGCAAGATGTCTTTCAGAAGGAATATCATCAAACCTGCTGCTGCTTGTTCCTAAACATTCCTGGTCATGGTCCAGATGACCTCTGCATCGTGTTCTAGTACAGGTCCCCTCCTGGGAGAGAGGCTATGAGGGTCTGCTCCGGCTGTAGTTTGATTATGGTCCTTATTAAGTTTAATGGGCCTGGTTGTTAACATGTCCATCTAGACATGACAAACCACAATATTGTTTGTCTTCAGGGGAAGTAACAGAAAAACACTATAAAAATGCCTTTTCAGTGGATATTGTTGCATTTTACTACATGATTGATGTAGTGGCATTACTTTCTTGGATCGATATTGCAGGATTGCTCTACATATTGCCTCTACAAGTAATATTTTGCTTTTTATATCCCTCTTAAAATTAGATTTATCTTCCAAACATGCCATAAAGTAGTCAGGATAGCACATAGTATAAAATAGATGAGATGTAAACTGATTTAAATGAGATACAGCCAGTACCTGAGAGACATCCCAACATACTGTATAATGTGTGTGAAAACATATATTAAGCTTCCTCTCGTTTGTGCACAGAAACGTTAAACCTCACATGGCAATATTTTTAACAAGTGTGTATGATATTCCGTTGAAGAGAACCATATGAAGCAGCGGGGTTTGTTTGGCACTGTTTTGGTTCAGCAATCTCACATCTCCTTTGGGATGTTTTCTCAACAATGGAGGAAAAAGAGAGCAGCTTGAAATAGAGACGGCCGAAAAGTAAACATTAATTTCCGCAGCCAGAATCTCTCTGTCTGTTGCCGATTAAACCTCTCGTCCAGTGAGAAAGCAGCGGTGTTGAGTTACACTTTTTTGTGTATGGATGTACTTTTCATGTGTGTGTGTGTGTGTGTGTGTGTGTGTGTGTGTGGGAGAGAGAATCCAAAGGCAGAGGGCGGATGATCTAATTGTGTAGTGTTGAGTTACAATTTTTGTGTATGGATGTACTTTTCGTGTGTGTGTGTGTGTGTGTGTGTGTGTGTGTGTGTGTGTGTGTGTGTGTGTGTGGGAGAGAGAATCCGAAGGCAGAAGGCGGATGATCTAATTGTGCGCTTTTGAGTCTTGAAGGCAAAAAATGTCCATCCCCTTGTGTATTTGCGTGTGTGTGTGTGTATGTGTGTGTGTGTGTGTGTGTGTGTGTATTACAGTGACCCCCTATATCCACTAATGTCCTCTCTAATGTGGTTTGTCATGGGCCAGAGGGAACGCGTCGATAAGATCCTCTTACAGATGCCACAGTGTGTCAAGTTTACAACTTCCCATTTATGTATTCATCCTAATCAGTGTAAACCCTGGTGATATGATACTCACAGTGGGTGTTGCACAACATCTAAAACACGCATGCACGCACGCACGCACGCACGCACACATGCACGCAGTTTATCTAATCTTGGAGCAGGAAAAAAGCATATTTAGAGAGTTTTTTTGTGCCTCTAAATTCCCTCTTAAATACTTAAGTAAGAAATATGCAACAAGAAAAGTAGCAAGAATTTATCATAATCTCACATTCATCTTCAATAACTTATAATTGACTAAAGTGCTTTGTGATCTTGAAAGAGGCCGTGGGAGCAAGCGTATGTGACAGAATATCATGTAATAGCATGTGTCTATTATTTTTAGGTCAAGTTATTACTGTATCGGCAAAAAAAAATAAAAAATAGATAAGCTGGCTGAACTGCAGGCTTGTTTGCAACATTTCCATTTATGCTGTGTTGGACTTTGTTGTGAAGTCGTTGCCATGTTCACAGATCTGAACCCATTTCCTTTGTGTGTATATCATCATAATAACTGAGAGGAATGGTGGCCCAAACCGTAATAATATACAACATATAACATATACAAATAAGACCCAAGTTTTAATAAACTCTAATAAATTGTATTTGTTTTAATTTTCTGAAAAATATGAGCAGTAAAGACTCAAAGCATGTATTAGACCATGTATTTATTGACTATTGATGCATTGTGTGATTGCAGCTGAGTGCAGCATTTTTTATACTGAGTGCACCATTGCATTGTCCTAGTCAGTTCTGTATTAATTCTACTATGTTTTGTATTGTCATATGTTGTTTGACTGCAGCTCTGTGTAAGTGAAAGACACATTTCCTTCTGGACATGAAAGTTAATCTCAATTTATGACAGAAGGTGACTTTCATCATGAATGTGGACAACTTTGCCACATTTACAATTGTCATTTTTTTTTTTTTTTTTTTGTAAACAGTGAAAGTGGCTGTTTTTCATCAAGTGTATGTGCAACTATCTTCATAAGGAATCTCCAAAATCATATCCTGTCCCGCTGCTGAGCCAAACCAAATAAAATCCAGTTTTGATTTTGACTTAAGTTCAGTTGAGGACATCTTGCTTGCAGCTCTAACTGATATATTATAAACTTTTCTCATCCGTTACACCCTTAAACTCTCCAATCTGTGGATTTTAATTACTTGTGTGTACCGCAGGACATTAGACCACAGTGCCATGCTTTCCCCTTGCATGCTCATTTATTACAGAATAAAAGGGTTTCATGCTGTATTTAGTAAGGATTAACTGAATGTTCCTGCTCACACATGCAGGATTTAGGCTACTCTGAGGGCTAAGCGCTGAGAATTAATGCCGCTGAGTGTATGTGTGTGTTCGCTTTCATGCATACACATGATTTTACTTTGCAGAGCGATTGAGTGTCTGTTGATGAAATACACCTTCAGATACTTGGAGAACTAGTTTAAATAAGCCAAAGTTATGGAGAAATTATATATTTTGCTCATGTATTGTGTGCACGTTACTCCAGCCTATTTCGGTGGGGAGGCTAAGGGAATTATTTATTTGGAATTCCAGGTCAGAGCTTCATGCTGAGGCCCTGGGGCTCCTACTGAAAGCCCCTAACCCTAACCCTAACCCTACTCTCTTCACCTCCCCTCCGCTTTTTCTTCTTTTTTTTGCACAGAAGTATTTTCACTTTTAGAGTCATCCACACAATATGCTTCTTCTCATTTGGACTGCTCATTTGGGCTTTCCAGTTTAGGCTAAATGCAGTTAGTGAAGCACAGAAAGAAAAGAAATCACATCAGCCTTATTTTACCTTTAAGGAAACAAGAACCAGGCTGGGAACACAGCCTGAGTTTGTTGGATAGGTCCAGCTTTGACCCTTCCAAAGACTACACTGAAAGCATGCTGCAATTTGTTCTCTGACATGACGGCTCCTTTGAACTGACCTGCTCAAGGAGCTCATGGCAGCTAAATCAGTGTCATTTTTCAAACTGCTGTGTAAAACTCCATTTTTCTACACACAACTGTTTATGTAGTTACGCTTATTTTCCCTCATTGTATCTTACTTTCTGTTTCCACACTTTCATGGACCCTTATTTCTAGCTCCACCGTCAGGCCATAACCACCAAAATCCACTTGCAAACAATTAAATACATCAGAATTGTGTGGGAATTCTAAAAGTTATTTGGAAAATCCAAGCTCCCAAAAGGAGTAACCCTTGGATTTCGGACCGTACATGCCTTTCCCTCCAGCAGCACCCTCAGGACAAAACATGTCAACATTGTAAGGAATCCAACAATGAGACTGCCATGGAATTTGCTTGGCACATTTACATTCCCAAGTGGATAAATCCTCATTTAATAGCTTTTCTTTTTTTTTTTAACTTGGTGATAAAACACAATATGGTTTCACAATAAAATAAGATAAGATAAGATCACAACATAATAATAAAAACAATAGAGTAATTAATGTAAAGTAAGTAAATTCTAACAGCAGTGCCAGCAATAGGATAACAGTAACATATTGAAAAGGGATGTTGGCAATGATATTGAAAAAAGCAATAAAAAGTAATATTGCACAAGATATTGAAAGTAATACTGGACATGTTATTGAAAAAGTAATAAAAAGCGATATTTATATTGTTTTTCTCAGTTTCCGATATTTCAACTGTCCTTCCTGCAGAGGGAGAGGAGGTGTATGGTTTGATGGCCTCATGTGGCATTCAGTGGTGCACCTCGGTGGTCTCAGTCTACAGCTGAAGGGGCTCTGATATGACTCCAGTGTGGTTTGCAGGGGTTGAGAAGCATAGTTTTCTTTGCATCCTCCTTTTCAACACATCCACCTCCAGTTTCACCCCCAGGACAGAACCCACTTTCCTGAGTTTATTAAGTTTATCAGCACTGGCTACCTTCACCCAGCTGCCCCAGTATATTACAGAGTAGAAGATGATGCTAGACACTACCAAGTGATAAAACATCTGCAGTGTGGTTTTGCAGATGTTGAAATAAAGACAGCTTTGAGCCTCTGTGTGGACATCCAGGTACTTGTATTTCTTGAAAATGTCCATCTCTTTTCTCATCATGCTGACTGGAGTTGGATGGGTCCTTCACTTCCTTAAATCCACCACCAATCATTTAGTCTTTGTGATGTTTAGTAAGCACCACTCCACAAAACTGTCCTCCACATTCCTGTACTCAGCCTTCTGTCCCCTGCTGATACAACTCACAATAGCAGAGACATCCAATAATGTGTGCAGGTGACAGGACTGTGAGCCGTATCTGAAGTCTGAGGTGTAGAGTGTGAATAGGAAGGGAGACAGGACCGTCCCCTGAGGTGTTGCTGTGCTACTTGCTATTATGTCTGTCACGTTTCTCTGCAGCCTCACATTCTGTGACCGACATTTGAGGTAGTTGGTAATCTAGAATACTAGTTGAGCATCCACCTTCATGTCAAGTATCTTAATCCTGCATGCTACCCTTTTATCAGAAATAATGAATGCATGTTTGTTCTTCTGATCAAGGCTTGATTTTTCTGAAGCACTGAAGGTACACTGTACTTAATTATGCTCATCCCAATTAAGGAGATTTTACTTTGAAAGAGTGAGACGAGTAGACTGAGACAGTGGGAGAGATGAAAAGGAAAAGAGAGACGAGGCAGGCCTAGACAGAAAGCTAGACATTAGACTGCCACGTTGAACCGAGAAGCGTAACTGTCTCCTTTGATTTTCCCAGAATGACACAGGGCCATCTTCTTCCCAGCGTCTTATCTCCTCTCCTCCTCGCACCCCTCAGCCGGGCTGCCAGGAGTCGCCATTATCAGCTGGGAGTAAACTGAAAGGCTGAAACAATTGGCTAACACTGAATTCTATTGGAAATGTCTTTTGGACGGTCTCCAAAGCAACATTGATTTGTAACTTCAGTTGTGTGACGAAGCTCGACATAAACATTGGCTTTCTGTTTTTTGTCCAGGCATAAAATAAACAGGACAAATCATTCACAATAATGCAAAGTGTTAAAAATTACAAACTGAGCTGCATATATTTGCTGCAAGTTTCTTTAGAATGCCAAGAGGTCAGAAGTGAAGTCAAGTGACACTAACACTTGACTTCTAACATTAATGACACTAATGAATCTGCCATCATTTGAACATCTGTTTCACATAGATTCAGACACAGGGAAACCCTTCTAACACCTCAAACTTGTCAGAATGAGTGATACACTTTCAAGAAAGCCTTCTCTTACCGGCCTCTGTGAAAATAAATCTTTGTCATCAAAGGATACATGTAAATAAGACTCCGGGCATTGAAAAGCTAAGTGATTTAAACTAGAGGACCTCTAACCCCTCACCACCCCCTCCTCTTTCAAATCTGTCAGACAGTAAGGAAGCAAAACAGAATGAGACAGCAGGCATTTTAGACACAGCCGAGCTCTGCAGCTATAAATAGAAAAATAGCTCACTCAAGTTCCACAAGTGGAGGGGGGGCTCTCCCACTGGTTGCAGGTGTGTAGTTAGGATTGTGCAGATCATGTGTGTATCTGCAGTTTAACTATTAATTAAACTTACTTTGTCCCCATACAGTAGCACAAAGTGAGGGAACTAATGCTTCCAATTCTGAAGCATTAGCTTATCAAGAAGGCATTATTATGACAATGCTGAATGAAAATTAGTGTCAGAGTGTGTCAATGCCATCTAGTGGACATTTTATGTCATTACTCATGGAATTAATCCCATCTCCCATCATTTATCTTCCAACAGTTTATTAATAGCAAAATGTGGCTGACTCTTTTCCTCCCATTTTCCTTATTTCTCCCTTAATTGTATATAATGGTGCACATTCAACAGAGGAAATAGAAAAGACAACAATTTCTGAAGAAACTTTTAATGTGCTGACTTATGCTGGAAAGTATAATGTCTAATAATTGAAGTGTCAGTTGACATGTAAACACTGAAAACTGTTTAAAGAGATTAAATCAGCTGAACCATCATTTGAAGAGCAGGAAATGAAAGTGAAAATATATTCTGCTGTTTTCATTAACTATACATACTACAAATTGACTATAGTCATGAGCATGATACTGAACCTCAAATTGCTCCCAAAGGCCATTGAAAGTGTGTGTGTGTGTGTGTGTGTGTGTGTGTGTGTGAGAGAGAGAGAGAATGAGCATTAGGAAGTCCTCCTGATAAGCAGGTTGGCACTGGTCGATGTGTGAATGTGTGTGTGTGTGTGTGTGTGTGTGTGTGTGTGTGTGTGGGTGTGTGAGAGAGAGTGAATGGTTGCACGCTGGCATGTAGTTTAAAGCGCTTCAAGTGGTTGGAAGACTCGACAGGTGCTATATAGATGCAGTCCATTAACTATTTACCACAGCTGAAGTGTGTGCACTGTAAATAGCCAAAGTGTCAATTAGTATGTCGGCAGTGACATCAGAGGAAATGTCAATTATGCCAAGAATTTAAGTGTGTATAAGTTCCCATCTTCCATCACAATATCTGTCCTCTGTAAATGGTACACAATGTGAGATACTTATGTGCGTGCAACCCAATTTGGGCTCAAAATGTTGATATAATAAGGAAAATAAATTAAAGGGATCATTCTACAGTGTTGCAAGAGAACTTGGGTAGCAGTAATCACATCTACATTATCTAAATTACATTAAAAAAGAGGTTGGAATGCGGAGTTTGAATGAATGAATACATGTATACTGTTTTGCACAAGATCTGAAGGATGTAAGTGAAAGTAAAAACACCTTACTCACAGAAAGATCTCATTAATTGCCTCACAATTAACCAGCATGAGCAACTACAATGGCAAAATGATGCTTATCTATTTACTCAGTTAAACAGGAGTTATGTTCGTCCACATCATCCAACTGTATCTAAAATCTCATCTGGGGTGGAAACAAGCTTCTTATCAAACTTCAATCAGTTGAAATTCCCTCCATCACAAGCTCCGTGCTTTGCATTCAGGTTACAATGTTTCAGTAGAACAATGATCAATGTAAAGAGCTGTTTTAGCCAGCAGAGAGTGCTAGTCAGCTTCTAATATATCAATGAGTTGGGAACTTGGGAAACATTCTTCAGTATCTGGACACACACACACACACACACACACACACACACACACACACACACACACACACACACACACACACACACACACACACACACACACACACACACACACACACACACACACACACACACACACACACACACACACACACACAAATGATGAATCACAGTAAAAATGTGGGTGGGCTGCATTGTGGCGAGTCACAGCTGCACACATCTGTCTCCTCAGCCTCTCTGTGTCATAAGTATCTTACAAAAACATTACAATAGCCCATACCAGCTGCAGTCTGAACATATTTCATAGCTCGGGGGCCAAATAAAACTGTTTAAAATGCATTTGGAATGGTGATACTAGTTACTGAAATGTGTTAACTTAATAGGAAAGTTGTACAGACTGACAATATATTAGACCTCAAACATTTACACCTCACTAGACCTATTGTAGGCTGCACAGCACTTACACAATCAAAAATTGTATAGATCGTTCTATAGATACCCCTCCTCACTTACTGTTAAACCATCAAACCAATAAAATCTTCTGGTAAATGTGGGTCCATATTGTTATCATTACACACTCGCAAAGTATTCTCATAAGGGGTCTCCAGTTGCAGCCGTTTGTACTGTCACCCACTACACCCACATGCACACACACACACCCACGCACACACTTGCAAACATAACAATGTGTGTTTGTACTGCTTTAGTGGGGGAACAGCGTCACTTCCAAGCAGAGATCATGTTCTCTCCTGCAGAGTACCTTCCCAGAACATTAATATGTGTGTGCGTATGTGTGCATGAGTTTTTTAGACCCCACAAGATTCAAAAAACCCAATATTGTTGGCTGCTTTTACTGGGAAAAATATCTTTTTTTTTTTTTTTTTAAAGTCTGTTAGAGGAGTTTGACTTTGGGCTTGGATTCTTGTACAATGAGTCTATTTTTAAATGGTATGTTTGAAATTAAAATAAAGTTAGTTTTTGCTACTTGATTGCTATAAACACATAACAATTGGGCCTGTAATCCCAGGTCAGGACAGGTTTTACCTTTCTTAACCGCTGCATGAAATGATGCATTTTACACTTCCAGCAGCAGCAACAGTGATCTGTTTGTAATAAACAGAAGAAGAAGCGGGCGGCTGGAATGTGCAGATGTAACCACCATAGAAAAACAATATTAACACGTGTGACATTTACAGCATGTTCCCAGGATAGATTCCCAGTATTTAAATGGCAGTAGCGTAAAGTAAAGTATAGTATACTGAAATAAATGTCCTTGGGTAAGTTGTCCTTCAAGAGTTTATTGTCCGTTGTTCACAGTGCTGATAGCCTGTGGGAAGCAATTCTTCCTCAGTCTCTCAGTATGTACATTCCCTTGATTGTAGACTCATACCAGGTGGTGATGCTCCTTGTTAAGATGCTCTACCCTGAAGCAGAGTAGAAGCATAGCATGACTTCCTGTGAGACCTTGAGTATCCTCAGCTGTCTGAGGTGATACAGGCACTGGCTTGCCTTTGCTGTCACTGTGTCAATATGCATAGTCCTTGTTAAGTCCTCAGTAATATGCACACTGAGGTACTTAAAAGCTCCTGACGTTCAGGAAGAGGTGATTGCCCTGGCACCACTGCTACAGACCTGCCACCTCCTCCAGATGATATAACCCTGCTGTCACTGCGCATCATCTTTCAGCCTCTTTATTCAGGCACTCAACTGAATAGAAAGCAGGTGCTTTGTCTTGTGGAGTTTCTCATCTTATCTGTTTTTCATCTTCTTCTCGCTGTCAAACACTTTAAATGAAATGATGAAAAAAATTAAGTGTGTAGCAGCTCAGGCATCAATCATCACACGGGATGCACACTTAAAGAATCAATGAAAGCCTTCTGCCTGAGCTAACAGTGAATGATTAAATGATTCAAAGAGGAGAAATTTACAGCAGTTTTTTTCAAGACTACAGGTGACTGCAGAGATGACTGTGCTTAATATGATTACCAGAGAGGTGTGTCAGTCTAGCTTCCCACTGAGAGCTGCAATTTGCCTTAATTTGACCTAATTGGAGGAAGTTTGATGTTGTTAGAGGTGCCAGGTTTGAGGGAGAGTGTGGGAAACATGGGAGACTGTTGCTGGTGCAGTGATGTAAAATGGAGAGAGTGAGAGATGGAGAGAAAGTAGAGGGAAAGAAAGAGAGATGCCAGGAGAATGAGGAGAGAGGAGGGATTGGGTAAAAAACACTCACAAACACACACACACACACACACACACACACACACCTGGGTTGGATTAGCTCTGGCTAGCAGGGAGGCTGTGTGTTAATGGAGATTTAATAGGCTCTGAAATGACTTACCAGGAGTCATTCTCAATGTGTGTGTTTGTGTGTGTGTGTGTGTGTGTGTGTGTGTGTGTGTGTGTGTGTGTGTGTGTGTGTGTGTGTGTGTGTGTGTGTGTGTGTGTGTGTGTATTTTTAATGTGAACCTGCATGTCTTCATGCCTTCTGGCTCTCTGAAGTTATTAAATCTTTCCATTTTGCTCTCTGTTGACAGTAGAGACACTTGGCTATTAAAAATCCAACATGGCTTCAATTCCAGTCAGTCATAACAGTACAAAATAGATGTTTAGATTTGGTTCATTGACCGTGTTTACTGGATTTGGTGTGGAATCTATACGGGAGTAAAGGATGCTGGTTTACAGCTTCTCTCACGGTGTGGTTTCCAGAGAGACAGATACTGGATTCTCTGAGACCGATACTGTAGATCTGCCTTTCTATGTACTGTACTATTTGTTCTCATCACAACTGAAATCTATCAGAAACAATATTATAATCATAGATAATGCCTGTATGCTCATATCAGATTATAGTAGTTCAATATTTTATTAACTGTGTTGTTTATGAACTATGCAAATCTTAGCCATAATGTCAGTTCAAAATGTTTCTGGGAGATGATGTCACCTCAGCTGCATGATCTGACCGATTTATGCAGCTCTTTGGTAATTTAGCGTTGGCTCTGTTGCATTTTGATATCTTGATTACAGCATAGCACATGTCCGCTGTCAACAGTAAGCTTTATGCCACATTCAGTAAGTGATAATGGTGATGGTATTGGGGGATCACATGGAAAACATTGTTTTCTACAAACTTGCCTGTATTTGCCAAAATGTTTTTTTTCTTCTAATACTATAAAATAGAATACTCATTAGAAAAACAATTGTTGTATTAAAATACATGTGCATGATGTTGCATATAAAATATAACGTTTATTTGGAGATCATGACACAACATATTGCAATGTCTCCTAGAAATTACTTTTATATACTATTAAATTGGAGACAAGGTTGCACATTTATGATATTGTCTGGTTCAGCATGTTGCTGGGAAAGCATTTGTTTGAATATCTGAATTATATTTTCTAACAAATATGATATGACACAGGTGAGAAGAAGCCAGTGATTTGAAATCACATTGAAATGTACTGATGATGCGGCATAATGTGACGGCACATATCCGTTTTGCTTTGTCGAACATTATTTTTCAAGGATTTTCAAATCTAACTCTGCAGACTCTCCTCTCTCCCTGACTGTGAGGTTCTGTCTGTTGCCACGGCAACAACTCAGTGATGTAAACACTGCAGCGACCCTGGCTGTAGGAACGAGAACAAAGAAAGCATCCTTTCTCAAACGTAAGCATTAAGAGATAGTTTATATGTTCAAAGGCTCTGACGCAGTTTGTGCAAGTTCTCTGCAATGGAAAAATCCGACATGAAGAAGATCAACTCCTATTATAAATAGCATTGAAAACAGCAATAAAGACACTGAGAGGTGCAAAACATAATCTACCTTAAACATCCCTCATGCCTAACCTGACATTATGGCAGCACAATGCTATGTATATGAGTGACTGAAAGTGGCTGTTACCTTTTTGAGTAAATCAGCAGTTCAACAGTGATTTAAGTGCAAATGTTTGACCTCTATAGGATTTAGTGTAGGTCTTGTGACTCATAAACTGTGGAAAGTATGTCATCTTTTACATGGAAAAAGCCTCAATCATATCATTAGACAAGTATTAATTTCCCTTCATTTTATTTACAACTATATTACTGCTTTGCAGAGTTTCTTCATTTGGATAAAGAGAAAAAACATCAAGAATCATTATGGAACTCCATAGAGAAAATGAAGAAATTAAGTAATACATACCAACAGTGTGGAATAAGTATCAGAACTAACTTCATCTTATAGATTCATTGATGGAAATATTGTAAAAGCATCTAAGAGAAAATGTCATTCAAATATAGCTCAGTGTTAGGAGCTGATGTTAATACGGACACGAGAAGATTAAAGGGTTCAAATGTGACATAAAGTCAGATTTGGAAACTAATCTTTGTATTGACAAGGAAGAAACATAATCAGTAATATGGCTTTGCAGGTGAAATAATTAGAATTACATGCAGACTGGAAAATAATGGACTTTTGTTTTTGTTTTTTAACTTTCACTGCATCTCCACATCATGTCTATTGTATTTACTATAAACAATTTATTTATCATTATTTATCAAATCACATTGTGTTTGTGTAGTGACAAGTTAAGAAGTGTTCTTTTATATGAAATGTCTTTACAGCTTACATTATATGCTTTCATTATGCATCATTACATAAATTATTAATATATGGCAACCACAAGTAGACGGTTAACAGCCGAGAGGTTTACTTTATTTTTTGTGAAGTTGTTTTTCCTACGAATAGACTGCTACTCTCTTTGACCCACACACACAACAAAAGGTGTGTGTATGAAGTCACAAATCAGCTGGACAGGTTAGGACAGGCAAAGACTTATTTCATGGTTAAAATGACCCAACAAAGGGAACAACTAGTGCAAATGTAGGTTGTGTGTGTGTGTGTGGGTGTGTAGCATGATATGAGGTGGTGGGAGTGTGGGCGGAGCCAACAGGGGAGTTGAGCTTGGATTCCAGCTGAATTCCAGAGAGGGAAAAAGAGATGGGATGGATATGTCAACCCCCACCTCCTGTCTTTCTTCTACTACTTTTTTTCTTCTCATCCTACGCCTCCACCCAAACACACATACACAAGCATGCACACACACACACACACATACACAGGCGAGACAGCAGCTCTAAGCTCATGTTGAACCATGTGACAGTAGTGTCTGGGAAATTTTTAAAAACATCCACAAAACACAAAACATTTGTATGTGTGTGTGTGTGCGTGCGTGTGTGTGTGTGTGTATGTGTGTGTGTGTGTGTGTGTGTGTGTGTGCGTGTGCGTGTGTGTGTGTGTGTGTGCGTCTGTACGTGCACGTGCAAAATTCTTCAGTTTATGTAGCTTTTCCAAATTTAGATGTTTCAGTGGTCAAGTCCAAATCAGACAAAGTAAATGTTTAAACTAACTGTGGACAAGTTCTACTGGAAGAGTTCTTTTAGGACAAACTGTTGAAGCAGCTGAACAATTTACAAGTGGAGCATACCAAAGCACTGTAAGAATAATGGGAAGAAAACAATTCAAAGGAACAGTACAGGTTTTTGAGAAGATGGCTGGTTAACACATTGATGGTGGAAGATGGCAATATTTTCTGTTTTCTTATTGCCAATGAATCCTAAGAAAAGACTGGCACTAACAAGTATTGTTTGTGTTTCCAATGCCTGCAATATGTTATTCATCTGTGCCATAGAACTACACTGTTGTCCAAAAACTATTAAAAATATGTCAGTGAGCCACCACATGTGAAATTTATGACCAAGAACACGGGCACAGTAATTACTTTTGAGGCAATTCCAAATACATACACCTACTTGCTGCCATAAGTACATACCAGGCCACTAATAATAACCATCATTCATATTTACTCCTGTTTAATAATGCTTTTTAAAATAAAACTACAGTGCCAGGTGATTTTTGAACTCACCTATATATTTGTGTCCTGTTTTTAAACCAACACATCCTCATAATGAAACAACCACATGAGTCAAGTCAGTTGTACCTGCAGTCCAGAACGACTCATAGGAGTGTTTCTAGGAGGAAGGTTTCCAGGAAGACCTACAGCAGCGTTTTCTAATATGTCGCCTCTATCGGCAGTAATCGTAAAAAATAATAATGTTTTATGGTGTGGTTAAGGTGGCTTAGGCACATAAACCACTTGCTTACGGTTAGGGAAAGCTCATGGTTTTGGTTACAATGATCACTTGGAATGTAGTGTGGGTTCAAGTTACTTCCTTAAAGTTATGCAATTTATGTTGCCATGGCAACAATAAACACCACAATCAAAGTTACAGTCTTTAAAAAACTAAATACACTCATGATTGGAAACATGACACATGCGGTTGAAAACAGGAAGTGAGTAACATTCCACTTTTTGCCATCCTCCGAATATGAAAAACACAATCTGACCATACTTACAATGGCCGCTGGATGGCATAAACAAAACTATAGGTTGTTTTCGCCAGCTGAATTTTTTAAGTAAATACTTAAAAAAAAAAAAAAAGTTTATGCTGTAAAGTGTCTACAAATATTTACCTCTACTATACCTATGGAAGTAGGAAAGTAGCACCAGCCTATTTTTCATTTGGATTCTACCAGTTTCCTCCTCAAAGCATCAAGACATATCCACACGTTATTTAAGGCTACCTACTGTTTTATCTTTAGAGCTGCTACAAATTCACATTACATCACTTTAAAGATATGCTAATCCTATGATATTAAACTGAATCATATGTAAGATGTCTCATATGAACCATAGGTTGGAGTAATAGTAAGGAGCACAGGAGATAATGATAAGGAGAAATATAAGGATGCTTCTGCTGTGCACGTTATCTTTTAACTTGTTGCTGAAGTATTGAGAGTGATTCATTTCCCAAAGTAAAACATAGAAAACTGTGCATTAAAAGATTGTGTATTTTTGATATAACTGTATTAAGGAAGCTCAAATGTCTGGGCGATCTCAAGGTGATACCAGGCCAGGAGAGATATGTAGTCTCATCATGCCAGTAACACCTTTAGAGGGAGGCGTCCAGGAGGTTATCTCTCCCAAAGCTTGTGATATTGGGAGGGTTGGGATGTAGACCAACAGCTTTGCCTTCTGGCTCAGCTCTTTCTTCAACACAATGGTAGAGTACAAAGCCTTCATTACTGATGATGCAGTACCAATCTGCTTGTCAATCTCACATTGCATTTTACTCTCTCTTGTGAGAAAGACCCCAAGATAATCCCCTACTTGGGGCAGCAACTCACTCTTTACCCAGAGGGAGCAATGCACCTTTTTCCAGCAGAGTATCATGGCCTCAGACTTGGAGGTGCTGGCTCTCATCTTGACTGCTCAACATCTGGCTGAAAATCATCCCAGTGCCTGCCAGAGATCACAGAGCGTATTGAAGCCAAAAGAACCACATCATCTGCAAAAAGTAGAAAAGCAGTCCTTAATTCACCAAACCGGACACTCTCCTCCGCCCGGTTGTGCCTTGAGATTCTGTTCATGAAAGTAACAGACAGAATCAGTGACAAAGTACAATCCTGGCGGAGCCCAACACCCACTGAGAACAAATCTGACTCACTGCTGACTATGTTGACACAGCTCTCATTGCAGTTATATAAGGGCCGAATGTCTCGCAGCACCACCCATAGTACCCCATACTCCTGCAACACCTCCCACAAGATGCCCTGATGGACATGGTCTGAACCTTCTCCAAGTCTACAAAGCGCATGTAGACTGGATGTGCGAACTTCCATGACCCTTCAAGTATCCTTGCAAGGGTCGAGCGCTGATCCACATGTCTACAGATTGATCATTTTGAAGAACTGCTGCACACTTGCTCACTAAGCAGAGTGGCACGTGTTACACATTGGGATGAATCAACAGTTTTGTCTGTCACCCATATTATCAGTAGAAGTATAAAAGCATTGCTGTCGCTCATGAGCAGAGCATTCCTAGAAGGCCAGTGTGTTTATACTGCAGACTAAATATTTATACCCTGAGTCGAGAAGAACTGAGGCAGCTCAGTTTGACTTTGATAAAGGTTTGATATGCTTTAGACCAGGTGACTTACATGCTCCAGAGATCACACACAGCCACATTCATAGACTGTGTATACAGCTATGCAAACATACTATACATACTGCACCTGCAGTTCTGTGGATGGACATGGACATGCAGACAGGAACTGAACATATGTATACATACATGCATACTAGTAAAAAATGAATGTTGGAAAATCTGGGGAATCCAAATACACACATGCAAACACACACTCTCTGATAAACACAGATGAAGGGTATGTCCAAGCAGTGTCACTTGTGCTCATTTGTTATGGCTTAAGGGTTCAAATGAGTTCATAGCCAACAGGAGACCTGACCTAACTGACACACATAGCAATTGTGTTGCAGCTTCATTATGAAGCAGAATGAAGTGTTTATTAAAATAATGTATTCATTGTTACAGTATTCCTTAAAATATACATTGTATAGTAAAATGTATGCTATATCTGCTGTTGAAAGACAAATGAAAGAAACAAGTGTTAGAGGAGATGAGGTGAAATGGGGTAACAGGATGGAGAGTACAACAACACTCAACCACTTAAGAAAGAGCAGACAGAAGAGAGAGAGATGAGGTAAAATACAAAGACTAAAATAAGGAGGGTGTGTCAAAGAAAAATATATGACTCAAGGGAGAAAGAGGAGGAGAGGGGTAAATGTTGAAAAAAATATGTCCAGTACAATAAGTCCTCAAATATTCAATTTCTAAGTAATCCAACGTGTGTTGTTATGTTTTTCGGGTTTATTTTTGCAAGCAGCTAAGCACAGGATCCTATGTCTTGTGTTGAGACACACCTGACACCTGCAATTCATGAGACAAGTTGATTTGCATTGGAAACAAATGAAACAGTCACCAGGTCGGGCTGATTATCATAGTAAACAAGCAAAATAATAAGAGCAGCTGATGCCAAATATGATCTCAGGTACTGAGATCCATTTTGTCTACATGTGCTTGTATCTGTGTGCAGTGGCTCTGCGATTCCATTTAAACTTTATTTGCATAAGAAAAAAAGAAATAAAAAAGTGATTAGACAAAGCGCTGGCAGCTTTAAGCAAACCGATTCATAAGCAAGCAGGTGATTGGACTCACGCTTACCCATCACCCAGTGTACTCAGATGAATCTCACTGTCCTCAATATATGACTGATTGTCTGTGGCTGCAGTGCTCTGTGGGATTAGATTTGAGCAAAATTTCAATGAATCACACAAACAATAAAATAAATAAATGAAGGTGTGTCCAAACTTTGACTTATAGTGCAGTATTTAAAATGGCAATTGAAGCACTTTTAGAGATGTGATGCTTTATATTATACTATACTTGACTACTTTAAATCATTAATCATTCAAACCAGATTCATTTTTGTAAAAGCAATTGTTTTACCTGTTACATGTGACATGGACAAATAAACAGTCCTCAGAATTCAGGGTGGAAGCTCATTCTTGAAATTGTCCTGACCTTTGACCTATTTCAGATGTATAATATTTAAAATTGAGTATGATAACATTGGTTGGTTGGAAAAATAATCATATGACAAAGAAGAATTGACCAAAACACAGCAGGTAGTAAGAAGATCCTTGTTTTTGGTACACTCACAGTATGAGCTCCATACTTGGATTATGTTATGGTCTAAAGGCCTGAGGGTCAAAATCATGGCAGTTTTAAACAGTTGCTATTGGGCCCCTTTTGGACTACCTCTTTCCTCTCTCTTCATTATATGCTTCATTATATGTGCAGAGACCCAGAAACCAACTAGTGCTTCTAATCTGGAATAGCCTGAGTTTACAGTGGTGGAAAAACACTACATTTAACAAATTTAACACATTTTAAATTACCCCAGTGAACTTGGAGCCTTTGGGGCCCCTGGGGCATTGGGTTCTTGTGCAGTTGCTTGCTTTGCCCAGTTGTGAAATTCAAGCCTGGGTCCACAACTTGGACTTGAAATTCTTCAAACACAAAGTAAAATCTTGTTTGTGTGAGTTTATGTAAAACATATACTCTTATAAACTCAACATCAGAGCTGAACACTTAGTATAAGCAGAGACTTTAAAATGTCCCAGAATTATTATTACTAGATCTCAAACATCCATGATGGTAGATTCTCTCTGTCTCTCACACACACACACACACACACACACACACACACACACACACACAAAGCCTCAGTGTAAATACACACACACACACACACAGACACACAAAGTGTTTAGATAAATGTGCCGAGAGAGATGCTATCCTTCAGCTGAAGGAGGTTGAGCCAACACACTCACGTCACATCACTCAGTGGACATTTTATTCTATTATTTAAGCTATTCCAAACCCTCCGCTCAGGCGTCTCTGGAGATTAGCTCACCAGAGAGAGGCTCCGCAACGGCTGTTCTTTTAGTTTACCCAAGAGCTGGTGTAAACCTTCAGCGTCAGGCAGAACTATGTCGGTAACAAAAGAAAGAAGACAAAGTGAGGTTTTTTTTGTAGTTGTTGTCATTCAAAGTCTTGATCGCTTGACATATTATAGCAGGCATGGAGATAATGTTTTTCTAAAGTCCTGCCATCTTTCATTAAAGAAAATGTCTGAATTTGAGGGTTTTTTTTGTGGTTTTAAGGAGAGAAAGAATGAAAGGTTAACTTATGGTATGTTTCACTGTGCTATGTGGATCAGGCACATAAACATCAATTTTTTCTTCTTAAACTATAGGTCAAAAAAGACACCATACATTATTTTTTTTTGTTTTTACTTGAATGCCTCTTGTCTCATTGTCTAGACTTCATAACTCAGTTTTGATATTTTATGTTTCAGATCCCCAGACATTTTTGTGACTTTGTTCATAAAATCTAAGCTCATGGTGGAGCATGGTGATCTTGCATTTCTCTCTCTGTTTCTCATAATGATCCAAATGCTTTCTGGTGCTATGGCAACCAGTAAAGGCTATTTTCTGCTTTTCTGCTGCCAGCAAATGCATCACAGAGCAAAAAAACAAAAATCTCTGCAATTATTTTCCCACGGTATTCTGTAATGTTTTCTCACCAGTTTGGGTTGATGTGAAAATAATTCTAAGTGGCAGGAATGGAGGCTGCGTTTATTCAAAACTACAATGGGCAGAGCAGTGTTTCTCTGACTCGACATTACACAAATATCTGACTGCATGTGAAATGCATAATTGTTAGTTTCTGAGGGATCACATCACTCTATAATTGTGTATTATATTATTTACTGCATCAAATGATATGCTGACACGTGGAGACACAAACACATGCATATTCGCCCTATCACAGAAATACACACATCCTTGTTATTGTGCTGTCCGGCACAGCTGGCGAGCTGAGACACCATGGCAACTGTTGTGGCAGAAAACATTAAGGAGGCGTGTGCACTTGTGCATTAAGGTGGAGGAGACAGAGCTGAAAGACGAGGTATTTGTATGTAGAAAGAAACAGCCTTTATTACACAGACAACAAGGACATTCAGGTGCACTTGAGCAACAAACAGGTTGTGTTTTTTTTTGCTGTGCACATGAGCATCATTCCTCATCATATCAATGTGAGAAAACACGCCAAAAGGATGACGCTCAATAAATTAAATTAAATCTACAAATACTGATGTTTTTGACAAAGTTATATTCATCCCTTAACCATATTTTGATCATCCTGATTTAAAATAAATTATGCTTTATTTCCTATGAGGCATATCAGTAAATACATACAATTAGATCCCATTTTTGCACACTAAATATCTTAACATTGTATTTTACATTTCCTGATGTGATATAGAGTAACATTGGTTTATGAGGGGGGTGGGGGGGGGGGTCTGTATATTTATTGTGATTACATCTTGAAAAATGCTGATCAAAAGTAAAGTTAGTTTTTTCTATCATGCCCGTAACCCTCAACCACTTTAGATACTACAGTGATTGTCAGGATCATAACTGCCACAGATTTTTAAAATCCTGCTTTTGAAAAGACACCTTTTTCAATGTTTTGTCTTTAATAAGGACTCCACAGAAAGGAGGACTGCATACCTAAACCAAGTTGGTTAGGGAGTTACATTTACACTGAACCACCCAAATGCTATCATGATACACACAGATACATGTACAAAAGCAATCTACTGTATACATAATTTGTTACTTTTCAAAATGACATTTCTGAAAAACATATTTCACATAGAAATGCCAACTTTTGTAAAATAATTTCCCTGGGACATAAAAGAAAGCTTGCCAAGCATATATATCACATGAAGTATATCTACTAAAAAAAGTTGAGGTTTAAAGGTATTTACTGCTTTTGGCAGGTGTGGAGGGAGTGTGAGCAGAGCTTCTGCTAATGTTTGCTCAGCTTGTTTCTGAGATCCAGACAACCGATGACTAAAATACTTCTTCCAGTTACAAGATGGTTACAAAAGACCAAGATCTACAAAGTGTGTCATAAAATGTGGCTTAAAACTGGATGAAAAGTCAATTTATGACAGCTTTTGGTGGACAACCACAGTGTTAATGTATGCACAAATGGGGTATGATGTATGATGCCATTGACAGGTGAATGACATGGATCGTTACCTTGATTAAAATGACAGATTTATCTGGGTTTGAAAATTGTTGGAAACATTTGGGATGGTATAAGTACATAACTCAACAAAATGTAGCGGTCTAGTTGTTTTTAGACATTTTCATGTGGAAAAGTTACATATTGGGCCTTTAAAGCACCTGACCATAATGGAAAACTCGCCCAGCATTATTGAGGGATTCACAGGAGAAGGAAAGAAAGCCAGTCAGCCAAACAAGCTGACAAAGCAGCAGGCAGACAGATGGATAGATGACTGGAAGGGTGGAAGGTCAGATCAGCAGATATATACATGAGCAGAGAGACAGACAGATGAGACCAGACAGATAAACATACATGTAGATGTGTGGAGAGACCGACATGCAGGCAGACTTCACCAACAGAAACCTGATGACTTTTCTCCCTCTGCGATGATGTCACTAAGAGCCGAGTGATGAAAACATGCAGAGAGGTATGCATGCTGACATGAATAACACCTGCACACACACACACATGCTGGTACTGGATTCCATTTATCTTGTGAGCAGAATATGTCCGCACTTTGACCTGCCTCACGTCACATTATTTGTATTTCTTTTGGCCATTTTTCAAATAATTACATTTGCAGTAAGGGGCATGCACCTCCACACTTTTTAGCAGTAGGGTGTTTTGGTCCTTTGCTCAAAAACATGCTATAGATGACAAATGACATGGATAACATGCCATGCATCGGACCAAATGACAAATGTTAAAAGGTTTTAGATGACTGAACAGTATTGAAATATTCATCTAGTATGTTTCTGTGGCACTTTCATCAGTTTTAAATCAGACCGAAAGTGCACAACCAGTTCTTTCGACCTACTTGAATCCACTGTGATCGGCAACACTTCATTTCAAGTACTGCCCTTATCATCAATATTTGAGAGGTTGTTCTACATGCAACAGTTCTTTCAGTCCACTTACCAGGTGGAGTGACAGAGTCAACAATACTGCTTTTAAAAGAGCGCGACTCAGCTGGAGCCAGACCAGCAGTGCACTCACCGGCTATAATTGCTTTGAAAACTATCAAGAATAATTCTTTATCTTGGTTCTCATAAAGCAGACGTCTATATGAAAGCGCTTTTTCCATGTGGTGCATTCATGCCAGGCATGATTGGACCATATTTAGTTTTATTCATTGGTCAAGTAAACAAAGCCACCTGCAGGAAATGAGCCTAAAATAAGAAACAAAAGCATTTGTATAAAAGAATGAATGCTGACATGTGAGAGCAAGTGGTTCCTTGTGTTTGGAGGAACAGAATGGACTATAGGCAAACAACAGTCAGATTACAATAAGAAAGTATGCAAGGAAAGTGGAGCCATGTATTTCCTTAAACTTAGCACTACATTTGAATGTAATTATGTATCAGAAGCTAGAAAAATGAATTATCATTTGAGTCTATTCTGGATAAATGTGAGGGTTTTGCTGAATATACATTGCTTATCCTCAATGTTCCAGGCAGACCTAACACTTCTTCATCTGGTTCCTTAAATGAGGAAATGTCTAAATGGAGTTTTTGTGTTCAAACACACAGACACCAGTCTTGTGCAGGTAATGATTAAAAAAAATATGTCCTTGCTACACTGTCATCTGGTTTCTTTGAAGTTTCTTTCCCATTAAATTAAGAAAAGTGCAGCTAATCCGGCCCAAGTTGGCTCATTGACAAGTAGAGGAATCAAACAGACTCAGCTCTGTGTCTCATTGAAGAAATAGGCTATGCTTAGTCCCACCCATGGGTGTGGCTATAAACAACTAGTGCACACCTACAACATACAGACATAGGTATGTGAAGGAATTAGGTCAAAATTCTAATGCCAATTCTACTGATGCAAACTTCTTCTGAGAACAATTAGTTTCCATCCATCCAGAAGGGTCTAAAAGTGTGTTTATTCTTCCTCAAAACCCCTCCTGTGAAACTGACAAATACTCATTTAACAGATTCTGACCAGATTTATTCAAGGTTCCCCAAATCAGAATATGTTTGTCAGGTCAAAATGTATTTTTTTTCCCAGTACGTCAAACCATGTTAACATGTTAAACTGCTATGGTGAATGTGGTTTGTCTCAAAATTATCCGTGTTGCCATTGTGAGTGTTTGTTTGGAATAAAGAGGCCTCTGGAGTCATTTTGTTCCATGTTTCCAATGCATGTGGTCAATATTCAACCAATTTCAAATGGTATTTTTGAACTTTCACCATGAGCGCTCTGAACTCTTTGTTCTCTGAGTGTGTCTGTAAAGCGATTCAAATTTCCCCTCTCTACACCCTGAATGTCCTACCCTCTTGCAAACAACACTCTTCTATCTTGCAAAATGTAGTAGCCTGCAGGTCGAGGCCAAACAGATCTGACCTACAAGCCCCTTTAAGCATGGTCTAATGGAGGGGGTATGGAGATGAAAGCCATATAGCCACACTGGGCTAGTACCCAAAATTCTTCACTTACAATCCCCGCCGGCCCCCATCTCCCCTTCTCTCTGTCTACTGGCCCTCAGGACAGAGTATGGAGATTTAGGACAAGTGGGTTGGTCTGTTGATAGAAGCGTCCAGATTGAATCCAGACCCACGCTGTCGTCACGTTGTGTGTGTGTGTGTGTGTGTGTGTGTGTGTGTGTGTGTGTGTGTGTTTGTGTGTGTGTGTGTGTGTGTGTGTGTGTGTTGAGTGATTGGTTCTTCTAAGAAAACATCTTTTCTGCTGGACAGGGGTTGTCTCTGGAGTCAGACTGTGGTCTGAGACCCTTGACAAGATGTGATTCGCTAATAATGTATGTTTGTGTGACTTCTGTATTCTCCTCCCATGCAAAGCCACTTCAGTGAAGGAGGACTGTCTCCCTCTCTCTCAGTCCTTCCCTGTCTCCCTCTTTTTTTACACACACACACACACACACACACACACACACACACACACACACACACACACACACACACACACACACACACACACACACACACACACACACACACACACACACACACACACACACACACACACACACATTCCCCAGTAGTGAGGTCATCCCCCAGAGCTGCTTTGTGCTGCTCCTGCTGTAAATTCGTTTATGTGTGCCCAGTTTTTACCATTCCCCCTTACCCTCTCTCCTTTCTCTTGCGTTTCCTTCTCTTACACCCACACTCAGGGCTGTCTTGTGAAACCAAGGTCAAAGTTGAGAATCTGAAAGGATGAGAGATATAACTCAAAGACAACAATCTAATAAGTTGGTAAACATAAGGCTATTATGACCATATATTTCCTCTTTTGTGCCTTTTTATTGTCACATATTTAAGTTGCAGCGTCCAGAATTTAGTGGCATCTGGCTGAATGGACTCTGGTAGAAATGGAATATAATATTCATAACTATATTTTATTTGGTGTATAATCACCGACCTCTTTATATCTATGAAGGTACCTCGTCACTAAATCATCCACACTTGTCCTTTAAGATACTGTAGCTCTTTGAGTTCCTTTGTAACTTTCAAGAAGCTCTCAATGGGCTTGCTTACTGTCATATCGGAAAGGCACAGATGTCCATATAAAAACCTTGTGTCAATCCACGTAGTAGATATTGAGATATGTCACTGCATAAAATAAAACTTTGATGTACTGGTGCTACAGGAAAAATCAGGATCACCAATTTATGTAGGATTCATCCTTTGGGCACCATGGATATCTGTATCAAATAACACAGTAATCCAGCCCATGGCTGTTGAGATATGAGTCTGAACAAAAGGCTGACTTACTAACAATCTAACATCGCGATGTTCAGAGCCTCACCACCATCATGACAAAAACCCAGCATAATAAAAAGAAACTGAAGAAAATACTTTCCCTTTATTCCACATAAACTATAAATATCTTGAGTTAAAGAGATGTTATTACTAAAATTGGATAAACCCTCATTATGTTGTAATTCATATTTTCAACAGCTATTTGGAAATATTGAGGATATCCTTCCCAACTGTTGTTATGGGCTTCGTTTCTTGACCTTCTGCTCGCAATTTTCAACCTGGCGCCCTCTGAGAGCGAGGCAAGGTCGTTGTGTGTGTGTGTGTGTGTGTGTTATGCAACGCACGCAAATACTTCGATCCGGGGCGCTTGCAACATCTATTCTGCAAGTGTTTATTAAACACATCGAAGGCCTCGCAGGATTTTTCTCTGTCATTTACTGGATCGTCTTAAAGCACTTTAACAGAATACTTTCCACTCGATGGGAGTGATTTCACAACTCAGGCATCCAGCCTTTGGAAGGAGGGTGCTGCACCTCCTGACTGAACGATGTAAACATTAGCATTTTGCAGCTCGGGCCTGACCATATAGCCCTGGAAATACGGGCTGGCTTCATATGTTCCCTGTAAAATTATATTGGGAATAGAAAGAAGTGGTGTACATTTATAACAGAGGATTTCAGCAGTGTGTTTTTTATATTTTGGTCTATTGGTGGCAAATTAGGATTACAAACAGAGAAAAGAAAGTATGTAGATATTTCAATCAGTGTATATTTGATTCACTGTCACCTCTCTTACCCAATCTCCAAGCTGCTCCTTCTCCAGATCGACACTTAATAGCAGGGATGTGATATATCAACACAAAGCTGCCGTGTCAAATTCAACAGTGGAAAATCCTGAGCTTGCTTTGAAATTGATATATGATCATACGGCGGCCTCATCTCAGCGTCACTTTAACAATTTCAAGATGAGATGAGAGGTGATGGCTGACTGAGGGGCAGGAGGGAGGGAGGGAGGGAGGTAGGGAGAGAGGGAGGGTGGGTGGGACAATGTGTGGTTTCGGGTGTCGCTTTTGCGGTGACCCTGTCAAACTGTTTGATTGTGCGGTAGTAGCTGATTCCTGCCAACAGCAACATGCATAAACTGCACATCCATACTTGTCATGTCTTCTCCTCGCTTCTCTTCCCTCTCCCACAGGCTCTGTGTATAGTGTGTGTGTGCATGTGTGTGTCTGTGTGTGTGTGAGACAGCCACGGTCTCACTGGGACCATTGAAACACCATTTTAGGAGACAATGGGCTCCTCCTACATGACCATAAAACACTGATTCTAACCTTACAATTGAACTTGAGTGTCTTTAAGGGGGAAAAGGCTTACATCACATCACAGTCTTTATGTCTCTCTCCTCCCTTTTATATTCCCTTTACGTCATCCTCAAGAATGTAGCTCTGTTTCTCAATTTAATGTCTCTTTTTCTTGCCACACTTTATGTAATAATTGTTTCACTGTATTTAAAAGGCTAAATGTTTCACTGTCTTCTAACATACTTCACATTCACATTTAAAGCAAATTAAAATACATTTATCTGAAGAATCACAGGTGATGGAGTGATGAATCTTTCACTTTTACTCATGCCAACACGGAGAAGGACAGGTAATAAAGCATATAAACCAACCATTGAACACTGCTGACTTCCTAAGAAATTAGACATATTCAATTCTACTACCATGTGTCTTTCCTGAGTTCACAAAAGTCATTGTATAGATGTCCATAGGCATTTTACAGACATGGCAGGCACACACATGACACACACACTCCATCCACTGATGTGTAATAATGTTGAAAGCTCAGGAAAATGCTAACGGAGCTCGAGTTGAGATTGTTTTGTCAAAATATTTCAACAGAGCTATGATACACTGTGATTTGAGACCGTTTGCTTGAATTAGCCTTGAAATGAACTCAGTCAAGCATTAGATGTACAGCTGATGTGCATGATCTCTCTGACTTGATCTGATAGGTTTGGAATATCAGGTTTAAAATTGAAACGGTGTCAGTAAACAGGAGTTTGGTGATGCAGAAAATATGAAATTAGGATATACATTTTTATCGGTTGGTTATTTTTTTAATAATTTATTTATTTCTCTCTCTCTTTCTATTCACATCAGAAGTTGATTAAATAACAGAAAATGTGACCAAAACTTAAGATTCATATGTTCTCAGTTATCTTTACATATTAAAAACATTATTCATCATTGTAGTCTCTGCACTTCCTTCCTGTGCTCATCTCCTTCCACATTCCACACACTTGTAATGTGATTAGTATGATAAGATGAAGGTGAGTCTGAGATATGCTCCAGCTCCTCTGCGACTCTGAAGAAGCTGGTATGATATAATGAATGAATGTTACCACCGTCACAAGTGCACTTAAGGTATAAAATTGACCTCTGCGTACATCAATCACAGCTCCACCGTGTATCCTAATTGCATTTCATCCAAAAAGTTTTTTTTTTTTTGTTTTTTTTTTTAGGAAGCACATCTCAAATGTTAGAAGCAACCTCATTTAGACTAGATCTGATAAGCAACCAGTCTATCTATTCTCGGTAAGAACAGGTTTTGTGTCGCCAGTAACTTTATAACATCAGAGGGTTTTGATGATGCATGGTTGAGATACACAGTGCAGCATAGTACAGAGCCTGGTTTATGGCTGAGTCAGTCATCAGGACTTTATGTTATCTGCAGATTTCACTGCAAAAAAAAAAAAAAAAGAAGTGTTCCTCTTAACTTCTCAGCATTCTTTAAATGGTTACAACATTATCTGATAAGCAGAAAGGAATTTTAGTGTCTGTCCCTGACTCATTAACTCATTCCCTCATTCACACACACTGTATATGAAATTAGAGAGGAGACTGTGGTTAGTTTGTGCCATTTTGAATAAACCAGCTCCTGCCTGGGTGTCCAAGCCTGCCAATGCAGGGCAAAGCAAATGGTTTTCATTACATCTTGCTAAGTGCGTGCGTGCGTGCATGAGGCCAGCTCATATTTGACGGCCACCGTGTCCTTGATAAAACCAGGTTGTGCTCTATTTGTCTTGCATACTTCTGCTTTTATGAGGCTGGATGCAAGCAGTGAGTCTTTTGACACAGATTACCCAATGCTGGTTCCACATCAAGTATTGCACAAACCCTAGACAAGCCCCCCCCCCTCATCCTGTCTCCAATCCTCGAGTGGTAAACTGGCCTTTCATGGTGGCTCCCGAGAGCAGATTTGAAAAAGGGGAATGCTTATAAATAAAAATTACTACTGATTTTTACAATGGAAGCAATCGGTCACAGTTTTGGTTCTGTGGTCCGTCTGTTTAATTCTCTCTGATGTGATTTATTTGCTGATGTAATTAAGCTGAGAGCAAGCTATTTGTCACTGCTGGGAGAAACTTTGTATCTCTAAACTATCAGCTTTCCAGAAGCTAAGATAAATGGCTTTGATTTTAACTGGACCACTGTGCATTTTCTGGATATATCCAGTGACAACGGCATGAGATCCAGGTTTTCCAATAATTAATATGACAGCATCAGGTTGTATTTGAATTTTTGCCTCAATAAATGTGGGATACAATAACATGAATGAGCCAGGAATGAAAATAACTGACTTAATTTCACTATTGTCTCAATCATGTACAGTTATGACTGGCAGAATAACACAGATACTGTATATCAGTGGTTCTTAAAGTGGGGTCCTTGAAGGGAAATATTTTATTTGAACAATAATGCAAAAAGCTTTTAAAACGGGGGTCTTTGGTTTAATTTGTGTCAGTTTAGGGGTCCCTGACGTGAAAAAAAAGCTGGAGAACTACAGCTGTATATCACCCACCTGTTGGAGCAATAGTTACAATATAGTTCTGCAATATAAACTATTCAAACAGTAAAATGTCCCTATATGGTGTTTCCTCAGCCAAATCTCATCAACTAAGGCTCCATTTGTGGGTCACTGACATGAAAACATTAGAGCAGCCCTGCTGTTGGTAATCAAAAGCTTCTTCCATTCTGAGTCCTCCTTCAGTGCCCCGCCCCTCCCTCTCTGTGTAGAGACAACGACAATAATTCCAGAAATAGATTGTGTTGCCTTCAAAATAAAAGCTTGAATAAAGGTTGCAGGAAGCACGAGGCTAAATATGGAGATGCTGGACAATGAGATAGATAGATGTCATCTGTGAGGCTTAAGTGCAATAAAAGTATTACGCATGCATAAAACTAGAGGTGAAGTGATCAAGAAAGGCATGATCAACTGTGGCATCAAATGTGGCATAGTAAGCTGAAGTCTGGGTTATGGCTAATGTTGGTCATATTTCATGCTGCCTGGAAGTAGAAAATATAAACACAGTCTGGTTCTTTTAGAGTGTCAAAAGCCACTTTCTAATTTGCAAACAGAAAAAAAAATGGTGGGTGATTTAACAATCATTATTTTCTATGAACAAGTTTAAAAAATAATGTCTGTTTCAAGGTATTTGTTCCTGTAAGACTTAAAATTAAGTTATGCTACTTTCTGACACTTGCACAGAAATACAACTCTCATCACAGCTCGTTATATTTTGAAAATCTCTCCCGGAAGTTCTACCTCGCGTGCTCTATCGCTTGACAGCGGTCTCTCTGCCTCTCCTCGCTTGGTTCAGCATCTGTCTTCACCAGAGTCCTCAGAGCGCGCATTATGGATCCGTTACGCATTACGCACTATGGTGTCCTTTCTGGCACGGATGGTTTTCTGACATGCTCTTCTGACTGGTGCAAAGACATCAACTCTTAAAAAGAGCCACTGTGGTGACTTGCAGTAAAATATAACGTTAAGGTGTCTATTTGAAGAGGAGAAAGGAGACACAAGTGGAGACTTTTTTTTTGCACGCTGTTCGCTCCGACGCGCACAGACACTTTTCTGGACTTATTATTTTCTAACAGGATATCACTTGTTTCTTTTACATTTTTGGCTGTTTACTATATGTGGATACTTAGTGGAGACCATGGGAGACTCCGTGTTCCTCGACAGGCAAAATTCCTATCTCGTAAGTACATGTTTTATTGGTCATAAATTAATTAGAATGACTCGGACTTGCACTGATAAAGCTCGAGGACTTACATCTTCTGTTGTGCGAGAGCATACGCGCATGCACGTCTAGTGTGTATGTGTGTGCGCTTGTGTGTGGAGCAGAGAGAGAGACAGGGAGAGTCAGAGAGAGAGAGAGAGATGTTTATTTCCTGTATGATGACTTGAAGACAAATTTGCGTCTGGCATTTGAGGCATCATATCATTACTGATATTAGACATAAGTTATATAACTAATGCTACTACAGTATTTGTATTATTTTATGCATTGTAGTGAATTATAGTGCTGTTATCTTAGAAGATGAAAAGCAGGTATCACAACTTTATTTTAATCTTGTATTAGACTGTGTAGTGCATAATTATGATTTTAGGACTTCAACACATTAAAAGGTGTTTGGTTGCTAATAGAAACTTGAGTCCAGGCTCAGCAGAGGGGCCTCAACATGCAAACAATTCCTGTGATGGACGCTTTAAATAACGTGGTGTGTAGAGCATATACACATGCATACACACAAGACCACACATGTTTCTTGTTTCTAAAAGGAGGCTTTCGCTTTCAAAGCAGCTCAGTAAAGATACTGAAACCTGCAGCACACTGCTGTAGAGAGCCACAGGTGTTGTGTTGAATGCTTTACATATCTCAAAGTGGGGTCCGGGGTCCCTTGCAGATTTTCACTATGATTCCAACCATGCCTAAAACAATGACAGACTGGTTTTCAGACACATAAAACATGGAAAAGCAAAAATCTTGATGGGGGGCTCTGGGACAAAATATGATCAAATCGGGGTTTATGGTCTGATATGTGTCAGTTTAGGGGTCCTTAATGTGAAAAAAGTTTGAGAACCACTGTTCTACTCGTCAAAGCTGAGGCCAGATGAGGGCAAAACACACAGATATGGGTCAAAGCCATGAGGACCCATGAGGGCTCTGATGAGAACTGCTCCTTCAAAATGAAAGCCTCAGCATTTTTAAGCTCATATTTGGTTATTTGGCATTTTTTCTGGCAAAGACTCAAACACGTTCACAGTCTGGAGAGAAGCAACAGGTTGCTTGCAGTTGCAGAACAGGTTGGGGTTCAATCAAATGCGGGAATTGAGTTGGTTTGTGCAGTGGACACAAATTTAAACATACACACGTGCTAGTGTTTTATTGTCCTCCGTCTCTCCATCCTCGTCTTCTGTTTCCATCTCTCCCCCCTTTCTCCTCCTCTCCGGTGGTGAGGAATCCTCTGCTGGCTGCTTCAGCGGTCTGTCTCCTCTTTATGAGAAATGTTTCTGTGGCTGGAAGCCCTCATAAAGCTACAAGCATTGATTGGAAAACAATACAATTTTCTTTGGCCGGACAAGCAGCATGCTGTGGTCTGGATTGGTGCTTTGTAGCGTGGCTATGCGGTGTGAAAGCCGTCACCACATGGCCCACAGTAATGATGTCTAAAATTCATCCAGTACAGGGCATGTCATCTTTGTAGAGAAATGTGATTTGATATGTCTGAGCTTTCACTTGTTAGACAAATTCTAGCCTCCTATTGAGAAACTAGTGGTAGAAACATATTTACAGACTTCAAGATGGGTGATGTGATGGATTTGAAGTAACCTGCTGTTATAATATGCAGTCTGTGGAGCCATTCCAGTAAAGGAACTCCCAGGAAGAGCAGAAGGAAGTAGCTGTGTAAAAGGGAAATTGTGGCTTCTTGCTTAGCTTGTCACCACTGAGGTCATGACTTGACACGTTGGACAAAAACAGATAGATGAATAGATGTCATGAGAGCAATTAGTACTTCCTGTGTCTTATGTAAAATTGAAATTGAATGACCACATTTGAGAAATTGAAACCAGTTAATGTTTCACAGTTAGTTGATTTTTAAAATAACTGCAGATTGTTATAGTTTTATTGATGTACAGTACTGATCAATTACTTCACATCATTTCAGCTGTGTAATACTGGTCCCAGTTAGTGTGGGTCAGCATTCTGGTTTATTACAGCAGGAAATTATAAAATAACCCTAACCCAAATAGTTTTTTTAAAATAGGCAGGTTAATTATCGAATGAAAAATGTTGAATGGTGGCCCTGTTTGGTAATTAGTTGAGTAAATCTGAGCCTCTATGTCCACTGTAAGTTGAAAGAGTAAGTGGTGGTATTTGATCATTAAAATTGCTTTTTTGGCTATTTAAGGAAATAGTTCTCAAATGAAAACAAAACGTTGTTTGGTTAGGTATTGGATGAAATGTGAAAGCCTTTTCTTTGTTTTGAATGCATTTTCCTATTTGACCTTGAAGCTGTAGCCCTGCTGCTTGATTTTTTTTTTCCTGATTGTTTTATTGAGTATGTAGGTATGCTGCAAATGAAAACTAGGGCTGGTATGATATTGATAACGTGAGAATAAATTCCGCCTTAAATCGATATTATAATATTGTGATATGGTATAAATGGTGTCTTTCCCTGCTCTTTTATTTGCCTATTCATCAAACCTCTCATTGTGTAAACTTTTGTGAAAGCACCAATAATCATTACTACAGTATTGTTGCAATATTGAGGTATTTGGTCAGAAATATTATCCATATTTCTCAACTCTTATGAAAATGTCTGCAAAGTTTCTACTGATGCTCTACATTTCATGAGCGAGCAGTAAAAGTCTATAAAGGTAATCTATCAAAGTATTTTTGGAGTCCGGCACTTTGACTTTGCCAAGCTGTAAAAGAAAATATAGTTTGCATTGGAAAAAGTGTCTAAAAATAAGTTTTGTGGAGACTTTATAAGGTAAAAAAAACGTATTCAGACAGAATCTATTGATAGTAAATATATAAAATCTTCCCTCAGGAAATGTTAAACTACCATTTTATTCCAAAAAGCAGCAGGTAAAACCATAAGAGTTACTGTATGTCCTGACAGTGTATCACAATCAAATACTAGCGGGCTGTCGGCGAGGTTGCTAGCTGCCGTCTCATAAATCCTCAACCCTTACTTGAACTTAGTGCAAGAATGCAGTTCAAATATGATAAAGAATTAGTTCCAAAGAAAATTGCATCTGTGTTAATGGAGGATTATGCCGCTTCAAGCCACTCTCCATCCACCGATGATAAATAAATGCACTGTTTTCGTCATCCCTGTCAGGGCAGATAAATATTTCGGATTCTAGGTTACCAGACGGGAGACACACAGGGATGGAGAAGGTTAAGAGAAGGAGCCAGAGAGCAAGTGAGAGATGTGTAAAAGCACCTCGCGGCTGCCAGTAGTGCGTAAATGTTTAATCCCCCCTTGAGGCAGCCGTGCATTTGTTCCACTTGTAGTGACGTGTGATGTATTCTACTTATGGCGTTAGGGCATTGTGCTAATGGAATACCATCAGGGATAATAAAACAGTCTGGATTGAAAGGAATTTGTTTGCCAGTATTGCAGATTACAGGTTTACATGGCATTACGAGGATTAGAAAAATGATACACAGGCAATCTTTTTAGTCAACCAAAGCAAGATTCATTACCGGCAAAGACGATAAAAATGTCAAAGAGGAACAAATCACTTCTAATGCAATGGTTTATCATTAGAAAAAAATAAATGCTGGATGAGTTGGCTTGAAATTCATGCTTGTTGGCTTTTTAAGTCAATGTGAGGCGGACTCTTGCTCTCCTGCCCGTGCAGCTGTTTGTTCAGGAATGAGCGTTCGCAGACTTTAAAGTGTTGGACTGCCAGACTTGTTGTCATACTCAAACATTAATAGAGTTGTTGTTAATCTTTTGCACCAAAAATTGCCAAATCTTACCGTTGACACTGCCATCGAACGTCACACGAAATGAATCATAAGCTACATGGTTCTTCTGCGTATTATGCAGGTCAAATTTATACTCAGTCACAAGACAAGGCTTCACTTAGTGGTTAGTGTAGACTGTTTGCTCACCCTGCTAGATTGATTTAACTTCAGCAGACAAACTATCAGCTCATAAATTAGTCACTGAATAAGTCATGAATCATCCCATTAGTTCTGGTAGCACATTATACGCCACATCAGGAGATTCTCAGCTGATTCAGAAAGGCACGAATCACACAAGTAATATCTGTCAACCCTCTCAGATGTACACCTGGACTCTTCACCAGCCTTCTCCTGTTCTGGCCTTATCAGTAGTACTTGTAATAGCATGTTTCTATAGGGTTCATACCTCAAAATGAAGTATTCCATATCTCGAAGATAAATGGCTCATGGGGTTATTCTGGATATTGGTCTCATACAGCAGGAAAAAAAAACTGTATAAGTCTTACAACAATGGGGTTTCATCAGTGATATCAAGTAGTACAGTAGGACACGTGCACCATGGAGTAATACGCTGTCTTGATGTCACACAATGGCAGCAGAGAAATGAATGAACAAGGAAGTTTTAGAATTCATGAGTATGATGTGAGTGAGCTAATCCCGGAGAGCAGCCAGCCAAGCGGAGAGGCTTTTGCCAATCGTCAAATAATGATCGTCTTTGTCCTGAGACCTTGATTCAGTTCTAACTTGTAAACTTTAAAGTAGGCTATCATTCAAATGAAGTATTTCTTTGAGTATCCAGTGGTGAATCTCTTTTTTGGAGAAACACTGACATTGTGCATTTACAGCTGAAATAACTGAAAGTTCAGTCTCCCGAGGCTCAGTGAGTGCTGCCAAACAAGCAACTGTAGTTTGAAAGCAAGCTTAAAGCTGCAATTGATTTTTTAATCAGCTCAGACGATTGAATGGATTGAAAGATATGCCCTTGCTGTGGTTGACACCGATGAGTAAAGAGACGCAGACGGAGAGTGGCACAAAGGAAGTATTGATGAAATGATTGATTACCCTCCTTCACTATCGTTTGTTTCATCGTTGACTCCGTCTCTCTGTTTGTTTGCGTCTGTCTCGCTTCACTGACAAAACAGAAAATGCTTCATCCAGGGACCCTTGTCAGCCCGAGAGCAGCTACCTGTTTAGACAAGTGCCAAATTCCCCCTTTTGTCTCCCTTTTTTTTTTCTGGCCCCTTCGCCGTCTCTCTCCACATCACTCATATGGAGTTTGCCCTTTATGCAATCTTCAAATTATTTTTCCCCCTCCCCCATCCTTTCCTCAACTCCGTAATGCTTAGAGAAAACATTTTATAATACTGGTCTTCCTACCTGTTGATGTGTGACCTTGTTCTATTGCAGTAGGTGTGTTTGTTTTACTCCCCTGCCACTCCCATTACAAACAGCTCTGGCAGAAAGAGCCACACAAGCCTTCAGTCTTATGCCAAGTTGTGGTGACACTGAAAGTAGTTCTTCTTACTATATATTAGATATAAAACTAATGCATCTTTATTGATCCACTGCTCTAGTGAATGTTCATGCATGTCTGTGTGTGGTGTGTGTGTGTGTGGGAAGATGCCATCCACCATCCATGTGGCTTCTTAGTCATCAGCACAGTAAGTTTATTTACATTGATCACAAGTTTTCCTAAGCACATTCTGACCCAGAAGGACAACATAGCAGTAGTGGACATTTTGTTCACAGTTAGTAGGAATGCAGTGCACACACAAACATGCTGAATAAACTGAAGGGAAACTTAGTTTTTATTACAAAAGTCTCTCAATCCATTTTAAGGGGAAAATGTTTCTTTATTTTTTGAGCAGAATATTAATGTCAGGTCAGCTGTCTTTTGCCTTGCACAGTCCTTTCATAAAGTCAGTGTAGTCATGTATGTGGTGTGCTGTGACACTCTTGACATTCATTAACGTGGTACTTGAAATGATTCTTACTCTAGTACATATGTGTGAAACCGCTGCAGCATGGCAGGAAACAGAGAAACCACATAGTTGAAAACAGCCTCTTTACGTTCCACAGCCATCACCTCTGGCTCGTCATGACAACGCTGCCTATCCCTCGTTTTTCTTTCTAGACCCCGTCAGGGAAAGGCACTTGTTTTATTATCAACAGCGAAAGAGAAGTCCGCCCTCCTCAAGACTTGTCTTTTTATGGAGACGAGTTGAAGGCTGGGGGAAAAACACAGAGCGGAGGAAACGCAGAAGAGAAACTTCTGCTGAGATCTGTCTGATTTTGCGGCGGGAAATGCGCTTCCACATGCAGGTGTCTTTCTCTGAGCCTGTACAAAATATGCACTCTAGATGTTTTAAAGATTTACAGCTGAAGCTCTTGTCCCAGTTACTGCAATACCTCACTCAGAGGTGTTTCTCCCTTTTGGAAAAGCATAAGGAGTTGGTCAGTGGGTTCAAGAAAGGGTTAGTCATGTTTCCCAGCTGTTTGCGTTAGAGGCATGAGGGCATGATGTCAATCACGCTGTTGCTATGTGAAGTGCAGAAGTATGACATCATGGTTTAGGCATTTTAAAAGGATGGTAATAGCATGTTGGTTTGCCTACACTGCAAAAACAGTGTAATGAGCTAGAATCAATGGAGAACTAATCAAGGCTACCATCCTGGGAAATAAAGAGTTGTATAATCCACTTCTTCACACACATTGATGTCATAGATGCACACACACACACATGCATGAGTCATGTAAGAACACATCGTGCCGTCCACTGGAGGAATCCCTGCTCGTATTTTCAACACCTCAGACAGCTGTTGCTATCTGTTTTGACCTCAGCAATACAACAACAATGCCAAAAACCAGCCCAAGCAGTTAAAACTCAGCAGAATATATTTCACAGTCTAGCGCATCTTATCAAGCACAATGTGTTTGCATCACACAGCAATCATGAGATGGATAGTAATGCATGGAGACTTGGGGTAGCTGTGAATCCATCTGTAAATTACCCATCCTATTTTCTCAGGGTTAGTCATTTCCAGGAAGTTTTACAAAAGGTGAAGAAGTCAAAAATGTCGGGTCAAGCATCAAGGATGAAGGCATCTGTTTAACTGCTTCAGCGTGTCTCTGAGGGTCAAAGGGCACGGAGCAAAACTGGGAGTGCTTTGCTCTAATAAGGTGCATGTGTTTTTTAGGTGTGTGCAATCCGTGTCCCCATACGGTATGATCTTACTGCCAATGTCTTTGTATCTAATAACCCAAGACGCCATGAGACACTAAAACAGAAGGTTGATGAAGATCTAATTATCATCACACTTACTAATGAGAGTCACATCTAGGCGAGCTGCTGTTCCACAAGCTTCCATAACTCCATACTGTTTCTCATCCAGGGTTACTTTCATTCATCTTTTGGAACTTTTTGCACTATTTTCTTTAACCTATTTGTAACTGTTAATCCCTTATGATATCTACTACCACTCCTCTAATATCAGCTTTCCGACTTTTTGGCTGTAATCTCGTCTGTATGAGAAACGTGTGCTGTTCTCTGTGTCCTCAGCATCCTGAATAAAACCATCACATAAATAGGATATAGCATCATTACTAGTGAGCTGCACAACAGAATGCAGAGAAAGCTTATGTGCAAGGGATAGATTTCAAATCATTTATACTATTACAAACATATAATGATGTGTTTTTACTTTACAACCACCAGAAAAATGAGGCTTCATTTTTCTTAATCCGCTATTTCCCTAAATTTGCTACTGTTGAAATTTGCATTGATCTTAATGCTTCTTGCACAAATTCAAACAACCTCACACACACCCTTTCCCCAATGATAGTATGACATCAGCTCTGAGAGGACAACGTGCCCTGTTATTTTGGTGGACGGTCTTTTGCTGTTGCAGTACCCTAGAATGGTGTATCGGAGCTCTTTGCTTGACAAATGCAAGGCTTGCTTCTCGTGATAAGTGGAATGTTCCAACAGTGGCGCATGTCAAGTACCTGTGATCATGAGTAGGAAAAGGGAAGGGTTTGAAATAGACAGAATGTTACATTTCATAATCATTGTTAACATAAGCATATATATCATAATTACTTTGAAAATTAGCTTTGAAAAAAATCCATCATCTGACCCACATATCCAATGGAGGAGGCAAGGGGGCTCTAGTCCATTGCTGCCAGTTCACCTGAGATAAAAAAAGACATCACATGCAGATGCTTGTTATGTTGCACAGTCTTGCAGAATGCTGTTTCGATGTTTCAGGACTGTTCACCAAGCTTTAATTACAACTGAGTGTTAACAATTAGCTTCAAAGTGGGAAACAGCATGTGTGTAGCTTTAAATAAACAGCCTGACTCGAAAACCACTGTCATGTTAGTGATTGCTGCCTTTTTAACAGATGATCTGATAAGTATCTGGTGTGCATGTCGATGTGACCCGCCCGGAGGAGCTTACCTCATTGATCATTATTTATTTAGTTTGCTTGACATAAAGCGTGGAGAGTAGCAAGAAAGTTGAAAAGATAGACGAGCAGACAGAGACAGGAAGAAGGAAGTTAAATTTTCAGTCTGGTGACATCTCAGAGAGCCTCGATGAAGGAAATACACAGTTAGAGTGAGACGAGTAATAACGCAGATGATGCCAGGAATAACAGATTCTTGATAGGAATAACAAATACGCATTTGGCGCACCTGGTACACTGCGTGCTATTTATGCTCGCAGCGGGTCTGTGCATCCACGTAAGTGCTCGCTTTGCACATATTTGCACACAGAACAAACTCAGGTAATGTGTGTGCCGGTGAATACGTGTGGTTAGACTGGTAAGAAGTGTGACCCAGGAGTTCAAGGGGTCTTTGACTGAGACTGGATTAGCCTCTCTCAAGTCTGCCACTGGAATGTGTGGATCAACAAGCCTGATCGCGCACGCACATGTACGCAGGCGCACGCACGCCGGCACACACACACACACACACACACACACACACACACACACACACACACACACACACACACACACACACACACACACACACACACACACACACACACACACACACACACTCTAATTCTTTAGTGGCACACTAAATACTCACTATTTGCCTTCCAGTCTATTACAGTCTATTAATGTTCCCGCACTCCACCTCTGGCTCTCTTCCCTCCCTGTTCTCTCTGGGATTGGAGTCAAAATTGGATTTCATGAAACCGGCCCTGGTGGCAGGAGGAAATAAGTGACTATTTGTATCATTTTCATCAGTGTATGGCTTGTTGTGGTTATAAATGAGGCTGCAGAGAGCTCAGCATGCACAGCGATAACCTCAAAAATGTTCTCCATTCTCATTTGAAGTAAATTAAAAGAGTTTACTCCAACATTTTTAAAGAAAATGTGCATCTTTTATGATGTTATAGTAATACAATATAAATGAATCAACCAAAAAACGGGGGAATCCTCAGACCAAGTCATCATCATTTGCACCTACTTGTTTATAGAGAAATGATGATAGCTTGTAAACAGAAAACGCCTCTGGGTGTGTATGTGTGTGTATACTGACCCCGGCCAGCTGGGTGAGGACCTGCCGAGCTGATTGATGCATGACTGGACATTTTCTCGTTGCAGAAAAACGTTTATAGCAAAAAATAGCACAAATTCTTCCTCAAATACAAAAGTGATCTCTGAAATCTCATTGAAAACACAGCCATTGTGTGTTTATCCCATTTGGTCTCCCTGAAGGTGATTCAGTGTTTTTTTAGATAGATCAAATCCTCATGTTTGTGGTCAGGAAAAAAAAAGCAGAACAAACAGGCTCCTGAAGGTAAATCTTTTCTCCATCCTTAAACTAATTTGTTTAAAGGTCAAAAAGTTACTCTGGGTGAAGGAAAAAGAAGTCAGTTACCAGTTACCAGAGTCATTATCCATGTTAAAAATACACTATGGATCCTTTTATCAACTAAAAAAGCAAAAAAAAAACATATGATTTTAATTAGTTTTCAAGAGGCCTCTGTGATCATACGAGGCATCATTTGTTCATTTCTTAAAACAGGTGAAACAAAGACCTTTTCTTTCTTGTTCTCTGTTCATGTAGAGTAAGTAAAGAAAGACTTTGTAGTTTCACTGATGGGTTTCTATTGTTCTCAGTATATCTGATGTGTCAGGGTTTGTTTTGCAGACGGACTCAGGGGAGCGAATCCACTCCTCAGCTCTTGTGGAAAAAGTGAAAACAACCAAAGTATAGTCCCTTAAAAAAGTGCTGAAATTTCACTCTCTTCCGTGTTTTTTGTACATTTTCATTTCCTACATGTGTCAGGTTCTTTTGTCATTCAAGTTAGTGCAGAAGTTCATGAGAAAACAGAATAAAGAAAGAAATGGTTCATCTTAATATCCCTGCATTTGGTCCAGGATCCAAATCCATAATGAAGATGAATGAAGATGAAATTAGACTCACAAATAAACCTCTCAGCCTCTGCATAGTCTTTGTTACAGATGTTCTCACCTTCATTGTCAAAGACGCAGCCAATGACATTTTGAATACGTTTTGGTCCGGCCTCCCAAAAAGTTGTGATGAGTTCATCATGTTTCAGCACTGGATCTTATTAAAACTTGTGGTTTCCTTTGTACATGTATTTACTTTAACCCTCACCACTAATCAGACACTACACTAAACAGACCCGGTGGGGGAAGAAAAAAGGCTTTTGTTGAGTTTTGATGGCTCACACGGAGCAGTGCCAGTGGGAAGGTGATAAGTAGTTTACCGTGTTCAGTTAACACCCCATTAGCACTTATCAGACTCTGTTTAAAGTGTTCTACACCTAGTCATTATTGTTAACACTTTATAGTTCTTTACTGGCATAGGTTCATACAAACATGCACACACACATGTTACGGTCAGTTGAAGGTTGGTTAGTGTGTGTTGGGCAAGGCAGCGGGCACTGGAGCGCTCTGTTCATTCTCTTTCCGCTAAAGAATCAATAATAGACCAGCTGACCGCACTATGACCTGTGTTACACGTGTGTATGTGTGTGTGTGTGCGTCACATACACACACACACACATACACACATTCACATCCACTGTCCATGGAGAACAAAGCATCGCTGGGCAGTGGCGGGTGTGGCGGGGGTCTCCAGGAAGTTACACTTGGCTAAAGCTTCCTGGACTGAAACAAGGCTGATGGTTTTTCTAAACAGTAATTTAATTAAGTAGTTTTCTTAGCATCACATTGTTACTAATGACTCGCAATATTCTGTTTACTGTCAAAGCAGTTCAGTTATAGTCACTTGTTTTTAGGTTTTAACCATTTTCGCTGTAAAAAATAGATTTTTGTACAAAGAAAAAAAAGTCTGTTTTTAGCTGTTTTTTATGACCTAGAGAACTGAAATGTTGCTGCTTTCTGGTGCAACGTTGTCTTGTGATAAGAGTAACCCTGAATTATCTTCTTTTTTTTTTAAAGCTGACAGTTTGCCCAGTCTTTATATTAAAAGTAACACATTTCCAGATTTTCTTAAAAGAATAAGCAATAAAAAAGAGCCCTGATTTATATTTCATACATTTACACACTAAATATACAGTATATAATACACTAAAGGCTTCAAATATGTGCTAATTGGAAATGTGGAGCAAGGCCACACGGAGATGGAGTGGTGTTCAATAAGATACGTGACAATAGTCCAGATTGAAGCAAAAAGGATTCACAGTTACAAGCATCAGGCATGACAAAAGTATTCTGCAGTTGTTGAACCATCATTAGTCCCCCACCCCACCCGGGGGCTGAAATCTGCTGTGTCCCAGCGAGGTCATACATTCCAGTCTAGTCATGGAAGACTGTCAATCTCCATAGGAAGCTGAAAAGTCAGTCAGTCCAGACTCCACCTCCTCCTACAGGAAGAGCTCTGGGGTATGAAAAGGGCCTCTTAAGATGTTTGGGGGTCAGAAGTGAAACACAAAGAAACACAATGATCATATTGTCATGTGTCACTGACAATAAAAGAGATACACTCTGAAAAAGCAGAAAACTCGCTATGTTGTAGTTGCTGGATTAATTATCACATATTAGGATTTTTTTAATTTAAAAAAAACAACCTTCTTTGCTTTTTTTAAAGTTTTTTTAGTTTAATTAATCAAAGCCTACCACAAGCTGCTCGAGCATCTTTACAACTTCTATAAAGCACATGTGAAGATTTTCCCTGCCTTTAAACGTTTGCTTTTTCTTCCACGTGTGGCATATGCGGTCAATCCGCCGAACACATGTGCGACGTCATGCGTGGCTCGTGCGCACACATCACATTTAAGCTGCGCGTAAAAAGGGCCGCCATGTGTCTCATAAAAGCCAACGCGGTTTGGCCTGAACTCTGTCATCTTCATCAACGACATCATCCAGATTCTGAGGGTGGGGGTGGGGGGTAAAACAGCATGTTATAATCCCTCGCTCTTTAACTACCTCACAGGATTAACAGGGAGGGGTGATCCGGGCCCCCACGTGGAAAATAAAGAGTCTTATGGAGACTTTACTCTGATCCCGCTGTGTTAAATGGATACGGCGGACCAAGTGCAGAGAGCTAAAACCAAAAGAATGCCGTGTACTGTTTGTCGTCTCAAGTTCCTGCTGCTGGTGTGAAAAACTAACTACTCTCTAATAGGATCAACATATGCTTACATCCATGAACAATTAAGACGCTGGCACTGAACAAACACATCCATGCTCTAAACAGCGTTAATGGAAGGGGTAAAGATCTACACAGAACAAAGAGCTCAACTCCTGCTTTCATCCACTCAAGAATTTGCTTTTGAAACTGTTCAGTCGGAAGTCCAACTTATCTTAAATGACAGTTGTGACCCCACTTCCTCAAAAATAAAAACCAAACCCTACACATCCTACATGTGAATGTTTAAATGCTCCTGTGAGGTAATGTCCTTAGGCAAGCAGGAGGGCCGCGGTTACAAAACCACCCCTCAACTGAAACTCTTTCGGTCAGGCTGTGTGAAATCAAGTTTGTCGTGAAATTCGACAAGTAGAGAAAAGACGACAGGAAAAAAAAAAAGAGTGTTCAGTTAAGTGCAGCTGCTGAAGAGATGACAGATATACTGTGTGGTGAAAGTTGCTCGAAATTAGAAATTAATTCACCAGAAGTTACTTGAATTTACAACAAAATGTGCTTTGGGACGAGCTCTGGAAATATATCTGGAAAATATTTGCACTTTGGGTTTTTTGGTTGGTCTTCTTTGGAGCGTCATAGCTGTCATGTGTTTGTCTGGACATCAGGAAGTTAAAGACACAAAGTTGTCTGGCTGTCTTGCATGATTGCTGTGTGATAGTTCATCCTCATGGGTGGCATATTTTCGCTTGCCAAATGAGAGCTATAAAGTGTGTGTGTGAGGAGAAAGTGACTGCGATTATTCTGGTATGTTGGATTTTACTCTTCACAGTTGTGGTAAATAAGAGAAGGTGAGTCCGGGGACACATAAGTCAGATTCCCTCCACCACTTTACATCTGAGGCCCGACGCGTTCCAGCTTTTTGGCACAGATGTCACATCTAATCTCTGAATCTATATATATATATATTTTTTTAGAACATTCCAGGATTGATGGAGTGGCACATTATTTCTCTGGGAGTGGTTTTTATGAAGACTGTGCATGTGTGTGTGTGTGTGTATACTGTTCTCACGGTGCTGACATATTAGAGCTCTCAGACTGAAAGGGTTTCGATGGGAAAGAAATGCCCCTGAGGCTACTTACACAACCATTTTGACTGATTGACAAATAAATTGCACACACATGCAGACACACTGTGCTATGAATGTATTGTACATCTATCTGTATTAATGGAATCACGCTGAACCAAAACCATAACTGTGTACTTGTTTACATCCAGTTCAGTCTGAATCATGGTTGCATGCTGTATTTGTTGATATAAGCAGATAATACCAATTGTTTTTCATATAAATGTAGATATATGTCATCTTTATTTCATTAATCTGTCAAGAATGAGGAAGTTAGGACTAAATGCTTTATCCAGAAAAACAAACATGATCTTATAAACAATACTGAGATATGGTAATGCTTAACTGTGACTGATAAAATCCTAATCCTAGTTAACTATACTTTAAATATGCAGTAAAAGTCTCACTGTCCACTTTTGAGAAACATTTGTGCTTGTATTAATGTCTAATAAGGTTTTTAAGGATACATTAATTGGATACAGATTTAAATTGATTGACTACATGCACAGCTGGGAAGCCAGTGAGGGATTGTGTTCTTGTCACTGGACTCTGTTTGGCTACAGGTGCCTGCGTGGAGGCTCTGCTGGTTGCTTGAATCTCTCCATCCCAGTCAGTTTTGGGAATGATGATATAAGCATGTGACACGATCCACAGTTGCATATTTGTAGAACCTGCTGAGGTCTGGAGCCAATACCGAACATTTTTCAAGAAGCTTGAAACGCATTATACCAAATTAGTCTCTACTCAACATGTTTGATGGAAAAATGATCGCTACTAAACCCCAGGCACCTGTTTTTTCTTTTCTTTCTTTTTTCTTTTTTTCCCCCTTGCAAGCGATCATTTTATCTGCTCTGCTTCAAGTATCTATTTAGTGAAATCATGCTCAAATCTGGTGGCTGAAAGACTACAATTGTCATCTGCTCAATTCTGTTTGGCAAGTGCTTAGACGACTGCTGAGTTGTGACCTTAATTTGAGTTTCAGATCACTCCACCACACACTCACACACTCACACACACGCATACAGGTCAAAGTGGACTGAGTGCCCGTCTCACTCTCCACTGCTGCTATCAGACCACAATCACTTTGTCACAGCTCAAGTGGAGCTAGCGATGCATTTTTCCACTTATTTATGCTAAGTATTATTATTCCCACCTTCTAAAATTCATGCACACACTCACAAGATTCAGTGAAAGAGCTCTACTCTTCGTGCAGGATTAGTAATGATTAACCAGCTTCATTAACTCAGCCGGCTATTCAGGTTTGAGTGAGCAAGGAAGAGAATTTAGTGACTCGTATACAGTGGAGTTTACACACATTCCTCAGATAGGGCGCAGTTTGTGTATATGTGTGTGCGTCAAACAAGGAGAGGGAGATGAAATGCTGGAGGGTGGCATATTGATGGAGGAGAATGGGTGATGGGTAGAATACATGCAGAAGCGGGGTGGTCTTAAGTAAGGATTCACAGTTTTAATCCTGTGTCCATGTGTTTCTCTTTCTGTAAAACAGTTTCAAATGTTTGATGATTGATCCTGCGCTCGGGGGTGTTTATGAAGGTTCATTTAATCAAAAGTGGCTTTGGGAGTAGCTACTGCAGCCACACCAGTCATATAAAACCACACTCCACTGTTTGTGGGTCATAGTAGCTTACAGAGCCATATGGAGAGAGCTAGGAAGTATGTTTGGATATCAGTGGGTAAAAACTTTTGTTGTGGCTGCTGAGGTCTAATAGATTCATCTCTCCATTGTCCTCCTGCTGATCTAACAACTATATAGCAGTCCTATTAAATGCAAAGGATTTGATTTAAATATCTTGTAACTGTACAACGCTCAAATGTTCCGTTTCACTTGGAAATGCAAAACAGAACAGAAGCTAAAGACAATCTAACTACTGGGACTTAAAAAGAAGAATTTAGGGAGTAAATAAAACTTCAAAATTCAGAGACAAAAATGGGATTTTGAAAACTCCCATCCTCAGTGGAAATTATGACATTGGATATGGAAGAAATTGCAAGAGATGATGAAGTAGGATGGACAGAAGAAGAAAACAATGAGGTTATCCATTTTTTATAGTCTGGCTCCTGAAACCTCCCAGGCAATTTAAAGGTTTCCTAACACGCCCTGTTAGCAAATCAATGGTTTGCAAGGCAAAGTAGAAGTAAGGACCTGTTTCTGACATGTCAAACACAGCTTCACTCAACCTCACCCTGGTTTTCCCTATTCAAACTCATTTTAAACAATTTGTACCTCATCACCTATACGATGGATGGTGTCATTTAAGATATTCCTCAATAGTCCGTGCAATGATTCAGGAGCTGAATTATCACACTAAAGCTGTGATTTTTCACCTCCCACTAAAGAACAGTTGTAGCATCATGCTGCAGAAAGAGTTCCAACACAGATCAATAGAAGACCAAATAATATGACAGATGGATGTCATATCTACTTGAAAAGGTCTGAGAATGTCTCAGAGACAAAAAACATAACAGTAATTTTGTTCAGAATCGGGGTAAAGGTTAGTAACGTCAAATATCTCAAGCTTGTTTTCCTCAGTGTAAATGCCAGAGGTTATTTTGCATAGAGTTCAGTGTTGCCAAGAGTATACTGTCTCTGACATAAATCCAGTCTGCCAGTGACAGCTGATAGAGAAATACACTGACAGATTTTTGGATGATATTTGTGGTCATTTTTCGATGCATAGATTGCTTTGAGCCAATACCACGCACGCACAAAACCCACTTCTCCTTCAACTATTAACTGTGGTGTAGATACAATACCTGATTTTCTTTGCTTCTTGCTGCTTATGTAACCATTATGCAATACCTTCGTCTTCAAGGTCAGGCCCCATTATTGCTGCAGGGCCTTCATATTAATCTGTCTTTAAAATGTTTGAAGTTCGCCCGATGCTTTAGATGTGCCTGCCAATGATCGGGGGGGGGGGGGTATTTGGAGCACACACTCTAGAGTTGCTTTTGCTCATTCTGCAGACTGAGCCAGCAAGACCTCATTAAATGCAAAGGCAGGAGAAAAACAATACGCAGTGAAAGCCGATACCCACGTTTAAATGATTTTGTGCTAATTTGCAATTCCTGTAATTCTATGAGTGGTGCCCTCTCACAGCAGGAAAAATGTGCACTTACTGCTCAACTTGTCATTTAAATAACAATGAAAAGCAGTTGAGACAAACAAACTGTTGACAAATTTAAAAAAGGAGGGAGAAACATGAGTAAGAATTTCCATAAAGTGCATAAAAAACAATGCAGGAAGGGGTCGCACACTTAAACTGGATCAAGCTGCGTATTGTCGGAGTACATTGTGTCATTCTTCTGTGACTCAAGAGCATCAAGTGTGGAAGTTAACACCAAAGTGGTTCTGACAGTTTGTGACTCTGAGCCAGGTTTTACATTTTGGTTCTTTTCAGGAGGGAGGAAACGTGATCACTACAATATGCTCAAGTACAAACATGGCTTTTGTTGCCAGATTGTGACTCTCTGAGGAAAATGTTGGACAGACTGTCCTCATCTGCACACTGAAGAGGACAAAATTGGCTCATAGTTGTTTACAGACACTAATATGCATCGCAGTTCTTTCATATTGTTTTGACATTTGACAAGCACGGAATGGATGTTTGACCAAAAGAACCCATTAACAGTGTTTTTTCTGCATTAAATGGAGGTTTTTCAACACCAATATTCACCTTTTTTGGTCTCGCTCCCTTTTGACAGTTTTTCACCTTTTAATTCAACCTTTTGCTCAGATTTTCCATTGCAAATCCAGATTACACAGTAGTTACAGTATGCATGTCTGAATCAGCCATTATTCTTCGTTTTGGTTTATTTAACGTCAAGGCTGCTAAATAATTACTTCCACTGTGACTCTCTTGGTAATTTATTTTGGTAATTTCTTTGATTAAAGCAACTGCGAGGAACTTTTAACTTGGTTATGAAACAGTCTCATGATGCCTCTGATGTCTGTGTATGACCCACATAAGCAAATGACACCATCAGCGAGAAGATTGGATGTTTCTATATGAGTATTCGAAGTGCCTGACACCAGGGAAGAATCCCTGTGCAATCTGATGAAATGATTAACGGCACACAATCCAGGGGAGACTTTGATTACATTACATGTAGCATTGTATGAGGGAGGACAAAGGTGTTACTAGTTAAAAGTAAAGTTAGACTTGTTGTCGGCTTCCTGACTCAAAATAGACTAGAAAAAAGAAAGAGGAATCGCAGGTGAGATGAGAGCAGCCATGTTCGATCAAGCGACAGTGTGAATGAAGCGAGGGAGCGGTATAATGTGAACAAAGCAGTGACTCAGAGAAATAAAATGTTATTTTCTGATTGTTTCACAGCGGTTGTGTTCAAAAGCACAAACAAACACACCCACACCTTTGCACAACCCTGAGGGAAGGTGCTGCATTGCTGGATTTGGTGTGAACGTAGCCCTACATGCAACTTAGGTGTATTAACAGCACTAAAAAAAAAAGTTAACTTTGCCTCACCAACATCATATTACACTTATTAATCTTACATAACCACAAACAGATGCATAACCTCATCGCTATGTATCCTGCAAACAGCTGTGTTTAAAAAAAGAAAAAGTTAAAAAATAATTTCATCTTGCTTTCACTTGCTTCCAAAACAAATGCATATGCTAGCCAAGATTTTACATTCTGGGAAAGCACTACCACTTTTGTCCACAGGGGTCACCAAAATCAACACAAAATGTAAGTTCATTCAAGTGACTCTAATTGACTACTCTATAAAATGTCATCTTCAGATCGCTTTTCTTTTTAGCTTCAATTTCCATGATAAAAAACAGAAAAAATGGAAGCAAATTGTCTTATTTGAGAAGTTGAAAGCAACAAATGTTTTAGATTTATTTTAAATGACTTCACTGTGATTCATTTTTGATTCATGGATGTACAATCTAATAATGTCATGACCGAATGCCATACATTATATCTATTATAGCTGGATATAGACACAACCATTTACAACTAAGTCACAGCAGCTACCCTTTTTTTTTTGCATTGGAATGGATGGTATGATAATCACATTATACTCTATCTGCATGACCTGCCACACAGTAGGTTGATAATCTTGTATTCTACAACCATTGATAAGCGTGATACCACAAAATTACTTTCACATTAGGTTATGTAACATGTTATACGCAGATAACCAAGATCCATAAGTGGGTATTTGTTTCCACTCAGGCTGAATCAGGACAACCCAAAACAGGTGGAGAAGCCTATTAATCGTTAGTGTCTGACAGGTACATGTACAAACATGCGTGCACATGCACACACACGCAAATTTGAACAGCGCTGGCTGACAAACGAGGGTGGTCAGTAATTACAAGCAGATGTGAACCTTTCAAGGGTTCCAGGTCAGTGAAACCAATCTATTACATGCATGCATGAAGCCAACCTGTAAAAGAAAAAGAAAGAAGAAAAAAACAGAGAAGTGTTGAAAAATACTTGTGCATTCCTCTAGTTCAGCCTTATGGCACAGTGACTCTGCTCAAGGGTCATTTAAAGCCAGCTGCAACACAAAAGGGAATGAAAACAAACCAAAAGTACGACATGAAGAACTTTGGAATGTTCCTTTAATGTCTGTATTTGCTATAAGTGATCTCTTCCTGGGCCTCTGGTACCTTCCTGGAATATAACTGCTCATGTCATCCTTGATTGTAGCTTATACAAAGCCGACCACGTGGTTTTGTCATTACCAGATGTGTGTATGTGTGTGTGTGTGTGTTGTATTACAGAACATGTCTGTAAGTCATAGATACTGTTGTGCATGTAACTGGCAGCCAATGTTTGACTCCTATTGGCAGATCCATTATTTCAATTGTATAACTTGATGTGAATGTACTAATTTGTATCACTGGAAATAAACAGGGTTAACATGTTGCATTGATTCAAGTGAACTGCATGACACCACCGGTCTATAGCAAGACTAGAGGCTCTGTGCAGCTGTACTTGCTGATGTCAGCCTGCTGACATGCTCTCTATGGCAGTGCTAACATACTGATGTTTAACAAGTATCATGTTTATCATGTTCACCATCTTAGTTGAAGAGCTGAGACTGATGGAAATTAAGTTTCAGTTCTGTTATACATCAAAGTATTGGAGAATTTTACGTTTTCACCAGATGTTGGCATTAGATGAAAAGCCACCAAAATCATTAAGATTCTTCCTCTGGAGACTATGAATGCAATTTGCTAGGCATTTAAATAGTTTTTGATATAAATAGGTCTGGACTAACTGTTAGACCAACCAGCTGAATGATCAATAGACTGGTATTGCCATCCCGGGAGCCACAAGGCTAACGTCGTCTCTAAAAATAACAGCAAAACAGACCATATAATGAACATCTGCTATAGATTATAAAGCAGGCTGCATCGTAGTTACCATGAAGTAGAGGAGGAAATCTGACATGTTATGTAATTATTTTACTAAAACGCAAACAAAAAAATCACTTTTATCATCATTCATGGCACTTACATATCTCTTACACAGAAGACTTGCAGACTTTATCTAGAGATGCTGATACTAACCTTATTAAGTGCTTTGAATATCTGCCAGATGTGACTGATCTGCATTGTTTCAGCTATGAGTGTTTCATTTAGTCATAGTGTGTTGCAGTGCTGCTGCGTATTTTGACTTTGGTATTGGAGTGGGTATCAGGAGAGAAAAGGTTGGAATGGTGCAACAGTCACTTTTTTCAAGCTGACACTGAAAAACTAACCAAAGACTCACCATTGAAAAGCCTCAATTCAGTTAAATCTACTTCCGCAGGAGGCCACACAACACAACATACAGCCTGTCTTAAACACTTTCACACTGTTGATTGCTCAAACCAGTGGATTAAAAGCTTATAGCAGTTTTTCCCCCTATGAAAAGAGGATTTACTTCATTGTCTCCATTTACAGTTGTACTGGATAGGGATATTTCCAACAGCGCTTAAAGGCAACGTGTGTGTGTGCATACATTTCTTTGAGAAGTGGGGATTGTTTTCTCTTTTTCCCTC